>NC_088837.1:18492595-18945095 GCF_904066995.2 Poecilia reticulata | reverse complement strand
GATATGGATTGGTGAAAATCTGAATAGGTGCATTTAAACAAGTAGTCCATGTCGCTCTGTGTTATGGATCATGTGCGCATTAATCTCTGCACGTGCGTACAGCAACTTGCGCTAAAACATGATTGGATGGTTTCAACCAAGGCTTTTTCTACAGCGACCAAACCTCCAAACTTCTAAGATCGCACTTGTACTGAAGGGGGTGCATTTGGAGATAATTGCACTCTCCTGACTTTCCACCGACTGCTCACTGTTAATTGAAGACTAAACACAAAGGAAACTTGGAGCCACCTTCCAAAGATGTTGTTTTTAAAAGTTGCTGTGCTTCTGTGTTTAGTGTTTCCCGCTGCATGCTACTTGGAAGAGGATTGCTGACAATGTCACAACTTCTTCGATTTAAACAGAGTATTTCATAGGCAGTTCTAAGTGCACAAGACATTACTCTTTCAAAGTAAATCTTTGAAATTTACTTTGAAAGAAAAATGAGTTAATTATTTGATACGAAACAGACTTTAATGATGTGTGCATGGATTTTTACAATCTGAAAGAAATATAAAAAAAACTAAATACAGGAAAGATGTTTGGATTTTCTTGTTGACGACGTCATTCAATAACGGAAATTGCACAAAAACACAACTGTTCTAGCACTCCTAGGTTCATCTTTGTTAGAACATCTCTTTAAACACCTCTATCTGACACCTAAGCCTTTGTATCGTTGACCCTGCCATGAGAGTGTGTTGAGTTGTCATAGCATCATAACCAGTGTTAAGCCAGGAAGATCTATTCTGCCCTCTAGTGGCTGAGCTACCTCAGCTCAAGTCGCATAAGAAGACTGTTTTGGTTCTGGTTGAAAGATATCGGATTACACATTGCAGTTGTTTGTGTGTGTGAGTGTGCGTGCGTGTATGTGTGTGTGTGTGCTTGCAGAACTGAAGATCTGACATGGCAGATCAGTCAGGGTGCCCATGCTGACCCCTTCCTAATGGAAATAGCCTTCGACGGTAGGCACATAAGTATCAAAAATTGAGAATGGAGCGAGGGAAGAGGGCAGCCTGGTCTGAGGAGTCATTCTGCTGCACCATATAGAGAGCACATAACACCAGGACTGACTATCAGTGGTGACAATGTGATGCATGGCCTTTTGCTGGGAAAGTGTATGAAAACTGGACACATACCTACAAATATTTTTGTTTCCTTACAGCTCTTTTTTGGTTTTACTTTTTATTAGCACATTATGTTTCAGATCAAGTACATTTTGAAAAGCACATAACTTGAATAAATACAGAGTGTTTTTCAAATGCTCACGTCATTTATTAAGGTAGAACGGCTACCCAAACCAACCTGGGCTTGTGCAAGAATTTCTTTGCCCCCAGTGTAAACTTACATTCACTGCAATGTATGTGCAAAGCTTACTTTAATTTTACTAACACTACTTACTGCCAGACCTGCAGACTCAATAAATTGCTTAAACACAACTTGTCCAACAATAGGAAAGCAGCACATCATGAGCCAAGCAAGACAAATTATAGAACAGATGAGAAACAAAGTGACAGCCGTTAATCTTGAAAGAGTAGCAGATTGATTATTAGTGCTTTGGGAATGTGAGCCATTTTACACATAAAGAAAACATAAAACAGTGGTGAACCTTCCCAGGTTCTCAAATTACTCCAGCAGTGAAACGACTCATCCAAGAAGTCACAAAAGAGTCAAGAACAACATCTAATTCATTGCATCACTCTGAACCCTGTATCCTCATTAGGAAACCTGAGAGCGGCTGGTAACATCACGCTGTCAGGATGCTTTTGCTCTGTTGCTCAGAGACATGGAAGCTGGTCAGCTAATTACAGGGAGAATACCTAAAAGAGATTGGTTTGGAGCTGCAAAAGAGTTGAGAGGGGGACCTTTTAGGTCCTCTCACTTCATATTGCATATAGTCTGTCATTTAAAATCACAAAATACAGATTGAACCTTTGTTTGTAAACTGTCAAAAGCCAAAAGCTGGCACTGTCACTTTTTGCAAGGCACCATTTTGTAAATGTTTAAAGGAAATTATAGATAAATGGGCACTCCAATTACATATGACGAGTTGGTGAGTTTGTGAAGAGTTTTCTGCTCGTCCCCAGCTTTAAGTTGGAAATAAAAAAAAAGGGAAAACTTTAAATCCCAAGCTGTCATGACTATATACACATGTAATATTTCTAGTGGTCACAATTATGGTCATTTCCTCGTTCGTCGTGTTTTTTTTCTTTCCTTCTCTGAGCTGTACTTTTCATGAAGTGCTGCCACCAACTGGTAAATCTTGGAAATACGCGCTCAAGCCTGGCACACAACCAAAATGTTGTTTGATAAGTCGTTTAAAGCCAACATTTTCTTAAGGGCTAACCTGTGTCCCATAAAAAAACAATACTGAAGTCAGTTTTAACCCAAAGTGTGCTCATGTCTGGGGTAACAGCCCAATCCTGAATTTAACAACATCTAAAGCACATTCTTAGTACATTTTATTGGATTATTGGACCTGAGTTTAAATTATTAATGCCAGAGTGTAAGATTGAAATTATATGGCTCTATCACACTTTTTAATAAAAGTGAATTATGCACATTTTCGTGAACTTTTGTACTTTCAAATACTCATTGGGCATTCAATTATTTAACACATAGAAAGCAGATAAATATTTCTTTAGCTGCTGAGGGGTCATTAACAATCACTTTGTCAGAGAACCAGTCAGTAGTAATTTAAGAACTTCATTGACCATGGAATTATATGCATTACTTATGATATTATGTATAGATGTAATCTGAGAATAGTTAGGAACCACTGAAAACTAAAACTTGTAACTGTTGAGCTGCAGCTATCATTTGTCTACTGGCTGTGCAGTGTTTCACAGAGGGACATCTGAAGAAAAGCTATGTGTGCACATGGAGAGGATGAATGCTATTCAGAAAGATTGCAGGCGTTTAGTCAAACCTGGATTCTTTTTTTTTTCTGCAGTCCTATCCACTACTCCACCATGCAAGTCCATGTACTGCAGTCACTCCACAAAAACAAAATATATAAGCATTTATGGTATTGTACTACAATGGCGTTTTTATCTGTCAAGGTGTTAGGGACAGAGAACAAAAGGAAACATAATTCACTGTGCTAATTTTCTTTTTTTAAAATATTTTTATTCCAAACTATGCTTATTGCATTAAACAAAAAAAGGCAAATCATACATTAGTTAATAGTATATGATAGAAGTCACTTGATGCATTCCGGGTGTTATGTTTCATTTAATGTCTTCTTCCACTTTGGGCAGAAAAGCCTTCATTTCTAATCATACCAAATAAAATACCCAGTTCCTCTGTTTTGAGTTGTCTGAATGTAAAACAAATTTCCTTAATGAGTGTATTTAGGGTAGCCTAATGCAGCACAGTATGCATTAGTCATAATGCAGAACTGTGGACCAGCGCTAACATTATCATGATGTTGTGTATTATTATTTTCTATCAACACAACTTTCATATCATTTTATTAAAAATGTCTCATTTTCCTATGCTAATAAACACACCTATCGTTTTATTCCAGTTTTGTGAGACTGAATACAGGCTTTTGAAGTGAAGACCAAATTAATTAGGGTACAAGTACCTTGCTGAGTGCATTTACATAAATGACAGAAAGGTCACAGCTGGAGACCAAAATCATATCAAGTGGATTGATCTTGATTGTATCAATCAAAAATTAGGGTAGCCTACTCTGCATTTAAAAGAGTAGATGCAAATAATGTATTTTTGTTTCAGGGCTGCTAAGCTCATTAAAAGTTAAGATTTTAAGAAAATTTGTGCCACACAAATCCAATTAAACCATAAATGCGTTAATTAACAGAGCTTGGGAATGTAATGTCAACTGTCCAAATTAATGACTATTAAATCCTTTCATGGAGAAGACTTATGTTGTTTCAGTGAAGTTTTAAATACTATCTATGTTGGTAACAGCTTTAGCAAGCGAGCGTAATGAATATGAAGGGATACATATTAATTTAAGATAATGTGATTTTTTTTTTTTTGACTGCAAGAATTAAAAAGGTCAAAAGGAGCAAGGAATGCTTGAATTGTTGCTATTTTTTTTTATTATGATTATTATTTCTGTTATATTTGCAATTATTGTCTGTTATTTTATTCTCTGACATGTTACCGTCTATCCAGTAATGTTCAACTCATTTTATGTTTAACTAAATATTAACCCCAAAATTTTAAAAAGGAAACACACAATTTTAGCACTGTCAACTGCAGTTGCTCTTATTTTAAAATTGTTTCAACTTACCATCTGAATTTTCTTCTTGAATCTACTGTGCTGAAGTGTTAACCGAGTATGTCTGATCTAACTATCTATTCATTCATGTTATGCTGTTTACTTTTAAAAAATAATGAATATTTTACTCATTTGTTCGTGTCTAGCCAACACTCATCTTTAATATGTCAACATTATATTTCCTTAATTCTTGTTTAAATGTTTCTCTTTACGTCCATGTCACACTCACCAGTGCCCACCGAATTGTAAAGGTTTATTTAACCTCTGAATGTTGTTCGTTGTGATAGCTGTTTTTATAGACTTTCTTTTCCACTTTCTTCAGCAGTATTTGAAACAAGTGACAAGCTTTAGTCACCTCCTCAAAAAAAAAAACCGCTTCCAGTCAGATTTTACTTTTCTTATGAACGAAAACTGTCATTAATAGTAGATTCTATTTCAGATTTACTAAACACAATTTCCATATTTTTACTTGAACAATCTGGGTCATTCTAGAGTTTTCTTGAAATTTCTACGACCGCCTTAAAAACCACGCCTCCATTAACACGTAGCGAGTATGACATCAGCGGCGTCTTGACGTAAGTGGACGGTGCGTGACACAGCTAAACAGACGAGGAGCTTCACAAACAAGGCAGCGGACGTCAGGAGCTCTGTAACTAAACTACAGACTAAAACACTTTGGGAAAAAAAATATAGAGTTATATTGGCTGGAAGAATACAGTGATTTTTTATTTTTTTTTACAAAACCAAAGACCGGGAAGAAAGCCGCGACTGGTGAGTAAACCTGAATAAAAAGCTGAGGTTAGCTGGTCATCTTGCTAGCGTAGCAAAGAAGCCAGCCGTGAGAATACATTCTAACCATAAATATTCAACATTTATTTTTAGTATTTGTTATTGACATTTATGGAGAAGTATACTGTGTGGTGTTGGTGTTTCCTTCGAGTTAGCAGAAATATGTGTTATTGCTCACTTTTGAGTAAATTAAGTAGTTGCTTAATTTCTATATCTTGTTACTATAATTCATACATGTTACATTGTGAACATGTATTACTTAAAGCAAAAGTCTCTCTCGTTTTGAAGTTCTTGTGTTCTGTTTGTCTAACACGATAGTGGATAACTTGAGCTATTAGTTACGTAATCGATCATCTGTGAGTGATCGAAGTTAGCTTAGCCGCTTGCTAATAATTTAGCAAACTCATTGTTGGTCTGCAGACTGATATTCAGGTGACTCATGGCTATCCTCAAAACCTCATTGTTATTACAATGGAGACTAGTTCTAAGAACTGCTAGCTTCTCATCTATTTAAGTTTTATTTTATTTTATTTTTTTTGTCTTTTTCAGAATAAAAATCTGTCATTTTCGTCAGAAGACCCATTTAAAAAATGGAGTTTCCAGATTTGGGAGAGCACTGCTCTGAGAAGACCTGCAAGCGTTTAGGTAAAGTTTCAAATAAAAACAGCATCATCATTTTTTGTTGGTGGTGGTGTTTGACTTTAATCAACAATCTGATGTTGTTGATTAAACAACAACATGGCGCTTGACAAAATGTAATGTTTCAATTCTTGACTGTATGTTGTATGACTTTGCGTTTTTGCGTTTTTCTGATGTAAAGCACTTTGGAATGCCTTGTTGCTGAATGATGCTATACGAATAAAATGTGATTGATTGATAAACTTGTTCCCTCATAAAGTGCTGCTTGTTGATTGCAGATTTTCTTCCAATGAGATGTGATGCCTGTCAGGATATTTTCTGCAAGGATCACATCACCTATGCAAATCACAAATGTACATCATCCTACAAAAAGGTGAGTTGATAGAACCTAATAAAATATGAACTTATGTTTAGGCCTGATTTATTATCCTCTTCAATAAAAACTTTATATAAAAAAATGACTTGGCGTAATCATCTTTTAATTAATAAATCCAATTACTACAAAATGTTTCTGGACAAACAATTACACCATGGGTTTTACTTTTATTAGATTACTTTTGAATTACATTTATGTCTATTTGACTTGTCATATGATGATCCATTTATTTTAATGTGACCTAGATCACGCAGTATTGTCTAAAACATGTTCACCTAAGCTTGGTTGTTCTTGTGAAGTCACTAACGTATTCCACACACGTTAAACTGTGACAACAAGTAGCCTTAAAAACGACTCTTGTGGATTAGTAGCAGTGTTGCTTGGATCAGAATCTGTAGGCTTTGGTTTTTAAAATAAATTGGTTGAATTGGAATGTTTTTAGTTCTATATTCTTTTAAAAGATATAATATTTTCTAGTTTGCTTCTTCGTTTGCTAAATACTGTTGTGTATGTTCTTGTAGGATGTCCAGGTTCCGGTTTGCCCGTTGTGTGATACTCCCATTCCCATCAAAAGAGGCGAGATGCCCGACATTAAAGTGGGAGAACACATCGACCGGGACTGCAAATCAGACCCTGCGCAAAGAAAGAGAAAGGTTCAAATAATGCAGAGTTCCCCCTAACCATGTGGCACAATGTCATCAAAAACAGTGATAACAAGTGGTTGTTTTTTTTTGTTTTTTTCAGATCTTCACAAATAAATGTTCTAAAGGTGGCTGTAAACAAAAGGAAATGATACGAGTCACCTGCGACCAGTGTCATTTAAATTACTGTCTCAAACATCGACACCCACTAGACCACGACTGTAAGACGGATGGGAAGGCTCTTTCCAAATCTGGGTGAGTACAGTTGTCCTAAGGATTCTGAAACAATTTTCTTTTTTTTTTTTTTTCTGAATTATCACATTGAACTGGTGATTTAAGTTTTTTTTTTTGTTTGTTTTTTCCATAGACATGCTGCTGTAATGAGGTCCCAAGGTGCTTCCTCTTCGTCTGCCACTAGTTCTCGTTCATCTGCTTCAGGAAACCCTCGGCCTGTTTCTAATGGTGTAACTGTAAACAACAGAGCTTGCAGCTCAGGGTGAGTGTTGCCACCCCACATTTGCTTTGTAATGGACACATTTAATATAAAAAACAGACTTAATTTAACACATTGTATTCCCTGCTTTTCCCCAGCTCTACCCCGCGGATTCCTACATCCGTTTCAGCACAGAATGTAATTCCCCCCTCGGCATCCTTTCAGGCCGGCATGGTATGAACACAACTTTGATGGAATCACCTTATGTAAAGTAACCACCAGTATATTGAAAGTGAACTCAAACATTCTGCTTCTACCTTTGTCACTTCAGACAGAGGAGCAGGCTTTACAAAGAGCGCTGGAGATGTCTTTGGCTGATTCGAGGCCAGCTGTTCAACCAACCCCCAGGTGAGCTTTGTTAACAAAATGCCTTTGATTTTTCCTAACTTCCTCTTCATTTAGCTGCTTATTAAGTAGATCAGTAATGTGCGTATATAATATGGATGAAATCCAGACTTGCAGGTGTTTCTCAGTGACGGGGCATGATGGTTGGCATATATGGCAAGCCGTTTCTGCGTTTAATTTTCAGGATTGCTGCTTGGATCCTCATCGTCCCTGTTTAGCTCCGATCTGAACTTTTTCTTTATATGCTTTTTCTTTATATGCATGCAGAATCCTTTTATAACTGGGCATTAATTTTTTTAGCTAAAACCCAGATCTCTGGTTAGACGCTGTTTTTACTGTTCAGGTGCTTTATAGTCTCCCAGGTCATTTATAGTTGATTTTTTCCCCCCCTTGTTGCTGTGAATGATGAGCATATCCAGTAATATTGTTCTGAAACTTACTAAAACATTCCAAAAGGACTTAAAGGTGTTTTAAGAATCTACATGGATTTATAAACACTCACTTATTCAGCTTCCATCTTTTGCTTGGTTCTGATAGTTATTGAGCGACGTTTAATGCTGACAAAAATAGCACTCTGTATTGGTCGGGCCTGTGAGGTGTTCAAAGCTGTGGAGATAGTTTTGTAATCTAACCCTGTCCTGTATGATGCGACCTTTGGACTTTACGGTGCTCTTTGTTTGCTAATGTTCTGTAACAAACCGTTCAAGCCTCCATAGCACAGCTGGTTTTATGTGTAGATAAAATTATACACCGGTGAACTACTATTTATTCTTTGTGACTTCTGAAGACCACTAATTCTCTGGAATTTATACTGAGCATGCCACACTTTTCAGGTTTTATCTGTAAACAGACTTTGAAAACGTTTCCTTTCCCTTCCACTTTATATGTGTTTCTCTGGCATGGTCTGTTACATAGAAATGATGATAAAATAAACTGAATTATTTGAAAGGTAACAAAATGTAAAACACTGTATGAAGAGATGCGAATAATCTTTCAAACTGTAAATGTTTTTTATAACTTAGTTGGTGTCCAGAAACGGACTTGGCTCTGTTTCAGGTCTGAATTAAAGTCATGATGTACTGCATTGCTAATAGTGGATCAGAAACGGGACATTTTTCTTGTACTGTTCACCAGGTTGCAAAGGAGAAAATCCACGCAAACAAAGAAACCTGAAAAACGGCCTTTGCAGCGCTCTCTGCTTACAGATTTAAACCATCACAAAGGCGCGGCTCTTTAGTGTTTGTCCAACAAAACAGGCTGATGGGATTATTTAAATAATTTTAATGAGGTTGCACTTGAATCAAACGCAAGGATCCACCGTTATGCATGTCGTCCGCTCTGCGGGGTTTTTCACTCCGGGATGTTTTCCTCTCAGCCCTCAGGAGCAGGAGGACCTGGCTCTGGCTCAGGCTCTGGCCGCCAGCGAAGAAGAATACAGACGCCAACAACAGAGACAACAGGTACCCGGAATTTAGGCACCAGTAGCATGCTTACGGGAACGCATGTAGGTACACGGTTGTCATGGCAACACCCATCCTCTTCTGAATTTTTGTGTTTTTTTTTTTTTTTTTTGCTTTTGTTCTTAGCAGCAGATGAAAGGCTAATTTACATCAAATTTATAATAGTTTTTTTTTTAAATGTGTGGATGAAAGTTCTTTGTTTCTAACTGGGCTTTTTTTTTCTCTTTCTCCTTTCTGTTTAGGGAAGAGAGACCAAACAGTCCACCTGCTGCCTTTCTTAGTCTTGGAGTCCCGTTTATTCTTCAAGCTGTGCTAATTGTTTGCTAGATAATGTACTTCTCAGATGTCAGTACCCAGAACGATTGATTGTTCCATGAAGAATTGCTCTTGAAAGTTGCTGCAATCTTGCCACCTTCCACATATAAGCACATACACTTTTCAGCAGGATCTGTCATTTTTAATGAATTATTTGCTCTTGTAAATATTTTATATGCCAATCATGATGACTCTATTATAATGCCTCATATAGATGTTGAATAAATTAAAGGTGCACTTAAATTTTAACTTTGTCCTTTGAGTGTAATTTAATGTCAGTGTGTGAGGGTGTTTTCTGGCACAGCCTGTTTGTGTGCGACACATTTGTTGTGTTGACCTGGAATATTCATGATCACATTTCCTAAATTTTATCTGCTTGGGCTTTTTGCTTCCTATCTTTAATTAGAAAATGGTTGATTATGTTTCTTGTTTGTAAACCAGATAAAAGCATGGGTAATACAAGAGATAAATGGAAATAATTCAACTGTTGATGACAATGAAATCAGCAGTAATTATTTTTTGCTAACTGCATTAGAGTTACACAAAGTGCATCACTATGAGTGATGTTTAAACCTCTGATTTTCCTGGGAAATATAGCATAACAAATCAACTCAATTTAATTGCGGTAATCAAGTTTTAACTTCAAATTGTCTTCTGCTTCTCAGACTAATAATTATCAGAATTTCAATTTATTTGAAACATTCAAGAGAAATGTTTCACTGATTCACTCTGCAGTTTAGATCAGAATAATAATTCAGCATAGACATTTGGAGATAAAGGGTTTAACTGAAAAAAGATTAGTCATTGCATCACTGGAGAAAGTATTTTCCCCTTTACAAATGGCAATCATCTAATAATTTCTTAAGGGAAAAAGACATCGCTACTTCAAGGCCTTTTGTCAAAATGCATCCCTTAAACTAATAGTTCATGATTGTGAATAAACTAATTAGCAATTTTACACATTTTGATTTTTAAAAGCTGAGTTCAGTTTCACTCGCCTCGGGTAAGCCTGATTACTGCCAGATGTGCATAATCAAAAATGACTTGAATAGGACCCGTCTAACACAAAGCAGTCAAAGATCTTTAAAATCAAACTGAATTAGCTAAATTGACAAATGATCCAAAAAGTCTCAAAGCCCAGAAAAACATCTAAAGCATTGCAGACCTCACTTATTTCTATTAAAATGACATATAGACATATAAAGTTGTGTGCAAATTCCAGTATGCAAGAGACTAAAACATATGTGCTAATAACATAATTACAAAGCAATACATTTTAAGCAAAATAAACTTTTCTGAATACTTCTTTTTCTAATATATAAATGCTTACAGTAGGTATGTATTGTGTCTAGTGTGGGTTTTTTTTTTTTGGTTAAAAGATGTTTGATTTCATGCAGTGAATTTACTTGCAGTGGCTGGAGTTTTACTGAAGAAAGAGTAGCAATACTTGGTATCACTCAAGTGAGAGTAAAAAGTATGTTGTAGTAAAATTACTCCTGAGTTGTTTTTTTTTCCTGGCAAAAAAAAGTTATTCAGGTCAAGCGGAGTGAATTTATTTGCACTATAAACAGCAGGGGGCAGTAAGGCACCAATAATGGTTCCCATTTATTTCCATATCCATGCATACCAGAGTATATTTGCACTGTGCAATAATTTCTTCTTACATCACTGTAATTAAAATCTCAAATCTTTTTATCCAATAGTATGACATTGCATATGAATAAACAAAAAAAACGCCTACGTAGTTGTTTAATACGAGTAACCTTTAAAGTAGTTGAAGAGCACGGCTGAAAAATAGCGTGGTGACACTTACTGTCCAAATCCATTTGCGTAATGGTAATTAAAAGGCACAGTTTGGAGGCAAGCAGCGCTTTAGCCATGCACTTTGACCTGGAGCAGCTTGCAAGTGTCACAAAAGTCTAATTACCATCATCTGATGCCATTGATGTGGTTACGTGAGTCATCGTTTTGCAGGTATACTGTAATGAAGTGCAGCGCTGCGATTGTAGAGTGGATTCATTTTCATGCAAATTGTATTCTTCAGTTTTGCCATCGCAGCATGCTTTATTATTGTATTCAGATATGCAGTTATGCACTAGAAAACCTGATCAGTTCCAGCATCTTACTGAATTAATTTACATATTAATGATTTTCTCAAGCTTCTTTAAGTAAGCTTTTAAATAAATGCAAATTTAGTTACTTTGTTGTACAATACTGAGACATATAGTCAGAAGTCAAAGCATTTGGAATTGTTTTACCCTGCTGATCACATCAATCAGATTTAACATCCTCTGTGATAAAGCACACACATTACATGAATTTCAAACTAATAATCAGATGGTTGGAGAACACCCACAGACATAAATGCTTTCTGCTGCAGTCTTTGTTTAATCTTTGTGAGATCGAGTTTTTTATAATAATAAAATGAAATGGAATTTGACTTTCCACGAATGCAAAAAGAAGTTTCTGTTGAATCTGGAAATATTTGAATCAGCAAATGGATCAAACAGAAAACTATGTTGTTTAAGTACTCGACAGTATGTGCAGCTCAGAGGACAGAGCTTTCTTGCAGTTTTCAAATCCAGATTTTTGCTATGAAATATCAGAGTAGAACTCCACAAGAAAGTTCTTGCAGAAGCAAAATTAAACCAAAGTTTTGTCTACTGCTTTTGCCAGAAGAAATACTCTTCCCCATTGTCCTAAAGGTCACTCTGTGGGTGAAGAAAACATTTCAACTCTTGACAGCTTTTGCGATGGAAAATTCTCGCCTCTGCTACCTCGATCCTGTCTCCGCAGATTACAGTCGATTTTTAAGTCTAGATGGAGTGTTTGAGCGCACCTGGTTCCTGTGACGCAATACTCTTCATCCAGAGAGCTAAACAACTCCATTGTTGAATGTGAACATGATCTCTGTGGTTGTTGATATTGGGGCAGGGTTTTTTTTCCCAAGGCTTTCTGGCTAACAGCTGCAAACATTTTTCTGTGTGGAAAAGCATGCAGCCCTGCTTTCATCTAAAAAAAAAAAGAACGCAGTGGAATATAATACTGAGGTGTTGACATTTTTGCCATTTGTAAAGGTCTCTGATGAACAAAATGTGGAGATTCAAAGAAATGGTGTGACACACTAATGTACAAGTTCGACATAAAAGAGTTGCAAAATAACATAAAGCACAAACATGTCCTGAGTTTTAATAAACAATGTGCTGTCCTCTCGCACCGAGAAATACAACAAAGAGACGAGATGCACCGAAAAAGTACAAAAGCATATTTTGCTAGTGTCGACACCAACATGTAGTTCTGCATGCCAGCAGAAGTATCATTTTTATTTTATGTAAGACTTACCTCATTTCATTTGAGAACGTTCTTTCGCTTAGGTTAGTTTAATTATTTTCCAACAAAATGCATATTTTTTTAACAGGACTGAACACATTCTATTGGATAGATCTGAGAGTAAAATACATTATTATTCAGATCTACCCCATGTACATATTTAAAAGTCATATAAAAGAAAACATTTAGGCTCAGTTGCTCAAGGAGAAATGATCAAAATGTGTGGGTAAATAGACAAGAGTGAACGCATCAGTTGCTTTTTATATGTAACCATGTAAAGCGCCGTATAAGTCAGGTGTCATTAATTGCTTATAGAGATTTTAGCATGCGGCCATGTATGTAATTGCTCTCTTAAGTTGTCGTTTACATGCCTAAGACCCCTTCTAAGATATGAATATGTGAACTGTTGTAAATCCTATTATGAGCTCACGACTGGGCTTCTTTGGGGTCACTCAGAGTTGAGGGAGCCAGTATATTGCTCTGTGCTTCAGCATTAATAAGTGGCTATTCCACTCTAATAGCAGTCCTCGGTTCAGGTCAAGTCTTGAGCATTATGGTCATGCAGAAGGCAGGCTAAGAGCCTCAAAGTCATTTTCAATCTTTAGCTTTCACAAGGAAATCGTGAGGCTTATTGACTGGATCTGTGTTGGATTTGTATTTCATTATGTTGGCATATTCCTTGCAGAGACATGAGTTCACTGGGAGTCATGTGATCCAATCCAACATCTACAGGTCAAATTCTGATAAAATGTGAACTAAACTCAGGATATAATTGAAAGTTGAGAAAATTAGACATGCAAAAACTGGAAATTTGAACAAATTCTACACTAAACGGCAGCCATTTATTGAGCTTGTTGCTTCAATGTAGACCCGTCTGCACACCCAGACCTACACTTTCGTTTTGATTTATTTTTGTTGGATGTGTACATATGCATGCATGTATATGTTTGTGAATGTATATGTGTGTGAGTCTATATATGCACGTGTTTCTTCGCTATTAATTTTCTTTCACTATGTTTTACTATTGTAGGTGTTCTGCATGTGCTCTTTGTTCCTGAAAACATGCATCTTAAAGTCAACGGTGTAAGCAATTTGTTTATGCTCAACACTTTTGCACCCTGGAATATGTTGACACCTAAATCAATAAAAATATCAATAAAAATATGAATCAAAAGAAAAAGAAAAGACTTATTTTGATCACAGCAGCTCGTTCTCCACGCTTGCTGTGTTTTACAGGCTAGTAGCAAATTACAGAAAATGTTTTCTTCCTGCCATCTTTCCAGGAAGATCAGATCTGCTAAATGCAATATTAATGGTTGGACTGAGCAGTAGATCTCGAACTCCTCCTGAGTTAATAGGCGCATCTTGGCTTCATCTCTGATTAATACTCTTTTTGGCAGGCCTGTTAGATTGAGTGGAGCTCGTTACCTCTCAGTCTCTTCCTTTTTCGCATCGTAGAACAACCAATGAGATAATTAAAGTGTAAGATATTTTGTTACAACCTTACCCTCCTTTGAACTTCTTCGCAACTTTATCTGTGAGCTGTCTGGTGTGTTCCCTGGATTTAATGAGGCTGTTTGTTTCCTAATGTATTCAAGCAGGCTTTCACAGAGCAGCAGTAATTATGCTGAAATACACACAGGTGGACTCTATTTATTAATTATGTGACTTCTGAAGGCACTAGATTTTATTTTTGATTATCTGACCAAACACTTTCCGGATGTCAACTCGTTTCTATGCTTCGGAAAATGTGTAATTTTACAGGAAGTCCAATTATTTATTTATTTATTTTTGTTTACATGGGAGCTGACAACTATGATCATCAAAGCTGTAAATTGCTGTCTTTGCTGCTGGAGCAACTGGAGATGCAGGGCCTGGAAGTTGAAGAGAAAAAAGCTCTGCAATTTCCTAGTACGACCAGTTGCACTTCACGGCTCAGCAGAAACTCAGCAGGGTGGTTCAAAATAGGCCCATGGCGTGTTGGTCCTAGTGGAAAAGTTTGTAAGAAAGCAGACAATTACAGCTGTGCGCATTCTTTTTATATTTATATTTAAAAACTATTGATTTAGATCAAAATTCCGTCTCCACGCATCTTAAGAAGCTTTACAGGATTCACTGTTAAGGCTATATACACTGTTGTGGCAAATTAATAAACTACAAAGCTCCCTGGAGGATTTTGCTTTGGTCGACCAGCTGGACAGCAGACTGTGAATGTTGAGTGACTAATTTGCTAAATCACTCATTTATTATAAACCAGATGCTCATCTTGTTTACTAGTAGCACCACCAATGATATAAACGCATGACAGCTCACTCAACTTTCCCCACTCACCGCAAACTGCAACTTGGAGCTTTCGTAGGACAAAGATTCCTCCTCATTTTATATTAATTGAACACATCTATTATCTACAGCAAGTATTTTATTGTAAACTAAGGCTTAAAGTACAGTCAGTGTGCAATGCTGGAGCTGTTGTTGCTCAGACTCCCACAACAAAGTGTCATTTACTGTCATGCATGAAAACTTGAGCAGAAAACAACATTAATTGCAGCCGTGAAGCACTGAGAGCTGTAGACTCGGTAAGTGTAGTGAAGCTCAGCGTGACAAGTATACTTGACATTCATTCAGATATCGAAGTGGAACAAACCAGACAGAGAAAAACTGCTTGTTATTATTTCCCCCCATAATTCTAGCTGCTTTGCCATTGAACACATGAGCAGTGCTCAGTCATAATAAGGTAGGAACACATGACAGAGTGAAAGCATTGTACACATCATTTTGCATTAAGCACACATGCATAGGTAGTGGACAAACAAGTGATGTTTGAATGTCATTTGTTTCAACTGACTGATTAAAAAACTGAAATCTGACTGAATCAAGAAGTGAGGATGTGAGCAAAGCAAGAAAAACATTTGATTGCTTTATTGTTGGCACATTACAGATGTTGTCTGGAACCAAAAAAACCAACAAAACTAAATTCGTGCATGTTTTGACAATTACAGTCAGAAAGCAAACCGAAAATCACTTTTCCAAGAGCTTCATCTACTTTTTCATTACATGTTTGGATGACTGAGAAATGGTTCAGCATTCACAAGCTATGGCTGGGTTTCTGCTTCAGCTTCCATTAATTACTTCTCGTTCTGCGACTGTGCTGCTGCGTGTAATTATCGCTGCTTCTCATTTTCCAAAAGCCGCATAAATCTTTCAAAGAGCACAAGGACAAGGAGAGACTGTGCTCTGATCAATAAGAAACAAGCGCAAGTCACACGTAAGAAACTTCAGTACTGTGAAACATTATTTCCCTCCTAACAAATGTCACCCGGTTTTCCTTTTTTTCCCCCCCACCATGCTTAAGTTTGGATAAAATAGATTTTAATGTCAGACAAGGGTAGCCTTAATAAATACAAGATGCAGTCTTGAAGTAATGATTTCATTCATTAAGGGAAAAGGCTCTGCAAACCAATCTTGCCAGGAGTTAAAAAGTAATTGCCCACAGAACCTAATAACTATGTTGCACTTGACAGCAGTGATGGCCTTATAGTGTTCGAAATAACTGGAAATTAGTGTTTTTCATTGTTGTGGAGGATTTGTACTTTGCTCTACTTTGTAGAATTGCTTTAAATCCACAAAATATAACACATTTTGAAAAAAGGACTGTCTTTTTAAGGATATTTTTTCAGTTTTTTGAGTCATTCTGAGGTAATGTTACTGCTACTGTTCTGGTCATTGTCTGGATTCATTATCCGTGTGCGCTTGAGCTTGAGTTAACAAAGCACACAGCCAGACTAATTCTTCTGGAGTTGTTGTTCAAGCACAGTTCATCATGGCTTCATGAATGACCTCAAATGTCCCAGTTCTTAAAGCAGCACCAAACTATCGCAATACCACCACGATGTTTGACAGTAGGTGGGTAGATTAGACAAGAATGTAAGTAAAAGCTTGTCACTATAGCACCTTTAAATATCTAAAAGTCACAAAGTACTACACCACAGACCAATGTGGCAGCAACAAAGCTAAAAATGTATACAAAAAATTTTGGGAAGGTTCACCACTATCCTGTGTTTTTTGTTGTTGTTGATAATGCCTCTCACTGCAACTTTGAAATGATTTTCTAACCCTTTCCAGACTGAAAAATGTCAGCAACCTTGTTTTTCAGTTGTTGTTTTCTTTTTTTTTATTATTTTAACAGGGGAAAGATCTGTTCCTTTTTGAGATATTTTACCCTACTTCATGTTGCCAGAGAGGTTCTATTTACACGGTTTATATAGTCTGCAGGTCAAGAGTCGCTCATCAAATGGGACGGATCACAGGTCCCTAATGTTTTACATAGAGGCTGCAACTACATTTTCACACAGGGCCAAGTTGGTTTGTGGATAGATCTTTTTTTCCATTTTAATTAACAAAGTAATCATTTCAAAACTGCTTTTTGTATTTATTCATGTTACTCATGTTAAAAAAAAAAGCAAAAACAGTAGAAATATCTCAGGGTTTTTTCCGCCCACTGGACTGAATGTCTCTGTGCAAAAATTATTTATTTTACCAAAAAAATCATTTATGTTAGCAAGTCAGAAAAAATTCTTCACAAATGAATAGCTTAACTATCATGTTACAGGGTAATAATATTTGGTTTCCAGCTACTGTCTGTCCTTCACGTTTTAGGTCTCCAGTGGATTCATGGATTAGTTGAACCCAGGGTGTGACATCCTGAGGTAACACTCGACTAAGAGTGTGCAGTGAAATAGAAGATTTCTCTCTGCAGCGGGGAATTGGTTGGAAAGGTGTAAAATGGCAAAAAAAAAACAACAAAAAAAACCTCAGTGTTTTAAGGTCACTGGAGAAGAGATAAAAGGACAAGTAATGCATGAATAAAAGGCAAAGCACTTTTTTCAGTGCCAGGTGAATATTCAGCTAAATCCTACATTTTTCAGTTGATTGTTTAAATAAAATATTTCCTCCTAGTTTATACTTAAATACCAGCACCACTAGTTTAAAGTTTTATATTCTGCAAAATAGCTGCTCTTCTAATGAACTATTCAAGCACACGCTGTGAAATTGAATTATTTTAGTGTCTTTGAATTTGGCATGTCAAGTTGTTCTGAAATTTTCAGAAAGTGCTCACTCTGCTTCTGGGAATTTTCTTACAATGTCCCAGGTTGATGAAAGGAAAGTACACAGCAAGCAGCAGTTGTGTGGACTTTTTTTTTTTGAGTGTTTTGAAAATTAATTTTTTTTAAAAGCAAATAATATAAAAATATTAATAATAATATAATTCAAAAAGTCTTGAGGCTGCATTTGCTGCCAAGGGTGAATCAACAAAGTATTATGGAACAAAATACTCATTCAAATGGGATTTATTTGCTTCATTGTCTTAATGTGCGTAGAACTTAATGGAAAGAAATTAGATTTAATACAATTTGGAATAAGTCTGTAATATAAGTATGTAACACGATGAATAATTTTCAGATTCACTGTGTACCGTCTCTGAATGCACAACAGTTTGGACCTACAGCAGCAGAAGAACAAAAAAACTAAATTCTCAATTTAGTTGTAACATTTAGATAAGAAGTCAATTTCATATATAAAAGGCATGAAGGCATCCTGACTACATGCTTCATGTTACAAGAACAGCTCAGGTTTGTGGTGGTGGTGTGTGTGTGTGTTGGGCGGGGGGTGTTTATACCACACTTTTGACCCTATTGTACTAGTTGAGCATAATTTTTCATACAACAGCCTGAGTATAGCTGCTGGTCATGTTTCTACTAAAATTGGCTTTTTACTGTCATTGTTTTTCTAATAACCAGTGGAAATACAGAAACAGCTCCTCTAACCTGGCACTGTAATTTATTTGTTTTTTTATTAGAGTAACATTTTGTGTAAAATGGTGTTTCTAAATTAATTTGATGCGTGCTTGTTTTTTTGTTTTTTTTACTGATAAATTATGTCAGTCGTCCCGGACTGCTGCTGAAATTGTTCAGCAGAGAATCCTTTGTTCAGTTTGTCATCACTGTGCTGTTGTGCTGTGGCTGTGTGTGTGTGTGTGTGTGTGTGTGTGTGTGTGTGTGTGTGTGTGTGTGTGTGTGTGTGTGTGTGTGTGTGTGTGTGTGTGTGTGTGTGTGTGTGTGACTCCAATGTGATTACACTGATCTACATCACATAAAAGGGAATTTTAAACACAAACTGAATAGCTGAACAGCTTACAGCAGATGAAAGCTGTTCAAATTTACCTCATTTTAAAATATGTGGTCAAATGTCTCTGTTATCACCACGTTAAGCAGTGAACTAAAGTTTCAGTGATGCACAAATATGATTCCAGATGTTTCACTTTCGGACATAATGAAGCAAACGGCACTCCAGCAAACACACAAACTAAGACAAATTTGCTCTGCTGGATGTTAAGTGCAGACATGTCATCATCTGCATTAGTTTCTATGACAACAAGAGAATAATCAAAAACAGTGAGTAGCCTAGAACTGGACTGACCCACGGCGGCGCAGCCATTCTCTTCTAATTTCCTTCTGCAATCAAATTTCAGTTCCCTGTTCCCACTTGACACCTTTTATGTTCCCAGTTGAAAAGCTCAGAGCAAAGATGCTTAATCAGCCTCCAGTGTTTGAACTTTGCGGATGGTTTTCACTGCAGTCTTTTAAAATGCATTTTGCATATTTCTTCAATGTTGACTTTCAGAGTTATTCCATCAGTTGAGAATAATTGAAAAGCTCTGAAAGGCAGAGTAACCCAACCTTGACTGATGGTAAAGCTACTCTGCATAGCAGGCGGGTAGTTTCAATATTATAATTTAATAGTAAATTATGAAATCTTGTTTATTTGTACTGAACATGTAGGCAAAATAGGGGCAAACATAAAAATATTAAATAAATACTGTAATTTGTTTTTTGCACTCCCGGAACAAAGGCACAACATTTTGTTTTTGTGATATTGATAGATTTTTTTTTAAGGACAAATGAATAAGGGATATGTTTGATGTGAGCCTTAAAAAATATCCCTAGTTCAGCCTCAAATGCTGTGACTTCATCTAGAAGCTTCCAATATGGGAAGATATTTATATGGATGTCATTGAACACTTTTACAAGGGCCGTCTCCGTGCTGTGGTGAGCACGAAAACCAGACTGGAAGGAGTCAAAGCGATTCATTATTGTTAGGAAGTTATTCAGTTGTTTAAAACCAGCTTTTTCAATAATTTTGCTGATGAATGGGAGGTTGGAGATTGGCCTGTAATTCTGCAGTAGTGATTTGTCCAGATTGTTCTTTTTTATCAGTGGTTTGATAACTGCTGTTTACTGTATCTGTATATATGTTGCGAGTGAATAACATTGCCCAGCTGGGTGTGAAAGTTTCACCCGATGTGAGTCGCAGATATTTCAGTAAAATATTTTTTTAATTTCCGTCCTCACCGTGTTAAATTTAATTGAGACACCTCAGTCTGTCACAAAACAGTTTTCTTTAAGTGAAACTGAGTTACGTTTTCATCAGGAGGCCAAGCCAATCAATCCTTGGAGACAATGCAGACAGAAACCTTTTATTTCACTAGCCCCGCTCACTGTGAGTTCCCGCCAATGTAAACACTCGAGGGATCATGAGCCGAGGTAAGAAGCTAAGTTTAAGCCTTCACCTTTGATGCACCTCTCATTTCCTCTGAGGTCATTGCTGTGATTGATTCCCTGCGCTGAGACAGGGACCAATAAAGCGAGGTCCAATGAAAGCCTCCCATGTAAACCATGTTCTAATTGATTTCACAGTAAGATGTCAGTCCTAAATGCTTGTTGTTGCTCTGCAGCAGAACACTAATTAATGAGTGTTTGTTTGAAATGACAGAGATGCCAGTGTGTCATTTTTTTTATTTATTTTTTATTTTGGGCTTGTTGCCTCTCAAAGATAATGATTCCATCAGTATTTTTATCACACTTTTATAATAGGAGCAATTTGACTGCTTGTCAACACTTGAGCTGTTTTCCCACAGGCTACACATCCAAGGGTTAGAGTTTGCTCTGTTTATCGCCGTGTTACAGGAACGCAGAAGAACGTAGGGCATCATCTAAACAAAGCACTTCTTTCAACCACTTTCTAAGCCTTCATTATAAAAGCATGGATGGCTTTCTGTTTGTTATTCTTTCTTTAATGTTAAAATAAGTAAGCAAATTAGTTTTGGCATGTAGCTGAAGTTAGAAACCTGCCTTAAATAACTTGGCGTGAGCAAACAGTAGCTGTCAGACTGCTACTGAGACCCCCACGGCCTCACTGCTCTGCAGAGACACCCTGAGTAACGAGCAGAAATATGTTTGATTCGGTGTCAGAAGCTGCTTTTTAATAATTCAAGCCTCAATGTAGGCAACTCTTGAGAAATGTCACACAAATCAATCGTTCGTTGTTGTTTTTTTCGTCGTCCTTTCGTGCTAATCCATCTGCTGTTACCATGGAAACATTCACACGAAACAACACCCAAAGGTATTTCTGAATCTTAATTTGCCTTTCGTCAGGGCAGAGCTCCATCATTGTCCTAACAAAACTGTTTGCTTTGGCTCAGGCTATTGTTCTCTCCCTTTTCTTTTTTTATTTCCCCCCTTTTTCTTTTTGTATTTTGTAAATCGGGGGCGGCCCTGTTTCATTAATAGGCAGTGAAACATGTTCTCAGTTGGAATCAGCATGAGTCGGGGTCGACAAAGTGCCAGCATCACTTGTAAATTTATACTCTTGAACATGTGTGCCATGCCACTGCCAAACAACAGTCAATCACAATTATTTTACACGCCCAGCTGAACATTTTCAGAATTGTTACATTACAACTGCAATTTGTGACAGGTCAACAATACAATAACCCATAATCATTGTAGCTATACGCTACTTTCAAATAGAAATAGTAATGTAAAACCTGCCTTCCCCTAAATAAAAGCTTGTGTGATTAATTAGTCTCACTAAAATCGTGAAACATGTCTTTCTTGAGAAAGAGAATGTATTTCTCAAAGATACTTATTCTTTTTACATGGAGAGGCTGTGACATTTTTGAAGCATTCACGAAAGAAGTTGTTTTGGAACCTATGAACAATAGTGGGAATCTAAATTTATCATCGGTGTCTCTCTCACTTCCAATGTCAATTTCAGTTTTAGCTCAGAGTCCCTGTTTCAGAGACAAACATGCTGAGAGCACTTACACATAAACAATCTGTCCTGTTATTCTCCTAAGTAGAAAGAGACAAAGACATGCCGACACCAGCCACTTCATTCAGCCTAACAATAATCTGCTTCCCATAATTTTCTATTTTGATGTGTAAAACATTTTCAGACTTGCACCAATTGTCCTTCTCCTTCTCAATTAATTTTCTTATTTGTTCATCATTGTAGCTTGATTTTTTTAAATGCAGACAAATTTGTTTAAAAAAAAAGAAACATAATCCAGAGCTTAAAAATAGAAACTGCAATATTTTAAAGCAGAACGTATGTGACATATCGACAGTGTTATGTCCTTTAAAAAATAAATAAATAAATAAAAAACATGTTTTGTTTCAGGTCCAACAGGTATTCGGTCTGTGTGGATGTTGTTGTTTTGCCCGCAGGTTATTGATGGATGAATGCTGACAGTGATGCCATCAAACAGTCAGAGCTCTGAACAGAGGTAGGGTGAAATATGTCAGGCTGGAGGTTCTGAGGCTACAACTGAATGCTGTTTCATTTGAAAAATTCAGTGTCCAGAGTCAAGTCGCTCACCAAATTGAGATCATTCAGCGCCTGTCCCTAATGAATTGACCATAAACATTCTCTGTCTGTACCGGAGCACGCTGAAGACCAGGGCAATGCTCGGAGCTTGAGTGACTCGTGTGTGTTTTAGAGACAGCAGAATCAGTACGAAAGTGAGGTTCTCTTTAAAGTGCAAAGCTTTTACGCTTAGAAATGGACTTTGAGAGGGTGAAAACCTTTATCACAGCCATCAGGAAACAGCTACAGCTGGTGCTGCGTGAGCAACTTGAAAGTTTGATGGATAGACTACTGGAGAGGAGACAGAAGCAGGACGGATTATTACATCTGCATGCAATGACTTCAGATGAGAGCCACAGAGCAACATTTATTTAATCAAGATTTAATTAACAACAATAATTTGCTTATACAAAATATGTTAATTTTATTCCACCTCACCTCAGTAATGTATGGAGAGAGAAAAAATTATGAATAGCTCATCTTTTACTTCTGAATACATTAAGTGATGGAAAGCAAAAGATTGATAAATGCCAGTTGGTCTTTTATTCTGAAATCTTCAAATCTAATTGAATTTTTACTTTCTACAGTGCTAAAGTGTACATGAAGTCTTCATGTTTATCAAGAAGAATTAAAAATATTTAATTGATTTTGTGGTGGTAACATTAACTTTTGCAGCAATCTTATTCCATTACAGTTTGCCTAAACATCAGAGAGGATAAAACATCTAACAACCCTCTAGTGAAGGTTATAAGCGTGGTTCCAATGCTCTGGAGGGCAGAAGGTTTTATCCATCTTCTTTTTTTCTACTTTTCCTTCACTTCCTTCTTTTTCTCCTCCTCTGCCTTTGGATTTAATTGGATCCATTTTTTTCGAAGCCTTGCGAATGGACAAAAAGGTTCTTCTATACAGATATTTCTGTCTGTCCTTGCATATCTTTATGTTGGTCTCTATCTAGCAATTAACAAAGAGCTGAAAGAAAAATAATATTTGATAGCAAGGCAATTGCAGTGATTAATGTGAAAAATGAGTTTGCTTCTTTTGAATGATTTACTTTTGTATAAATCACACCACTCTTCAGTGTGAATACAAGAAAAAAGAGGAGATGGTGGACCATGAACATCAAGTGAAAAATGGATCTTACTAACCACTGATTTTTTTTCTGCTCTGCAAATTGTGCCTTTTTGTGAGATTTCTTTTTTTTTTGTCTGACTGGCGTATTTACTTTTATTTGAAGCTTTCACAAGTCGTCCAAATGTGTGTTTAGCCATGGTTTAAGAACTTCATAAAGCCATGCATTCTGAAGGGGTGCAGAAAGCAACCTCCCTCCTTCAAAATCATGTATTTTCTAGGCACATAATTCAACATTACAGCACAATCAAGTAATTATGTTGTGTTCAGTTGTTATAGAAGTGCTGCATATATCAAAAATAACTTGAAGGATTCAATAAAATCAACAATAGGATATCTTTATCTGCAGAAGAGTACAGATTTAAGAGGCCTAACCAGAGATTAGAGTTGCATCTGAGAGCAGGAGACTGTTTCCAAGGAAAACTGTGCAAATATGACCTATTACAGGTAGGTCATATGACCTATTACAGAGCCTATCAGCGGGATGCTGATAGGCTCTGATAGGCTCTGACCAAATGATTAAATTCTAAATTTGAATTACAAGGATCTTCAGCAAATTGAAAGTGTTAGACTTTTCCAGACAGTATTCTAATGTTAATTTCTCACTTTAACATAATAGTTTGTTTTCAATTTGTTGTGTGCAAGTTATTTTAAAATATATGCCATTTTGAAACAATTTATCGTAATCTCTTCCCCAAAACCTGGCATGGGAGTGCAAATATTATATTCCTCCATGAAATTGCATCCCCTGGTCGATTATTGATGTAAAAAAACAATTAAAAGCCCACTGCAAAAGGAAGGACAAAGTACATTGCTCCTGATGTGAACCTTAGTCATTCGTCAATATCTCAGCAGAAAGAAACTCTGTTTTATTACTTGGTCTCTGTTGCATGACAGAAAGCAATTTCCAAAACAGGTGAAGGGGAAAAAGTCACTCACAATCAATGAGGTAGTTTCAGAGCAATGGACCCGTGCAGAATTAATATTAAGATAAAGAAAAAGACCAGACTATGAACAAATGGAAAAAACATATAAGCACCAGACCTATTACCTTTCAGAGCTTAACAGTAGAATTTAAATAAAAAATTAAGTTACATCATCATTACCTGAGGAGAAAGATAACTGGTTCACAACTGTTGGTGTGTAGTGTTAGATTCATCAGAGATGCCATTAAACACCTACTTGTGTGTGGGGAAAATGTACTTGCAGTATGTTTATGTGTTTATACCTAGTTAATGAACTGGCGCCTGCAGGCTGCATCCAGGGATACCTTGGAGGCATTGCCATCCCCTGCTGTAATGGATGCTTCCTTAGTTCCTAACCCTTGTGTTGTACTTGTCTATTTAATGCTCTAAGCGGGATGGAGTAAACTACTTGAGTACAAATGGGAATATTACTTATGTTGGAAATGAAAAATAATAATAATTATGTTGAAACCACACAAATTGAACTGTCCTATTGGAAAATGAGGATAACAGGTTGAAGAGGAAAATGTTGACATTCACCTCATTGGCAACTCACTCTGGTTATTCTGGAGGATCCCGAGGCATTTCTAGGTCAGAAGGGACATTGAATCCAGAAAAATGAGGCTCTAGATCAGAATTTATGTACTGCTGGAACATAGCTGGACCATCTTTGTTGAGTTTTTCACCTGAAAATGGAGGCTCTACTAAAATATCTGCCTTGAATTAACAAAACCTCTCTATTTCTAAGTTGCCGTTCCCATCTGGTGTTAACATCCTAGTTGATCACATTGTAAGTAGACAGTTTATCCCTGACTTAAAAAAAATAAATTTACTTAAAAATCATTTGCTCAGTCTTAAAAAAACAACATTGGAAATCCTGACAACAGTGCCTGTATTGCAAATCTTAAATTGTCATTGTTTTAACATTTTGAATGGTTATTGTCATAGCTACTGCACTTTATTGTCAATTCGCTTGTATTTAATTTATTTTTAATGATTTTGTTATATTTTTTTGTCATTGTATTCTGTTTTACTTGCCATTATGGCATGCTGCTGCCTTTCTTGGCCAGTTCTTAATCTCAGCGGGTTTTTATCTGATTAAACGTAGATTTAATAGGAAACAAAAAATGTGACTTAATTTTCAGTTGATAATGCAACACAACACTTTGATCCTGTGTACTTTTAGATTTTGCTTTGGCAGTAAGTGATTTGACTGTGAAAAACACTGAAACAGCTTGGGGGCAAGTAAAACACAGAGAGTGATTCTTAAACCACTGGGAGATTAACCGTCTGCTTCAGTCTCTGAAACCTCCTGTGGATGCTTTCAGTTATATTACAGCATCATCTGCTTACATTTGGCACTGAAACTGTTTACAGCTTTCATGTAGGTCATTAATATACAAGCAGAACCTGTCAGCGTACACATTTTACAGCTTTGGAAGGTTGGTCTTTCTATAAATTCTGAGATATTCAAATATGAATTAAACATCAATGATAGTTACATCAGCCACTACTTTTACTAATGTAAGTTCTGCAATCTGTTGCATTACTAGGTTTTCTCCTTGCCATTCCTGCACACAAAATTCATTAAAATCCTTTTAATTCTTTTTCCTCTCCTATTTTCTATCCTTTTTGTAACATTGAGGTGGTAGAGAAATGGAGTAGGTGGAAACATTTGTTCAGTGTATTGAAGTATGAGTGGCTGGAGAAAGGGAAAGGTGCAAAGCATCGCAGGCCATCTGGAGGAGGGTCTGAAATCCTGACACAAGTATTCAATACTAACATTTAAATTTACATTGCATTAAATTACATTTCTTCACATTAAATTACTACTATTTAAATATCGCAACTTTTGTGAGGAGAAGGTTCTCAAGCTGACTGCAAGAAGGAGAACATTTTTGTGCTGAACCCTCTGATGTTTGGAGAAAATCTTGTTTCGTCCAAAGGTTCCTGGTTTTGCTCATCTTATGCTTTGCTCAAGGTAAGGATGAATTCATGAAGCCATGAGAACAAGTTACCATTTGTTAGCATGAAATTGTCATGCGAGACATTACGCAGGGATTGTGCAGAACATACAAACGGGCGTGGCAGAGTCCATCAATATGGTAGAGATTGCTAAAGTATTTTACAAGGTCTCCATGGATAGAACCTCATGCTGAAAACTCTTGGCTGTTGTGGCTGATGTTCCTCTTCAATGTCTGTGAAGAGCAGATCTTTATTACCATAGAATGGTCTCGGATGTTTGTTTGGCTGGTCTAGATATGTTTTGGGGATCTTGAGGAGCCTTATTACTGCATCCCTCAAGGCATTTTTTGAGGTCTATTGGGACTATTTGACTGGGGTTGTTTTCAATGAGTATTTAGTTCTTATATAAAAAAGAAAAAAAACAACAGAAATTGTCTCTAGCAACGTGAGCGATTCTCCAGTCTGTTCAGGTGAACAAAGAATTGATCCAAAAAGCAAAACTCTCACTTAGGCATTTGACCAACCATCACTTGATCATGAGAAACGAATCAATAAACTAAATTCAGGATAGAAGCAGCTAAAACAAGCTTCTTCTACAGAATAGCCTGACTTGGCCAACAGAGGGAGAAACTCAGTCATCTAAGGGAAGCTCAGTGTACACTGTTTCATGCCCAACATGGTTTGGGCATGTGATAGAGACAACCTAGTAGATGCCTCCTGTCAAAAATTTGCAACATTTTCCACTTGGTGGAGACCCTGGGGCAAATCCTGAACCCACCGGAGGGACTATAAATAGCTTCTTCCAGCCTTTCAACACCTTGGGATCCCTAGAATGAGCTGGAGAGTAATGCTGGGATGAGGAACGTCTGGGCTTTCCCTTCCAGACCTTACAACCCAATCTCAGGTAAGCAAAAGATCATTTTAACGGTTGAATTTTAATGAATTTTGCTCCAGACATTTATCTCTACCTTAATACTCCAAAACATTAGCTAACTAACTAAAGTGTACAACTTTGAGACATTTTCCACCTTGTCTGCAGTGAATAACTCCGTCTCCTTCTTACCAGGCTACGGCTGTCGATGTAAATGGAGAAGCAAAAGGTAACCCTTTGTATAACAACGCAGGATCTGGGTTCACACTCTTCAGAGGGTATCCTCAGTTATACTTGGCAACTCTTTATCAGATGACCTCCTGATTTACGCAGTGACAGTGAGCCTGGCAGGCGTTAAAACCTCCCTCAATACCTCAGCTCTCTCCCATCCTTCTCTGCAGTGAAGTGTGAACATTAAAGTGAATGTGGAGGAGGAGTTCTTGTGAAGGGTGGGGGGAGGCAGGCAGAGAAAGAGAGTAAGACAGCAGCGACCCAGGCAGACAGCGATGGATGCTGGTAGGGAAGAGATGTCTGCACAAAAGGAATCAGCATGATAACAGCATTGGTCCCCTGGGAGTGTTGTACCTAATCGGAGAAGATTGGGAGGCTTTGGATACTGTCCAGCATCATCAGTCCGGTAGGTTTTCTCTGCAGCACCCATACTTGATCTGCATCCTGCTGTTGCTGGTTATGCAAGATAAAAATAAACCGTTCTGCCAAACATTTAGTATCCAGATCTTTAACATGTATTTGTTCTTCACATTTGTTCATCACAAACATAGCTTATCTTATCATAGCTTAACTTTGACTCTCACAGTGTGGGTGTTTGAGTCTTGTTTCTTATTTAGGATAAATTATTTTGAGGCTCATATATTTCCGCTGACTCTGTTTTTGGCTGTGGTACACCCCCCTCAATCTCTTCATCTCTCTTTGGATTTCCTGTTTCCTTTACTCTTTTACTGATTCCTTTTCTTTAACTCCTACATGCACCTCCGAATACATCATGCAGAGCACAACCAAAGCCTCTGAATTTTACTGCATGTCTAGTGTTGCATGCACCAGACCATGAAGCATCTGCTCATCTGTCCCCGTTTCCTCTGATCCCAGCGATCCCGAAACACGTCCAGCTCTGATTGAAGTCTTACCACCGGCATATTGCTGTAGACGAACATTTTATATCAGTGCAAATTGCGTAGCCTTAAGGTTAAGAAGGTGGGTTTAGTGCTGCCTAAATCTGGAACGGAGCTGTGAAGTAAATTCCTCTGCAGCAGCAGGCAGCAGGTGTTATCCCCTCTACATAAATTTAATCGGGGCATTCCTGCATCTGTTTTTTTCAATCTGTAGCTGGAAATAACTTAACATATAACGTACTTTTCCATTACACTTATAATTTTTTTAAAAGTAGATGATAAACATATCCATTGTTTCCTAAGAGATTGAAAAAAAATTAACAATCTCTTTATTTAACAGGCAGCTGCGACTCAAGAATATTTTACGTTGGTGTTTTCAGCCTGCCCTTGCCATCTCTTTGGTAGGGAATGACATTCTTTTGATTAGGGTGATGAGTAGCCTCTTATTAAAGCGTCATCAAACATAATCAAGCTGCTCATTTGCTGCAGAGCAAATTCCAGCGTTTTCCTCTTCATTGAACCTGCTGGGTTCCTGAATGAGGTCGGTAAGCAGCAGTGACATAGGCGTGGGTTGCTTCCTTTCTCTGATCTCATTAACGATACAAAATTGCAACCGTAACATAAATACCGCAGTGCCAACGAAAGAAAAAGAAAAAGGCAGTAGTTTGTGTAGATTGAAAGTTTCACATACTTCAATTTTAGAGCACAATTGCACTCAAATGCTATTACAAAGAGCACAATTCCTAAATGAAGTGCATTGCGTTGAGAGTGATTTCATATTGATCTTCTGAAAATCAATGGCGCTTTCAAAGAGCAAGTTGTTCCTATTAAGTCTACTCACTAAAAAAAGAAAAAAGATTTTCTTTGAAAAAGGAAGAGTTGATAAAAACACACTTGAAACAAATACACCCCAGCCTCTTTGTCCTGTCTGTCACATCTTCTGAGAGGCTGCAGCATCAAAGCCCGACGATCACCCCCAGAGCAAAAAAATCTGCCACTCAAAGTTGTGATGCAGATGCAGCAATAAAAACAAATGTTGGTGCTGATATATAGGTGTCTGTGGATTATGGGTTAATTGCAGATATTGCCTCATTTCACAAAGGATCTAATTGCACAATTAGAGAAGATGATCATGCGTAATTGGAATTTTGCATGTCCTCTTTGTCACCATACACCCATTACTTCCTTTAGCACCCGTAATTATAAACTGGCTTTTAACGATTAACTGCCAAAAATGGTCTCGTTATAGTAAGGGAAATAATAAATTACAAACCGTGTTGTTTTTTAGCACCTTTCAACACACACAAAAAAAAACACTCTCTTTGTTGGAATATAAACGTGTTTAGACATATTTTGCTGTGTGTGTGTGTGACTCTATGATTCACCTCCAAGTGGACCACTTTAGTTTCAATTTCATACCGGTGGCTGCTGTGCGATGTGAAATGAGGGAACCTGTGACATGAGAGCAGATTGACGTCATTGGAGACATTACTTGCACGTCAGAGGGTTCAATATGACATTGTTTCAGGCCAGAATATGACAGAGAGGAGTGGGTCTCTTAGTGCTGATTGTTGGTAGGGATCAATGCTTCCATATAGCCGTGGCAGGAAGGGAAGCATCCCAGTATCCATAGATGAGCTCCTGCTCTTTTTGTTTTCGCTGAGTAAATTTAAGCGGAGCACTCAGATAGCGGTGGGTTAGAGAAGCGAGCCATTCAATTACAGTGGAGTGGAGCTGAGCTCGGGCACAGCGAGTCGCTTATTGGTCCAATTACCTCTTGAGGTCAACTGCAGCAGTGCATCACATAATTATATAGCATCGAAACAGTAAAGATGCAACTGGCAGAAAACAACCCCCCAAAAAATAAACAAAACTATGATTTGATTAAACATAAATGTATCGCTGTTGCTAAATTTGAGCAACATTTGCATTTGCTTTGATCAGTTTTTGTCATTATCTGAAAACCTCTTTCCACTGTTTTTCAATTAATTAACTAATCAAGCAATCAAACCATCATATATGTGGCGGGTTGCTTTTCAACATATTTTTCAGCGTTAAATCATTTGCATCCTCCAGATTTTCTTCAACAGTTTCCCTGCCTTTACCTCCATCCATCTCGCCACCAACTTACACCAGCATCTCTATGTAGTTTTTCTCCACAAATAACATTTTGCTAGTTACATGATGGTTGAACATCACTACCCTTTACATAGTCTTATTTACATTGGTCTGTGTGAATTTGTGAACCGTTTCCAAAACTTTTGGAGAAAAACATTCAGCTGATTAGAGGCTTGTCATTTCCGTTGCAATTAACCCTGCATTGAGACGACCTTTGTCATCACGTCAGCACATTCACCATCCTCAGAGGATTTGGCTCTTTTTCTAAATGTATTCATAGCTTTCATTTTAAGACAGGCACCGTAAGTGTCTTTTCCGGCACATGCTTGAATTATCGTTCGTTTTTCATTCTAGATTCAACAAAATGTCTGACTTTGAGGATTTCAGCTGGACAGGAGGACAGGCCAACGTTTCTGAAAGCTACCAGCTGAACCCCACCAGTGTGATCGTGTCTGTGGTTTTCTCCCTCATCTTTCTGCTTGGCACCATCGGCAACAGCCTGGTGCTCGCTGTGCTGCTGCGGAGCGGCCAGCTCGGATACAACACGACCAACCTGTTCATACTCAACTTGAGCGTGGCCGACTTCTTCTTCATAATCTTCTGCGTTCCCTTCCAAGCCACCATCTATTCTCTGGAGGGATGGGTGTTTGGCTCCTTCATGTGCAAAGTGGTCCACTTCTTCATCAACCTCACCATGTACGCCAGCAGCTTCACACTGGCTGCTGTATCAGTTGACAGGTAAGGCGATTAATGTTTGGGATTAAATAGATTTATTCTGTTCCAACCTAACTCCTAATTGACTCTATTCCAATTTAGTTGTATTCTAATTGCAGCTCAGACTTTCAATAAGGGGTTTGTTTCAAAGTCGTTACAAACATTTCAAAGCAACATGTTTTCTGCAATCCCATCACGTTGAGATAGTCTTCACTTCTTTTAACTATTTTGATTAGATTTAAAAATGTAATACCAATAAAAATCTTTAATACAGCATTTGGTTGATTGAGCATCCTCATTCAGTTTTGTTTACCTTCTTACTTTACCTCTAGAGCAATGAATGTGTGCAGGCATGAGGAAAATCTTTTGTCGATTCTTTGTTCCACCGTTGATTTTATTTTGTGTCTTGAATTAGAAATGCACCCCATTCAAATGACTAATTCAAGCTCATCAAGCCTTAAGAAATTCCTCACTTCCCTAAAGGTTGTGATTCATTATTGAGAGCTAATACATCACACACGCACATGCATAAATTAATAACTATTCTCTCAAGATACTCTTAAGCTGTAACTGTGCATCTCATGAATGCCTTCTTTCTTTTAGCCTTTGAAATGAACAGTCTGTCTTTATTGAAATTTTAATCCTTAAGACCTGAAAGAGAAAAAAATCTGCTCAAATATATTTTGCAGATGAATCCCAATATTGGTACTGCTCAGACATTTCTCGGGAATTGCATTGATTCCCAAGAAGAAAAAGGAACGTTTTCAATACAGATTTGTTTTCTACTTACATTTTTTTTCACAGATACATGTATTTATGAGATGAATAAATACAATTTTGTCTTGATTTGACTCGGTGCAACAAGTGTCTAAATACTGCCAGAAACCTAAATATTAATTGAAGTAAATAAGTTGTAATGCTGTACCATTGATATTTAGTAAACTAACAATCTAAGTAATTGATTACTTGATGATAAAAATTATAATGAACTCCTATGGAAACCACAATTTTTAAGCTAAAATATAATCATGCATTATGAGATGTGACATCTATTCGTATGTAAATTGTTCACCTATTTGGTTTTCTAATAAGCCTTTGACTGTAAATGTTTATAGGTAAAAATATAAATTCAAGGTCTTCATTTTTATTTTACTTTATTTTATGATATCTGTTTATTGTAATGAATAATTTACCAACAACATTGGCTAACCTCACAGACTGCATTTTTTTTCCCATGTGAAAAAAGCAGGCTCTAGCAGTGAAACCCCAAAGGCACACATGAACGGAATTAATGAAAGACTCACATGACCTCACAAGACAATTAAGCCGTAATTGAATATCTTATGAGACAATCATGCAGCGTCCCTGGCTAAAAATGATTCCCCCACGCAGAGAAAGCACTGAGTAATTATTACAGTTGTTGGGTAGCATAATCAGCTCTGTCAGTATGGACAGTCATTGAGGAGTTGCTCACTGCAGCAGAATCTCCACTCATACTGGCTGTGTTTACCCTTCAGAGGATTCACTCGCTGTTTCCTCCTCTGTCTGAAAAAAAAATGAAACTGAAGCTCTGAGTCAGGCTGTTAATAATACATTTCTTCTGTTTTTTTTTCCCCACACTCTTTGTTCTATAAATACAGACCCACATACACATAGAAAAAACTATCTGAAAAGAAGGCCTTTGAGTGGAGAATCCTCATTGGGAATTAAATCAAAGTTCAAGAAGACAAATGCTTTACAGTATTTCCAGGTGAAGCATGGTGGTTTTCATGGATAATTCATGTTGAAAATGTATTTTGTGTTTTTGCATGTACATAGGGTACAAAACACAAAGTGCACTAAATACAGTAATAAGCTATGGGTATTTGTGTAACTTCTTGGTTGAGCCAAGTCAGTCAGTGTAACTGTTGTCTTCATAGCACATCTGTGGAATTAAGGAACTCCCGTTTTTCTTGCTACAACATTGTTTTGAATCCCAAATTTCAAAGCAACGTGATGAAAATGAACATTTCTTTCAAATTCCACCAATGAATAAAGCCGGACGGCTGCAAACAGGGACGTTAGTTGTTCGAACCACTGAGGTTTCATTCAAGTAGGTTCAAAGGGTCTTGTTTCTGCCTTTCATGTCAAACATAAGTGCCTTTAGCAACCATTTCAGGGAAATATCAAAGAGCAGAGAAGCTGTCCTTTCTGCCTCTGGAGAGGTGACTGAAGTGTTTCATAAATGGAAAAGGCTGAGAGATGTATGTGCTGTTTTGCCGAAAATCACTGCAAAAGAAGCTGAAACATTGGGGACACCTGTCAGAGGACATTCAGCTCAGGCCACTTTAAGCTACAAACACAAATATCTAATCAAAAAAAAAAAAGTAGGGCATGATAATGTGCTGGTTTTGTGAGTTATTTGTTTAGTTTTCACAACTTTGACATAAAGATAAGGGATGCAAACTTCCTATGTCCAGCCAGTTCTCGCCTGCCAAAAGAAGGTGACATTTTAGACAGGCTGTCTGTCCATCAGAGACCCAGGGTCGTTTAAGAATCATCCACAATCCAAACACGCATGCTTCAGGACTGTCCAAGAAAGCCTGATAAATAACACGCATATTGTAGAGGAAACAAGCAAGCTTCACACAGCAGTTTAAAACAAACCCTCACTCCAACACTGATAACGGCTAAACCACTGCGAAATCCGTTGTAATGACGATATTATCACCGTGTGGTTTAATGGAAAGCAACAGCTGACTTCATTTTCTTCATTGCATCCAAAGAGACATTAAAACATTTCAACAGATTGCATGTTTAGCGAACACCTGTCCTGAGCACAGATCATGTTCTCTCGTTACTGGTGCATATTTCCAGGTCAGTTTTTAGACCACATCAAATTCTTTAAAACAGAAAAGAGAAAGGCTATCTTATTCAATATTTCCCTGATTTTTAGCGGTACGTTTTGTTTTTATACATATTGTACGTAATTATATAGGATATAACACAATATTATTCTTGTACTCGTTTTTTTTTTTTTTTTTAATACTTGTTTTTTATTGTTCATAAATGTTTTTTTCATTGTCGTTTTGTCTACTTGTGCTTTTCCAATTCAGACCCATCTCATCAAATCAAATGTAAGATCAGACAGTACACAAATAATAAAAAAAAATCCTCTTTGTGAATGCTGCACACGGTGTTATAAAGTTCCATTAATATTTTTAGGTACAATAGGTTTTTTGTTCTGCTCAGCAAAAAGAGGTGACTCATGCTGAGTGTGTGTACCATTCAAGCCTTCAGAAGAGCTTGCAGGGTAAATTTAAGTGGAAAGTTTTCTTGTAAGGACTTAACATTACTTCGCTATCAGTGCCGGAGTTGAATATCCAAGCACTAAAAGCATTTTTTCTAATACTAGAAATAAAAATTAATTTGCTTACCAGTTTATTTACTGATGTTATGTGGGATGAAATCGGACAACTTTCAGCCATCTGTATTTCTTGCACTGCATATGTCTTGAATGTCAAAGAAAGTAGTTCATTTAATTGGAAAATTAATTAACGAAATTAGTTCATTTTAATTCTATTAAAATTTTTATAGAATTAAAAGTAATTCATTTTAATTCTTTCAGTTTGTGTATTGGACACAAACTGAAAGAATCAAAACAACAAGAACAAGATCTAAGACTACTTTATGGTCATTAACAGGGAGTTTGGCAAATACAAAGACCGTGCAGGGAGCCGCATCACCAATATCAAAAACTGACTCCAAAACCTTTAACCATCTTTAACCATGAGCAATGAACACTGGTGTTGTCTTTGTTTACAACTCACAGGTACAATTATTCTCCCTTCACAAAGTCTTTTATTGTTAATCGAATTGTAATTTTAATTCCTGTATACGGAGCTTTAGAAATGTTTTCTGGACACAAATTTTTTATCAAATTTCCTTTTGCTGTTTAGAGTTCTTTTGTGACCTCCTAAAGGTGTGACCAAAGCTACTTTGGAGAAATTTTAATAGGCCAGCAACTTCTGAGAAGGTTCAGGTTGCAAGTGTCTGATATTTTGTGATAAGAAATACTGGTACTTATTGGTAACATTTAGAATGACAGATGATTGTATACTCTTTACAATCACACCATGAAACATTAAGAACAGACTGAATTTGTTTGTCTTTATCTTTACAGATATCTGGCCATCCGCTACCCTCTGCGCTCCAGAGAGCTGAGAACCCCTTGTAATGCAGTGGTCGCCATGGTGGTTATCTGGGGTCTCTCCTTGGTCTTTGCAGGTCCATATCTTAGCTACTATGACCTGATTGATTTTGCTAACAGCACTGTGTGTATCCCCGGCTGGGAGGAGCAGAACCGTAAGGTCCTAGACACCTGCACCTTCCTGTTTGGCTACGTCATTCCTGTGCTGGTTGTGAGCCTCTCGTACACCCGAACCATCAAGTACCTCTGGACAGCCGTCGACCCGCTGGATGGTATGTCCGAATCTAAGAGAGCCAAGCGTAAAGTCACCAAGATGATCATCATTGTAACTGTGCTCTTCTGCATATGCTGGCTGCCATACCACGTAGTGATACTGTGCTATCTATACGGAGACTTCCCTTTCAATCAGACCACTTACGCCTTCAGGCTACTCTCTCACTGCATGGCCTACGCCAACTCTTGCGTCAACCCCATTGTGTACGCTCTGGTGTCCAAACACTTCCGCAAAGGTTTCAAGAAAGTCTTCAGCTGCATCCTCATTAAGAACGGCAGAAACAAAGTTCACGTGGTCCACGTGGCCAACACGGGGCCTGGGTTCGAGGCGGGCTCCACGGAGGTATCGCACATGAACGAGGAGAACGTTCGACAGAATGAATGCGAAATGATGAACAGGCCGAGGCGAGTGGAGCCGAGAGAGCCCACAGTGACGCTAAATTCCCCCTTTCAGCACCCGACTTGACGAACGATCAGATCGGTTTCAGAGCGAGATTGCCTTATGTGTACAACTGTGCAACGACAATAGAAAAAGTCTACATTTTTTTCATCGATTCCAAATTTAAATTTGCGGGGTTAATTGGGAGGCACGTTAACTGAGAGACAGTTAACTACTGAACATGAAAATGTTCTTCATTAATCCCATCTTTCTAATCCGTTACTGCATTAATCTTGGCATGTGGACATGATTTTAGAAAAGTCTTTTCCTGTCTCATTAATACTGTCAGCTCAACTCAACTACACTACAACACCAACCAGCAGACATATTTCAGTTCAAGTACTTACAGTTTTGTCATTCATATTTTCCACTAGTTTTCCACTGGTAGAGCTGCAAAGAAAGATTTTGTTTCATCTGTCAAGGTAATCTTTTTTCAAATGATTGGTTGCAATTAATGAAATTGAGGCTGCAAGGTTGTCGTGTCGCTTACAAGGAGTTCTCTGTTGTTGTTCCTCCCTGCTGATGTGAGCGTCATCACTTCATAAATCCTCTTCGCACCACTTTTTAACTACCATTTCCAAGCTTAGGTTTTCATTTGCTGGATTTTTCTCAACGTGATCCAGTTTTCAGGTGTAATCACTGGAGTCTAATCTGACCTTCCTGTTAGGATTAAATCTACCCGTCGGATATCAAGGTGTAGTTTTTCGTGGAACAGGTTGTGTGTTTTGTATTTTGCATGCAAATGCTGTTCTCTCGTGTCGAGATAATTGTTCATTTTAGCAAAATGTGTATTTAAGCTAACTCTGCAGACAGTTGTGCAAAACAGTTAAGTATTTACAGTGCAGTTTTACACCTGCATATAGAAGTTCCTAAATATGTCTCAGAGCACACTGTTGTGTGCCAGATGTAGAAATCAGGTTTGACACGAGACATTTTGAGCTAAGATATATAAAAAAAATATTAATAAGTGCAAAGTTCGGGATTGATGACTTACAGAAATCTTTTAGAACTCTACAGTATTTGCACACATTTTCTTGCTTTTCTTGTATTTTGTATCCATGGCATGTTTCTCTTTAGTGTAAAATATTATGCAGTTAAAAGAATGTGTTTGTCAATGAGTGCACTTATGTATCCGAGTGTATTTTAAAATGTATTTAATATTGTAAAGCTGTGAAATGATAACCACGCATTTGCAGATTTATTTTTCGCCACAAAGTACAGATAATTGTACTTTACTGTAAGGTTGTGTTCTACCTCAGAGCTGTAAAAAAAAAAAAAAAGCATTTTGTTTCTGTTCTGCATTTTGTTATGTTTCCGGACGTTTTAATGGTGAGAAGGAATGTACTGTCGACTGGATAGCTTAAATGACCAAATAAACCAGTTTCTGCTGTGAGGTTGTGTTGCAGAGCATATTTGGTTAAGAAGGAAAATCAGAAATATGAATGATTATTGCAATATTATTGTTATATTACAGCAGTTAACTCCAGTTATCTCAGTCTGATTCAATCAGTCAATCAAATGTATTTGTACAGCACATTTCAGCATCAAGGCAGTTGATTGTAATCCACACAAATATTTTTGATTTGTACAATCAGTATTCTGTTTTCATATTGCATCCTTTAGTACTATTGGCTTATTTTTGCTTCTGTAGCAAAAATACAAATGAAATGGCTAAATAAATGCTTATTTAATAAAGACTGATAATGTTTGAAAGAGATGTTATGATCCTTAGTTAGTTAGTCAGTCAGTCAGTCAGTCAGTCAGTCAGTCAGTCAGTCAGTCAGTTAGTTAGTTAGTTAGTTAGTTAGTTAGTTAGTTAGTTAGTTAGTTATTTGCTATATATATATAGCAAAGTCAAGCTTCATTTCACCTTGTGCATTATGCAGAGTTATCAAAGGCGTTGGACACTTTTATTTGATTTTAATTACAGTAGACCTTGAACTTAATTTTAATTGTTTTAATCTGTTTCAGTGTCATTCAGTAAACATTGAGTTACTGGGGAAGAAAAACAGTTTTAAATGTAAATTATATCATTCTAATCTATTCAGTTGACTGAACACAACAAAGCTCAACCGAAGCACAGAACAAAGACGTGCCTATTTCACTGTGTTTATGCTTAACGGCCATAAATAATATATACAGCATACAAATTATATGCACCAATGAGACAAATGCAGTTTCTGTCACTAAATTGTGTGACTGACCTTTTGTTGTCTTTTAACGACATGGTGGTGTATTGTGTTTAAATTCCTTCAAAGTTCTGTTAGTTTCACTCACAGGATATTGTACCTATGACAGAAGTCAAGCTGTGCAACATTATGGAAAAGGACAGTTTTGAGTGCATAATGATAATGTAGCAGTCATTGTATTTATTGTACTGCAAAATCAATTGTTGCTATTGTTAAAAGAAAACGTCTTCCTTGTGCGGTCAGGCTATTGTGTACGTATTCATATGTTGCTTTTTGCGAGCAGTCAGACATGCCACGAGTAAAACAAGCTCATCGTTTCCAAATTAGGCAGTGATTTTCTTTCTTCCTGTAGCTTGAAAGGACACACACTCCTGCAGTGAGGACTGGGACTTCATATCCCCCCTGCTGCAGCAGCTCACTTGGCTTCCTCACATCTGCAGAGACAGAATTCGGCCTGCGCTAATTAGCATTATTGTAGATCCAGGCAAATATGCCAGTTAGATTCAAACTGCTTTAGAGCACGACACGGACGTGTTACAGAGCAGTGCATATTTAATCCTCACAGTGAAGTGTGTTCTCCAAGGTCTGAGACAAACCGTCTCCAAAGCTTCTTTAACGTTGCAGGTGGATTCTCTTCCGCGTTTGCTGCTTCCTTCTGTTGTGAGAGCAGCTATCATTGGGCGAGTTCTGCTGGTGAAGCTGTCTCAGTGCCCACACATGAAGGATTCACTCTTGCTGGCTGGACTGAGGGGGTGTTTAGTGAATTTGTCTGTTGCAGGAGAGAAACCAGGGAGAAGTTTTTAGTCGATATTTGTCCCAGCGACAGCAAACCACAAGACATAAATACTGTATGTTGGCTTTTAGGTGAATTTGCTTGCTCTCCTTATGATGTTGGTTATTGCTGTGCTTTCGGAAAAAGGAGATGACTAACTAGCACGAGGGCCAAAACAGAAGAAGTCCTTAGAGACTGCTGTTTCTATGTGAGGTGGTAGCAGAGCCTGGAGCATTGGGAGGGATGATGAGAAAACAAAGAGAAAATGAATCAATAGCCTCAGGTGTTGTGAGGAAAATTGGACATTAGACGCAGATGAAGTCCACTGATATGATGGGAGTTTAGGACACAGAGTGGATTTCTGAAGGGATTTTAAAGGTTTTTATGATTGAAGCATAGACATAAAGAGGATAAAACACAAAGGAGACGAATAACATTTGGGGTTTGATAGAAAACTACTGCAGTAAGCACTCCTTGTTAGTAGCAGGTCGGACAACCTTTTGCCTTCAGAACTGCTTGAATTCTCTGTGGCATGGACTCAAGATGTTGTCAACATTCCCCAGATCAGAAAATGTAATTTTGCTCAGTGGGTAATACATTTGAACACGCGCCCCACAACGTTACACCACCACCTGATAGAACAAGTTAATAATAAACAAGTGCAGATCCTTTACATGGTCTGAAAAAATAAAAATGAGATTCTAAACAAGGACTTTATTCCCCAGCCATTTGCAGGCAGAGTTCAATGCCCAACATGGATTGTTAAGCTTGGGAAGGTAAAAGAGGAAGTAGTTAAAATAATGACCAAATAAAAAGGTGGGGGGATTTTATTTTTGAACAGCTGCTTGGTAATACTATACTTAAGGTCAATTAATAAACAGTAGAGTGGTTATGCTGCAACTTGTTTTCATGTTAAAATTGAAAATATTGGGGAAAGGAGCAACCAGTGACTGTGTTATAGAAAATATCCATGCAATAATTGTAACTTTAAGGCTGTAAAATAATGAAATAAGTCATTATGTTTTATTAAAGTGAAATACATTTACTCATCAACAAAACAAAAACTAAAAAAAAACAACTCTGTTATGGTATTGTTGCAACCTAATAACAAAAAAAAGGAAAAATTAAAAGGAATTACATAATATTACACACTTTTGTTTTTATTACTCTGTTGTTGCAATCCTCTATGTTATCAGAAAACTCATGCCCTTTTGGAAGGCTGAGGGAAGAAAAATCCAAAGCATGAAAAGACCAATACAAGCGGAGCAAGGGGTTGAGTGGGTATTATTTATCACAGCTGTTAAAGTCAAATTTGCCAAAAGTGAAGAGATTAGCCCTGCCAGAAGGTTAGAGGTAATTCTAGAAAATCCATACCTACGTCACCGATGTCCTTGGCAGCATCTCCACTGGCTGTTTGGTTGCCCTGGAAACTCTACTGTTATTTATCTTGAAAATTGCTTTGGGGCATAATAATGCTGAATTTTGTCAACAGTTCCTAGCTCAGCTTGTCTTCCAGTTTGGAAAAAATAAAGACGTTGTGTCAGGGCAGCATTACAGCAATTCAGGAAGGAGGCAGAATAGTGTTTGTCTATTTTTGTTCAGTTCCATGCTCTCTCATAATATGAATCACTTTATGTTTAAATGCAGTGGATTTAGTCTAAGCCTCAATTCAGCAGTAATTATCTGACTTTATTAGACAAAACCAAAAAAAAAAAAAATCAATAATAGCCTTCCAGTGCATTGTAGAGCAGGCTTTTCTAAGAAGACAACACAACTGCTCTGTTTTCACTCTTAGTCTAACTCCAATTAGAATTGCAGCGGTGTCATTTTGTTTTTGCCTCACTTTGGTTCATTGTTTCCTTATTTTGACTCAAATTATATCAGTAGAGCTCAGAGGAAGAGGCAAGAAAACGAATAGTGTCAAGAGGCAGGAGGTCATCAGGTTTCTCGGTGATTCAGTCTAGAGTGGCACAAACAAACAACAGGTTGCAGGATGGAGTCATGCTGAGATGTGAAAAGAAACAATAAAAACTGTGCAGCTTGGTGCTGCTTTGTAAAATTGGGACGTGTATGAAGATAGTCTTATTTGGAGCTTGCCTTAACAATTGTGTCTGTTTTCTTGTGGTTATCAAGAGTTAAGCAGCTAATATAAAGAAGAGATGTTCTGGGTAAATATGTATTTATTCCTGACACACATGGTGAGTCGTTTCAAAACAATGTTGCATTAGAAATCTGTTCTTTTTTTATTTCCCAATAGGGGAAACCTATTTTCTGCTTACAGTCTGTTAGAACATTGATCCACCTGAATGCCATCTCTGCGTAATGGGGCATGTTTCTTCAAACTGTTTCCGTTAATGGCTTACTGTGAGGCGTTAATTCAGGCAATCACATGTACCGTCACGGATGAAATTAGAGAATTACAGCGCCATCTGCAGTCTGTAGTAAAGTATTGCGGATTTGCTCAGCTTCACAGCACAAACGCTGCTGGGTAAACGCGACACAATGTGGCAGCAACAGGTCGAAAACTATTAAATTTACCTCAATTGTGAAAGCAAACCAAGAAAAAAGAAAGGTTGACATATTCAAACTGTGTTATGTGTTACATATGCAACAATGTTGTTACAATGAAGTCATTTTATATGAAAAATTATCCCAGTACAGCATAACTGCGTAATATATTTTGCACAATTTATAATTATGTGATTAGCATGTCTATGACAAACTACTGTTTAGTAATTAAAAGGTAATAATTGATAATTGGTGATAACACTGATTACTATAATCACTCCATTATTGATTCTGTCTTACTAAGACAGTACTCCAGTATTCCCATTTTATTATAAAGGCCCATTACTTTTTCAAAATATTTTAACAGAAAATATCAAAATCTTGAAAATGTAAAAATGTTGAGACTTTGCTAAACAAAACACCAGAGAATTCAACTTTTTTTTAAAATCTTTTCCTATCTGTTTTTAGCTGCATTTCATGACTTCCACTAACTGCTGGCTCGTGTCCCATTTAAAGGTGAAGTCTGACAAATCACACCAAGCTGAAATAGTGGTTTATTGCATGAATTTATTATTCTGGTACCTTAAAATGGTCACCGTGCTAATTAGTGAACAAAACAAAACAAGAAAAAAAAAAAAAAAAACAGGTCCAAGACTGTAAATGTGAAGGCTGAGCTGCTTACTGCCGACAGCTTAAATTCTACATATTTACATTTGCGTAAATAGATTAAAAAAAAGTGGATGCACACGGGAAAAAAATCTCAACAAAATCTCAACAAAGGAGGAAATTGTGTCACGTTGGGCTGCAGACATCATTAGCATAGCAATAAAGGCACTCTGTAATTCAGTGTATACATTACATTGATTTAACCAGGAGAGGAGCTCGTACAGAACAGAAAAGATTCTTTGTTTCAAAGGGATGAAAAATAACTCACCAGCAAAACAGAGGATGTTGAAACCACATAAATTAACAAGCTGGTAGTTAATAGACACTAATAAACAACAAATATATTAAATTGATTTAAGTTATTAATCTAAAAAGCAGCATCTTTAAAAACAAAGAAAAAGTGTAACATGCCGTGTTCCAATAAAACACATACAGCACTCTGCATTCATGGTCTACCAGTGTTCTTGCTTGCTATAAGAATTCACATCCTTAAAATGGCTCATTTCTCACTATGGATTCCAGCGCAATGATGAGAAATAAAACAAAAAAAAAAATGTGGTGGCCTTGAATCCCCATTTTGTCTTTGCAAACTTAGCTGACACCGAGCCATTAGTATTAGTTTTTGTGCCATTTCAGTGCAGAAAATGTCCTCAGCATTGTCTTTATATGGCCAAGATGGCAGGCTACGTAAAATGACAAGAGACGTTTTACTCATCGAGTGGAAGGAAAACGGTAACTCTGCAAGCTTCATCAAGTATTTCTTCAGTCCTTTGCTGATATTCATAAGAAAATCTCAATCGTAAAAACAGGTTCGGTCTTCAGTGTGTTTTCTACTACAAAAAAAGCAGTGACTGGGATATAAAGCGCTGCTGTAAAACGACGTTTAAATGGGTCATTCCGAAGGATATCTTTTTTTTTTTCTTTGGTGCAAAATGTGTTTATCACATATAGATCATAACGCTCCTGCCAGGCACACAGAAAAGGCTTCCGGTTAGGAATCAGCCTGCATTTTCATTGATTTACAGACTACAGAGTTATTCAAGATTTAAAGTCGCACTAAAAGAAATACCGCAACAACATATGTATGATGGAGTTCATTCTTTAAGAAATCTTGGAAAAGAAACATAATGACAATTACTGACTGCAAATCAAATGCAAAAAAAAAAAGAAAGAGAAAAAGAAAGACAACAACAAAAGTTTCAGGGATTTTCTTCTTATTAGCTACCAGTAAAACGGCTCCTTTTTTAGTTTTACAGATAGCATTAACATTAAAACGTTTAAGCATAAAATATCATTCAATAGTAACTACATATTCAAAGATTAAAAATAGCTAAAATATTTAAAAGAATCACTGCTATTTCAAAGACTGATGGTAGTTGTTGCTGGCAAGAGTCACAAAACCAATTATAATGTTTGGAGGGTCATTACGCTATTGGTTTGGAAAGTTTTTGTTTCTTACTTAAATAATTTGAAAGCATTTTGTCTCTACAGTGGTTGTGCTTGATATAAAAATGTCTTTGATGATCTGAAGGAAAGTGACCCAAAGGGAAAAATTAGAAGAAATATGCAAAGGGGCAAATACGTTTTGTGATAATTTTGCATAGATTCACATTTGGATTCCAATTTTTCTTTTTTTTCTTTTCTTTTTTTTTATTTTAGAAATTATTGCATCACATTTCTTTTGTTACTTTTAGCTGCTATTGGGCAAAACAAAATAAATAAATATAGTCTCCTAAAAATTGTGTTAGCTACATTGCCAGTCAGCGTACACCAAACCAGGAACATCAGAAATATTTTACACAACTGCGTCAGTTCTGATATTCTTGTAATAAATAGCTTAATTTCATATGAAATTACTCTCAGTGTCCGTTAAATATCTTAAATGAGATTAAACCTTCCAAACTGTGCCAAAAGATTCTGAGGAGTTTGTCTGTAAGATTAAGAAAACCTCAACTGAGAAAACATGTTCACAACTTGTGGATAAACAAGCAGCCTGTCAAAATAAAGTTCTGATAACATATAAAAGCACTTAGAAGATCACAAACATTCAAGTCAAAAAAAATAATAAATGTCGGCTTTGAAAATGAATTTCTATCACCATTAACCCCGAGAATCATTTTAATAAAACTCAACCATTTCATTTTAAATAGATGAAATACAATAATAATAGTAATAAAACAAAAAGTTATTACCCCTTTAACACAAACTGTACATATCTGGCATCTGGACATTTAAAAAAATTGGAAGTGCTGCTACTTTAGGAGAGGCTTCCTCTGATATATCTTTATCAAAAATATGCAGCTTCAGGAGTGCTTTTGTTCTTCATCTGTCTAGAAAACTTTACAATGCTACATCGAACTCCAAAAAAAATGTGAATGAGGTCTTCTCTTCAGCACCTCTTATCCTTCCCTGCTGTCTCACTTTCCTCTGATCTCTGTTTCTCACTTCCCTTTTCACCTTCAGCTCCTGCTCTCCACTTCAGCTTTGCCTCCTTTCCCCTTCGGCGTTCACCTCAGTCAACCTTTTCAACTTTCCCGATGATCTTTTCCTCGAAGATGGGCAAGACGGCGTCGTCCTCGCGTATCTCTTCGAACACCACCCCGCAGTCAAACTCATCGCTCACCTTCTTGAAATAATATCTAAAGAAAACGAAACAAAAAAAAAAAAAAAAGCATTGATGTATTTTTTTTAACAATGAAATGTTGAGGTTCTTTAATAGTTACAAATGCTGAACCCAATTGAAAGGAATCATTGAGTAGAATTTTATGCTTTAGACAAGCTTACATAAACATTTCACCTCAACTGCATCAGCCTTGAAAAAGACTGAATTTCATTAGTTTGTCTCTGATTAAAACATGCTTTATACAAAAAAACTTCTTCTGTAGACTAATTTTTAAAATTATTGGCTATTTGATATCAATCAAAGATACTATTTTACACATTTTCCGACATTGTTTGAATCCCACCTGTAGTTTCCTTTCTTTGTAAGAAGTTCTTTGAATTGGCCCAACGTGACAACCCTCCCTCTGACAGACGTCAGGTACGGTATCAGCTCCTCGCAAAAGTAGTAGGCCACAGTAATATTCTCACATGGTTGCTTTTTAGTGGCTTTATGTCTAAAAATGTAAAACAAAGGAAATACATCAAAACACACAAAGCTTTCCTTCTCTCCAACACATTTCCAAAGGTAGGAGAAAATTGGTATCTCTTAAAAGTATACAAGCAAAATATACAGAGAACAACTCTGCAACTTCATACCACACAAATGACAGTTGAAGAAACCAAAAACTGTCATGACTACATAACACATGGAGAGTTTTTTTTTCCTGAGAACAAGTATGTGCTCTTTTGAGAGTAAGAGGACAAAACATGGGGTAAAAAGAGGAAAATCTGGACATAAATTTAGTTTTTTTTTTTTCCCCATTAGACCTATATGTCCTGTGGGCCCAGGATCTGTAGAGCCCAGTTTGGCTCTACAGCCTTTTAGGGTTGAGAAGGAGAAGTTCATCCATTTTGCTATGCAGGGAGCGGACATTAGCCAGGTGGATTGAAGTTAAAACTTCTTCCGGAGCTGAAAATTTGCAAGTGCGTCTACTCGTTCACCTCATAAGGGTAAAGTAAATGGACCTTATCTGAGATGCTAATGGGAACAATGAAACATGGAGGGAGGGAAAAAAAATGCATGAACACGACTGTGATACAACGGAGTTCCTCTCTAGTGAAGGTGACACAAGAAAGAAAGAAAAAGAGCAGAATAAACACACGCAAAGCAGAGGATCCATCCACCGTGCTGCTTGCAATCACACAGATACATAAACAGAATATGAGACAAAAACCTGATTAATTAAAGTACTGCTACAGTGGCAGCTGTCAAAAGGATAAGAAGCTGAAATAACATTCATATTGTTTTGTCATGCTAAATGCAAAGTCTATTATTGACTTTAGGCAGACAAATCATATTTGAAGAGGTTTATTAGTGAATCTGATGATGAATCTAATGGAGCATGCGGCCATGTTGGTGTTTGTACGTCGCACCACAGTGAATCCATCTGTCTTCTGTTCATCCACAGATGGCAACTAATCAGTATCGCCATCACAAATCAACCTCTATCAGGGATCAGGGCTCTATGCTGACATGATAGACGCTGTGAGATGGTTTTATCTCCCTGAAGAGCATGTCTGTCGTTTCTTTCTAAACATTTGAACAGACAGCCGCTAAATATAAACACCCTTTATCTTCCTAATATGCTGCTTAAGGTTATGTTGTTAAAACCTGAGAGGTTTTCTGTTCTTGCAGCTCTGACGTGAAGGCTTCAATCCTCTGGATCTGCCAAGTACTCTGCATTTCATCTTAGTCTAACACATTCCCCACCATCTACTTTGTACCACTCTTAGATGGGCATCAGACAAAAACATGTTTTCCAGAAAACATCACAAACTGATTTGGTATGCATCTGTGATACTCTAGCCTCTTTGATTTTGCTCAAACATGAACAACAGACATTTCCTCTGTAAACCCTTTTTGTAGCCGTTCTTTGAGGCTCAAAGTCTGGTCAAATATGTAAGAAAGTCTCTTCTGCTCCATTGTTTTCTAACCATAAGTTCTTTGAGTGCCTGAATGTGTGTAATTATCCACTGAACACCTGAAACTGTCAAAAGAAGTGATAAACAGGGTTAAGGTTTGGGGTAGTGTATCGGACGTGAACTACAAGGAGAGTTCTGGCGTCATTACTGGAGCGAACCATCGGACATACTCGGGCTCGGAGAGCTCGCTGTCCGAAACGGCGGGCACCACGTTGAGCAGAGGGACCGGTGCAGGCCTGACTGCTGCGCGACCCCTTTGGATCACCTCCATCACATACCTGGAGGACCGAACAACCCCGATTTAGACACACAGCAGCCGAAAGAAGCAAACAAAAGCAAAACTGTCTGGACAAAGCCAGCAGTTGTGTCTGTTTTCTGTTCTGAGACTATACTGACTAACCACACTGATAACTGCGGGAATAAGATATTTTTTTCTTTCTGGTTACCTCTGCTTAGGCTGTAGAGATCCAGACTTCAGCTTTTCCTCTTCAAGCCGTCGACAAACTTCCTCCAGTTGGATGAGGGGGCTGGGAGCCGGGTTAGGAGGCATGGTGGGGTCCTGGACGAATGGGTGAAACGGCTGCACGTTGCTGCGCCCTTGGCCGCTGAGGCATGGATGCATGGACCCTGATCTGTCTGCGGAGCCGAGGCGAGATCCCTCGTGGTTCGCAGTCCTCTTGGATCCACTGACACTCCTGAACGTGAAGAATACGAGCGGTTAAAGCACTTATACTGAATTTAAATTGGACATGTTGAGAGGAAAAACACAGCTTTCTTACTATGTGAGAGATTTGTCACTTTTAAACCAATACAATGCGATTTCTGGCTTAAAGTAAGAAATCACTGACCCATACGGGCTTCTTTTTTGTTGAGCCATTTCTTTCTGCCCCTCCATCAGCCACAACAGAATCTTTTGTTTTTTCTCCACTTCCTCCGCAGGCCGTGGCGCATCATAAGCTCTCGCCTCTTCGCCTCTCTTGAACGCCCTTTTACACTGCGGGCCAGTTTTGCTGCTGCATGACAAAAAAATGGAACCGATGAGTAGAAAACAAGGATCCTGTGGGCGTGAGTGAAGAATAAAACGATTGAAGTCGCACCACACCTGTGGCCTATGTGCTCCACGGGGTTAGATGTCATGCCGTCTGCATAGCTTCGAGATTTTGAGCCGTAGTAGCTCGTCTCCAGGTTCCAGGCGGGGTTGCCGTGTGTTCGCGTAGCCCCTTCGGGGTCCACCGCAGCCGTGTGACTGTGAGGCACGTGTTTGTGGTGGTGCGCATGGCTCGTCTCTCCTTTCACACCGTGTCTGGCTGGACGTTTCCCCTGACCTGGTTGTGCCACCCCTCTCACCCCCGAGAAACCATCTGGAGAGCGCGACTTGGGGGAGTGGCGCCCGGTACCCGGAGACTCGCAGACGGGCGTCTTCATGACCCGCTGGACGTGGTCGTCCAGGATACTCTCTGGGTTTTCCTCGTGAGCGTCTTGGACAAAAGGGCTGCTGTATGTGATGTCAGCATAGCGGGGGTTGTAATTCAGTGAATAAGCACTAGGTGGGAATCTTTGACTGGGTAATGATGAGGGCGAGGACACTTCTTCTCCTTCTTCCTCCTTTAATGAAAAAATAATAATGTAGAGAAATTGGTCAAAACAAAAAAAAATCTACCAACAAATATAAATTATCACTTTATAAATAGCTGATTTCTGATATTCCACTTACCCCAAATGTACATGTTGTTCCTATTTCAACCTGTAGGTGGCAGGTTTTGCCCATACCACTAATAAATGTATTATTTTTCCTTCTGACTGCAGATGTGGGGAGACAAACCACGAGCACCGTCTATCAGTATGCACACAGCACTTCTGTGCTCCCTCTGTGTCATGACAACTGCAGCCGACTCAGCTTCAGCTCTGACTGACTGAGACAAAACTGTGCTCTGACAGAATCTGCTCAGGGGGGATTTACTGGGTGGGGTGCTACAGGCATTTATAATAGGGGCAGAGAAGATGGAGAAAAAGGAAAAGAGGATGTGCATGAATTAAAAAAAAAAATCAAACTAAATAAAACAGGAGATGGGGAGAAATTCTGAGACGTTTGGTAATGGTCCAGTTTTATTCGGAAAGTTAAAAGGACTTCTGATTACTGTGTTGAATATTTCGATTTAATAAGGTCATGCATATGGAAATGGATTCCCTACAATCATTTAAATCCCAGGAATGTAGCTAGAACAGAAGGCAAACTCCATGGATGTTTTGTTGTTGCTATACGGCCAACTAATAGGAGCTATGTCCGTTTTGGAAATTACTAAGATACAGATACAATAACAACAAGTTTTAAGAAAAAAAAAAGAGATTACAACAACTGGATTCGTTGCAAATCTGGACAAGGGTTCGAGTTTATTTTGCTACCATGTGCAGTGAGGAAGATGGTAAGGAAGGTTAAAAAATATCCAAAATTTTCACTGGTTCTACAGTGAAGAGTGGCATTTAGGCTCACCAAGTCTCCATACCAACTATCTAAGCTGTTCACATACCGGCTGATAATTTCTGACACATGCAGGAAAAATGACTTAAACATGTCAAATTTGTCAAATTGCAGTTAGAAAAACTAAGAATGAGTGTCCGCATGCCCGTTGTTTGGAAGGGTAGAGGTTCCCTACTATAAGATCCTGTCTTGAAATAAGCACGACATTTAAGGAAAAAATGTCAGCCTCTGTAACTGGGTCGTTAAAAAGCCTCTGAGCAGAATAATGAACCTAAATATTTATTCATGTCCACAAAAATATTACTAAATTGGCTCCATTTCTATATTTATCAGTCATTGAAACTAAACTGGGTAAGCTGAAGAGAAGACCCAAAACTTCAGAATAGCTAGGAGAGATGTTGTAAAGAGCAATGTTAAAACGCCTCTCTCTTCCATTATGCAAGCTGTTGTCAAACGTTGGGGTTATTCTATTATTTTAAAATTATTTTAAAAATGCCATGGATTTCCTGTATTAATCTTCAGCTCATCTGTTTTTTCTGCAGAAGCTTAGATAGACATCAGGTATTTAACCAATTGAATGTCGCTAAACTTTTATAGGAAGTTACGTAATAAATCTCCATCCAATAAAAATTTGAAGCAGGGATCTAGATACTTTCTTATGTAACAGCACATTGCTTAAGAGTTATTTTAATTGCCAAAGAGCTAGAACCAAAGCTTCTTTTTTTCCGACTCTGGGTAGCCACAATATGAATCATTTCATCTTTAGCTCCTGGTTTCAATAAAACAAACCCACAGCTTTTCCTTTCATAGGCCTCCACATAAATTATCCACCTAGAGAATTAATACTTGGCAGCGCATGTAGAGAGAAATATCAGTTGCGGTATCGGCAACCTTTTCATCGGCGCTCCAAGTGGCATCAAACGGGCCTGGCTCACTGTTCCAGGCTTACAAGTGGCCGAGGGTGCAGGTGCTCCGTCCGATTCATCCAGGGAGCCAGATTGCTGACAGGCCAAGGACAGAATCCTCCACATGGTTCATATCTTCACTCCAACGGACGGCCTCGTTTATTTCATTAAGGCCAGACGGATTTACGTCTCCTTTGTTTGTGAACATTAGAAGACTGTTGGCTGTATACGCATACACACGCACACACGCACACCTCTCTGGCTGGCCCAGAAACAGGCTTCACTCGCCCTCTAATCATTTTCTTTAACCTGATTTTCTACTCACCGTCTATAGTGGGCTTATCAACTTACAAAAATAAAGTAAGAAAAGTGCAAAAGTATACTGTTTGATATCGATATTTTCACTATCACGGTGCAAATCTTTTGTCACTGCTTGAACACAGAGGTTTTCCTGTCTGCTCTCTGTCAACATTCGATATAGATTTCATTGTATTATTTGTTAATACTATATTAGTGAGAATGTTTTCAGGTTTGTATTCAGCTATTTTCATGATTTAAAAAAATCGTCAAATATTCAACAAAATGAAGAGAATTTTAATTACTTGATTGTGAATTACAACTGCACAATATATGGGAAATATCCCAATCATAATGGACTGTTTGGATGAAATATTTGGTAGAATATGATATTTCATGTCCTTCACATTCTTGTTCTGCAGATCTATAGTATATTTAAGTTGAACGGAGTGTATCGTCCTTCATTTCTTTTAGTGGCAGAAATGCTAGACATCATAGAGCGGTGGAGACACGATGCAGCAACAAAGAAAGAAAAACTGCCTGGAAAATGAGAATTAGTCATAATGACTAATATTATTGCAATTTTCAGCGGCTTTATCGGAATTAAATATATTGCTGAAATTGTGCAGCTCTAGAGAGAAAGGTCACTGCAGTGAGTCTGCTTATGCGTTCAGAAACAGAAAGTGAGATGACCATACCAGTCGCACTCTTTTCAGCCGCTCCTCCAGTTTCTCCTCGGCCTCCCTCTCCCGCAGGACGCCCTCCAGCCTCTTGATCAGCTCTGCAGCGAACCTCTCCGGCTCCACGTGTATGTCCTTTGGAATCCGGTTTGTGCGCTGGAGGAAGAAACGTCAGGCTGTGAGCACACACTGCGGAATGTCTTCCCACCACCTTGTGTGTCCGTTAAGAACAGATTTAGTACGGTTGACCCCACACATCCCGTCAGAGGTCGGGCTGAAGAAAAGAAGCAGGAAACAACGAAAGGGGCAGAACTGAAAGTGTCGCTTCCAAGGGGGACTGTAAATTTAAATATGAATGAATATGCAACGAGACTTAATCACCCTGAAATATTACTAAGACGGATCAGATTTCACTGCTTTGCTTTTCTGTTCTTGTTGTACAAATGTAATCTTTTTTTTGTTACAGTTTACATTTCAAAAGTGGGCAAATATTGTCAAAGAAAATTGAATTTCAGATATTAATCAAGTGTTCTGAGCAAAGTATTAGTTTAATACTGTGTGCATTTATTCAATCAGATTAGTGCAGCAGTTATTCATTAAATGTTTTTCATAACAAAGCTGGGAAAAGTTTGGAAATGACCTTTCTTGGCCTCATATGTGTCAAAATAAACCTGACATGTTAACGGGTTATGTAGGCTTTATATCTACCGTAATCTCTTAAAATAAGTAGGTTTCCTCTTTTTCCAGCTGTTAACATGGGTTTATAGACCATCTTTCATTCCAAAAGGACATCGAAAATGAGATATATTTGTTTAAGCAAGGTGATGTGAGCATCATGCGGCCCACTGCATAGTAAATTCACACTTAGGACAGTAGGGTGCCATGTGTGGCTTTTTAATTGGACTCTTTACTCCCAGGCCTAATTAGGGCCAGGGCTTTCCTACCAAGCGACAGCATAAAGCTGCAGAAGGAGGCATCGGGCTGTCACAGGGGAGGTTTCATGTCTGCTAGGCTTCGGCGTGCACAGCTTAGGAAGGCATCAAGCTGCATTTAGACAGCCTTCTCTTTCACCATCAGCTATTCTTATACTCCATCACAGGCGCTGTAACACAGCTGAACTAAAATATGCACATTTCCAATGGCAGAGCAGAGGAGAAATAAGCAGAGACAGACAGTTACAAAGAGAGAGGTGTAGAGGCGGAGAGCGAGGTGGAAGGGAAATATCCCATGAATAACTCACTGGAAAATGAGGTAGTGGCACTCGCCCATTTGCTTTGGCACTCTCGTGCATCTCCCGGCGATGCTGTTTGCGGTATCGGTACGGCGGAACACCATTTCTGGAATGAACAACAAAGATATTTTCATAAATCATCCTCATGAATAAACAACAGAGGCAGCTTTGAAGCTGAACGCTTCACACAGCATTTTCCTTCTGAAACAAACACCCAAAAGTGCCTTTGTTATCCTGTGCAGCATGAGCGGGATTATTGCAGCATTATGGCCGTTCGTTCTGCATCACAAGTGGTCAGGCAGATCACAGCAGCATGTTTTACATGTATGAGTTTGCAGCAACCGTCAGCGCGGTTTCCACAGTCTCCTGTGTTGAATGCTTAGGACCAATTAGCTGATCGCAGCTTTTAATCCATTTTGCTTCAAACATTTTTTTGGGGGGGGTGCCAGCTGTGCACACTTTGAAGGCTCCTGCTCAATTCCACAGAGTCACACTGCACCTAAAGGATTTTTTTCACATCTTCATTTCAGCAACACGGTGACTCATAATCAGACACTGAAATCAAAGTTTTTTTTTTTAATTGATGCCAGATAAAACACAAAGTTAGGGCTCCAGCTTGCAAGTGAAAGTTACGGAAAAGAAACATTTAATTGATACTTTATGTTAGACAAGTCGGTCCCATTGTCTAGCCAAATAAACACTTAACTGTACTAATTTTGCTGTACATTCTGAGTTCAGCCCAGGAAACTATTTTATTGTTCAAACTGCTGAGTCAGTAAACCTGCCATGATATAGCAACTGGTAAAACTGTGTTTTCTTGTGTGGTGAGAAGATACATACACACTGCTGTCTGTGAGCGAAAGCGTCTCTGCGTCACTGGATATGCTCTGCTGCTCACTGTCATTGGCACTGGTGGCTGGGGCCAGAACATGACCAACGTTGATGCAGTAGGGGTTGACGGATTCTCGACACGGTCCATGTCTGCAGATGGAAATGAGGAAAAACCAAAAATTCTGAAAAGAAATGACATTACACTAAACAGATCTCAATGATTGTTTTTTTTTATGTGTTTAGTTAATTTCTTGCCCACGTTTGATAACCTAGTCATCTTAATGCTTTTTTTGCAAGCTTGAAAAAATTTAAGTGCAGCAAGAATTTATAATGATTTATAAAACATACACATTAAATGGTCTTCTTAACATAATTCTAGTTGTTTTGTTGACTTTAACCAAGATTGCTTTTTTTAAACCAGATTTATTGTTCTAACCACAAGAATAGAAACCACACAGCTAAAAAAAATATAGTCGACAGTAAAAGGTTGTGTGTGAAGAATCTCATCCATATATTTGTCAGCCTCTTAAAACATGGTGAAACTTTTGCTCAAATGTCTTGTCTGTTGTGTAGAAACTCTTTTTTTTACTCTTTCATGTTATTTCGTTTCGATTTTAGGCCTTTTGCTAATGAGTTTGAGATCATTGTCCTGTCAATGCCCTGATCTGAGCCAAACTTCAGCCTTTGATTATTTCTTGGCTGTTACTTTTTTCGATTCAAGAAAGATATGCAGATGGTAAGACCTAATCTTAACCTCAAGTCTTTATTGATAAACTCTTTCACATTTTGTTATCATTATGTAATATTTAACAAAAGTTAAATAAAATCTAAAATGTGAAGGACAGCTTTTCAAGTTAGTACACATCAACAAAAAGGTAGACACTTTTTTGACACCAATCACCATCACCAACTCAGCTGAACAGACTTCTTAAAGGGCTGTGCGCACATGAATTATAAATGTTATGCATCATTATTCTTTATTCAAATAGGAATTCCCCAAAGCATTTACCCCAAACCTTCTCCCTGCTTGGAATGCAGAAGCACCAAGAGTTCAAATGAAACCTCCGTGACAAACAGATTTCCATTAGCGCCAACATTTGACAGAATAATTTACAGAACTGGGCTGGTGAAGGTGCATGATAACTAAATAATGCAGTTGTAATTACAGTAAATGTTGCGGCCTTTATATGTAGAAAAAATAATAACATTGTGAAAGAAAATTAAGAAAACTCAGCACTAAACTTGCTAAGTAAGTATTTAGTAAAAGAATAAATAAATCAATAAATAAATAAATAATGTCCCTACATACAAGTAAAAATCATACCAGGACAGGCTTTGAATCTCGTCAGGTATCAAATATGTAGTGATCCCAACAATGAAATCAAGCTGATACGTCTTGGCACAAAATGGCTGAGTGTAATATTATAGGGTTTAATATGCATGTGAATGCTTCAGGTCAGGTGAGTTTTAAGGAGGTAGCTGAGATTCTCACGACATGATAACCTTTTGAAACAAATACTACAGTTTCATGGTGGCAGGCTGGTTACAGGAAAAGTTCTAACAAACACACATAGCAAGAGCTAACTACTGCCATTTCAAAATTTATTTTCTACAACTGCTATAATAAATATACCGCATTACTACAGCGTTGTCTACAACAGTTTGCTGTTATTTTGATTTCTATATACAGTCTTGAGCAAAAACGTGGAGTAAACTGTTTTGCTATTTGGTTTCACAAATTGATATGGATACTGTTGGGTTATCTGCTCAGGTATCCAGCAGCTGCATGCTAACAAAGTAGCTTCCCAACTAGTTTTAGAACAGCGTTTTACATTAATCAGGTCTATTTCAAACCTTTCAGTCTGCTTCACTATCTACTCAGAGCGGCCATTATCCGTACCCGCCCGCTAGATTCGCTGTTACCCTCTGTGGACGTCCATGCGCAGCCCACATTTTTGTGACTGCACTGGCTTTGTGCTGGCATTAACAGTAACAGTTCAATAGAGAGTGTGGCACCAAACACACAGAATCAGAAAAAAGACGAATCGTATTAGAAGTAGAAGCAGCAACAACAATGCTTATTTTTTAGAAAGACGGTGAGTAGTGACCTAATCCACACTGTTATCCTCGTGAGGATAATTTATCTTTTAGGGACAAGGATGCAAAACCTACATCATTATTCTGTTAGGAATCACTTTATTCTTTCTTCTTTGTTTTTTCTTTGCCGTCCTCCTCTGAGTAGACATAATATAAACCAAAGCCTCATCACCTCCTTAGAGGCAGTATTGCAGGCTGTATATATTTGAGTGAAACCTAGTTATTTAGCTGTGGTTTATGTTCGGATACACAGAGAGATATGTAATACACAGAGAGATATGTAAAGGGTTGGAACAGTGTGATGATTTCTAAAAAGGCTAATGTATTCTTCTTACCAGCTAGAGAAAAGTGTAGCAGTCTGAATTCAGCTGGCTGAACTGTAGGAGAGGTATGGTGGAGTTTCTAAGGTTAAGAAACCAATACCTTAACAATTGTATACCTGTCCCATGACCACTAGCAAAACAAAATTTCCCCTCCATTTCAGTTGATTACAACGGTTTCACCCTTAAAACATTTTTTATCTGAGACTCACAACATGAATGTTCAGACAGTGTAGAAGTTAATCATTTAAGCCATTATCATAACTTTTAAAATTGTTTATCCCAACTCTTCCAGTGTGCACTTGGAGTCGTTTATCTTTTCAGCAAATGAACTTGATTACAGGGGAAAAACATCTGCCACCATTCAATAAGTGCTGAGAGAAAACAAAGAACCTGGAGGCAGTGCATTCCTAATATATAAACCTAACTACAAGGTTTGACCTCATTTTTTAATTTTGTCTGAAATACTTCATACATTTTTTGAAATATTTGAAAACTGTACGGAAACATGGATGTGCAACGAAAGAACTAGTCAACACAGGATTTGTTGTTATTTTTTTGTCCCTAAACGCTGTCAGTGAGACCATGGTGAGTATAAAGATGATCTTTTTGGTGATGTAAAACCCTTTTAAAGCACTTTGTAAAAATCTGAATATGTTAGGGTATAGTTACGCAAGTTCAGATTATTTTCTCCCTTCTAAAGAAAACATCAAACCCTGATATTACATTAATGTTGCCAAGCTAATGAAAAAGCTAAACATAGAGTTTGCATTTAAAGTTACTTTAGTAGAATTGATTACTGCAGTCCTTTCAGTAGATAAAAAATTTAACACAAATCAGACAGAAACACATTAGAGTTTTTCTTATTGCTATTCCAATGTCCGAATCACAAAAACAAGCATGTAGGCACATCTTTGAAATATCCCAACCTCTAGAATCCGAACAAATTTCAACCGTTTTTATTTAATATAAACTCCTCCCAAACATTAACGCAAGCGGCATTCCCTTTCAAGTCATTTCATTTCTTAACACTGATCTGAGAGACTTTTTAATGTCTTCTGTGGCCACACTCTAAAGGGGATCTGACACAACTGCTGTAAAATTTACGTTCACAAAAAAACCCCAACGGGTAGTGCTAAGAGGCTATTTAAAAATGAAGCGTGTCTTTTTGTAATTTGAGCCAAATGCTTGATTGCTGAAATAGTTATGTGACAATCAGCACAAAAACTACTTCACTCACACATTAATTCATGCTGTTTGTTGTTTGCCATTCAGATCTTTACATGCATATAACTGAAATCTCTGTAATAGCTCTGCAGATTTCTTCTCTTTTTTTTTTTTAGTCACTTTCATTTCTGCATTTTAGACTATTTTAAACACTGATTTCCATAAAAGTGCCCCAGGTTAGGATTTCAAAATTCTTTCTTGCATAAATAAGCATTTGCAATTTGCAGATATCAACACTAAAAAGTATAAAGCCGTAGTGGGGAAGGCGATACATTCAGCGGGACCACAGTTCAGCTCAAAATTGTGACTGAAACATGCAGCCATGTGGTCCAGGGGATATCTAATTTCCGTTCATTTATTGTATTTCAACAGAGCAAATTGTAATTGGGATTTGTTCTGAGTCTGCTCCTGAGTGCAGCACTGTGCACCATGTCGCTGTCACAGAGAGAGTCTTATCTGGAAGGTATCGTCTGTCTGTCTGTCAGCTGATGTGAGTTCCTGTCTCTCATCACAGCACTGGAGCTGTGAGAACGTCTCTGTAGTGTGCGACTGTGACGCAACTTCAATTATTTTCTTGCAGAGTCGCATTGTAGAGAAATGGATAATAGCTGCCATCAAATTAGGATCCCCCTTGTAACAGCTGGGCTTTTCTACTTAACCACAGGATGCAATTGTTTTCAATGACTAGGTTTAAATTGTAATTTTTTTCTCTCTCTAGCAATGAGACTTTCGCTTGCAGAGACATATTTCTGTTTGCAAGAGATTTTAACTGATTTTGAAGAAATGTATTTTTTCAAGCAAATCAATGAGCGTCTCATCACAGTACGTACAGAAAAGAACTTGATTGCTTGTCCGTGTTGGGGCAAGCCTTCAGTGGTCTTCACTGCAATGCCCTCATAATACCTCAAAACATGCACAATGCCTTTAGCGTTACAGACCATTAGGATGGGCCTCGGTCCAATTTTAATTACCAGAAGACACTCATTTACATGAATAAATAAATAATAGAGCATATATTACTACATCCAGCCAAGACGGGCTTGTGGTGTTGCATTATTCCTGCATGTCCTTCAGGGCATTTAAAGGTATTCTACTTTAAATTATAGACAACAGTGGCATCCCGCAACAAAGCAATCAATAAGGGCTCAAAAAGAGGCATCTTTCATTGAATCTTCACCTGGACAATAAACTAAAAGTAAATTATGCAAAACATTTCCATTACAGGTTAAAAAGCCACAAGGACTAGATGCATAAGAGGAAACAGCAACACATGTTCTTCATTCAAGCTGAAAACAGCAATGAACAGAGCAATGTCAACATAAGTATATTATTAAGAGATTACAAAAAACATTGGAGGAGTTTGAGCTATCTAAACAAATCACACTTTCAGATGATCCTTTAGTTCCAGGAGCTACAACTATTCTTTACAAATCGTAATCTCTCACGACAAATACGGGATTGAGAAACACTTGTGGAGCATTTCAAAGCAAACACGATTAAGGAAGCAGCAGGAAACCATAAAGCGCCGAGGGAACATATGATCCTCAAGAGCTTATTTGATCTAAGAAATCCCAGCAGAATCTGATGCAGTCAGATAATAAGTTAAAGATTTTTCCCCAACAACTTTGCTTGTATTTAAACCGTGAAATAGACGTGAACAACCGGCACGAAGACCACAACACAGAGCTTAGTGCTCAGTGTGTGCATTGTGCACTGCGAGTTTGTTGGTAGGTGTCCTGAATCTTTTAGATGTGTGCCTGCTCCAATACTCCTCAGTCAAAAGGCTGAACGCCCTCCTCAGTTTGCAGTCAAGATATCCATAGGCCTCATTGTCTGACATTGTGTGAAGAAACAGATATCTAAAAGTTGCAGGACACCAGGCCTTGAGGCCTGGATTTGAAGACTGCTGGCACAGGAAAACCTCTTATTATGTAGGTAGAACAAAGTATCTCAATTTAAAAAAATGTTACAATTATTTCTAATCAAATACTTGAAGCATCTTGAATCTTGAAGCATCTACTGTCCACTTGCTTTGACAATGACTTTGTCTCGAAGTTGTCCTATAGTTGTTGCACTGCTTTTGGATGGTGTCATTCAATAGAAGCAAACAATAAGATTGTATATTGTTTATGTGGGCTGTATTTTGGGTTTAGAGTAAAGAAAAAAAGTGAAAATGCAAAAGATTCAAACTTCGTCTAAAATCTGTGAGAACACCTCAACTGGCTAACCGTTGAAAAAAGAAATATTTCTAAATGATGTCAACGTCACTTTTTAGTGAATCTGTGTTCCATTTGATCATCTCCAGCTTAAAATGAAATACTTTGATCAAACCTGAACTTGACAGTTCCCGACTGAATAGATTCTCTTTAATACACAATTTAAGATTCATAAAACTTTTTTTTCTATTGCTGAAAACCTGAAAAGAAGTCTTTTCGCATTAGAACAACTGTAGAAAGCATGCAAACAAGAATGCCTAGACTAGACAAGCTGGAATTACATAATATTTAGCTAATTTCATGCAGTTTAAAAAGAGAGTCTGTGGTTTGTGGGTTAACAGGAAAAATATTTCCTGTGAACTCAGTGTTGTGTGTTGTCTCATCTCTTGTGCTAAATTTGCTGCCGTGCTCACAAATGGTTAAAATGGCATATATACGTAATAAAGAGAGAAAGAGGGAAAGAGAGATAGAGAGAGAATGCTCTGCAGGGTTTTTACAGATCTGTAGATTAGGTCTATAAAAAAGGCTAGCTTTATAAAAATCAAATTGTCTGAGAAAAATAGACTATTTACTGTAAACTATTAAAAAAAACCTCTTAAAAATTAGCCCTGTGCTGAAAGGAAAAATAGAAAAATAGGGGTCAAGGATTATCCAAAATACGAATGTAAATAAACTTGAACGCCTTCCCATCAATACCTGGCCAGGTCTTGGAAAAAGAAAAAAAAAAAAACATAATTCCCAGAGTCCCCACACGCACAAAGAAAAATAATGATTTCATGTTTCAAACTCTAAACAGCAGCAATAGTAACCTATTCAACTTCCGACATGTCCTCCCCACTTGAGGTGGAGATGCTCCACTTCACACAACATCAACTCGGCTGTCTCTTGCGCTACACTCACATTGTGTTTTCATCTCCAACTTCATGCTGGTTTGGGGTTTCAGCTTTATTTCTAATTCAGCAGTTTGGAGGGGAAACAGTGCACAGTTTGAGCTGAGGCAAAGCTTTTTTTTTTTCTTAAGATTGCCTGGGAGGATTTACCTGTACTCCTGGCTGTCCTGGAATTTTGCACTGCTGGCAGGTTGCTGCGGTACCGTCTCCATCAACAGCTTCTGAGTGAGCTGGCTGCTCGGGGTCAGGTCACGCTCGGTCTCCTCTGGCCCCTCATATTCATTTAGAGTTGGTAAATACCCTGACAGTCCCTTTTCATTCCCAGAAACAGAGCTCCGGTCGCTGCACAGCTTGGGGCTCTCTCCTCCTGTCCGCGTGTATTCCAAATATATGTCAGATTTAAGGAACAAAGGATAAGTGTTTTCCTCCATCCTGCTCTGTATCTCGGTCTGAGCCTGGTCAAACATCGCAGGATCAATGTGAAGCCTCATCAAACAATCTCTGATGAAAGACTTGGTAGCCGGTTTGATTTGTCTGGAGACAATTCCATTGTTGTCCTGGATGTACTTTTTATAGATGGCTTTCGCCAGCTTTGCTTTCTTCTCCTCGTTCCCCTCGCTGGCTTCCAGTTTGCGAAAGCCACTGCATGCAAACCAGAAGTCCAGCATGTCCGCGCAGTCCTCTTGCCTGAGAAACTTCCCGAACAGAAGGATGCCATCCTGGTCATCCAGGAGGGAATGAAGGGACTCTGCCCACTTTAAGTAAGGCGGCGTTGGAGAGGCACTGCCCTCTGGCTCGTAGCCCAGATCCAGGTCTGACCGCCTGGGCGTGGCCACAGACGCCTCGCTTTTGGCGCCCTCGTTCTTGGAGGAGAAGGTGAGGTTGCCGTGCTGGCAACCGTCACCGCAAACCAGCTCTCCTTCCTCCCCGGGAACTGGAGGTCTGGGAGCATCCTCAGTGAAGCTGCCTCCCAGGTCTGAGATGAAGCCCCTTTGGTCGCTGATGCTCATAGTCCCAGCATCCATGAACCCTGCGGTGCCCACGCAGCACAACCGTTGGATCCAGTATTCTAGTTATGCTTCTCTGAAAAAGCTCCTGCAAGGAGGGAAAATGTATAATGAGAGGCAGCTCACATGACGGCGAAGGCAGATCATTGGTAGCACACTCGCACAAAGCTTCCTACTCAGACTAATGCTAAATCAGCAATTCATAAATTGAATTATCAGACATACATGCATTGTATTCTGAACATAGTGTATGAAAATACTTGGAAAACAATATGAATCTCAATTAGTTTAATAATATGCCGGGCAAATAATTCACACTGTCCCAAGGTGGCAATAATATTTACAACCATTTTCCTTTCTGTCAGCAAAAAAAGAAAAAAGTTCTCGCCACTTGTTTTGTCTGTCCTGCTCTAACCAAGCTTCAGCCAAAAAGAAATTTGAAGAGAGACTGTCTTCAACTTTAATTTGCTTCCACCTCATTAGCGGAAGCAAATGAGGCCTGTGATTACACAATTTTCCTTTACAGGCCTCAGATAATATTTGCAAAGTCATGTCCAGATTTTGGCCAGTCATCTTCTAACTTGAACCTTGTGGCAAATAAAATCTTTCCATGTCGTACAAGTCCATTTCTCCTCGGCAAAGAGAGTGAAAGGAAAATTGTAGAGAAGCTTTCTCAGTGAACTACAAGTTTTATATATTGATTATGTTTATCTGACTTAAAATTTGTGTCAGGATCTGAAACATTTAGGTATGATTAAGCTACAAAAACGCCTAACAGAGGAATAGAAAAAAAAACAATGAGAAACTGAAGTCTAAACACTTCTGGCTTCTTATGTGGTTCAATAGATAAGATGGATTTTTTTTTTTACTCAGCAGCATGAATATAACTGATTTATATGCACCGGACATATTGCTACTTCCCACACCTTTCCAAACCAAATTTAAAACATGATTAATACATCATCTGAGTTCTCTAAGGGGTTTATATTTTGAGCTAAATAATTAAACACCCTTAGTGTCTTTTACAGTTAGAAATAGTGACGAAGACTTTTGATATGTTACTGTATCGATCCTCATTCCATGTTCTAATTTTAATTAATCCCTCTGCTATAGGTCTAACGGCAGAATCATCTGCAGAGCGCCGCACTCGAAATTATTTTAGCGAACACATTTTTCAAGGACATATTTTGCTCCTCATGTATTCATAGAGCATTTCTTGGCTTGAGCTTGAGCAGCTTATGACTAAGCTGCCGAGATATGGCTTCTGTATTTAATTTAAGGTTTAATGTAGCCACAGCTGACTGGATAAATTCACATATCCGTGCCAAAGCCAGCATTTATTTATTTTTTTGACAGTTTGCTGGCAGATCCAAATCCAAGTTTAAAAAAAAAAAAAAAAAAACTTGACATTTAACCTTGTCTTCATCTTACATTTTCTGTGTAAATTACTTCCCTATTCATAGCTCTGGGCACTTGTTGACTCAAATTGGACTAAAAAAATGCTGATTATTTGGATTTCATAAAAAGGGCTGGCACCCACACTGTGATTATATGAGAAGCATTTCTTTCTTGGTTGCCAGTACCCTTCCCTTTAGGGCACGCCCACTCTCTGTCTAATTCAATACATACACAAATCATTTATCCTGATTGAACAAAAGACAAAACCGGCTGTTCTGTAATCAAACGCTGCCCGGTGCTGAAGTGTGACCAGCACGTGCACCGTGCGTGCGGCCAGATGTGCGGGAATAACCGGTAGTCCCAATGTGCGGGGGGCATGGGGGGGGGGGGGGGGGGGGGTGACAGCTGGAGGTAAATGGTGACGGATCCCATCACCTCTGATCGCACCTCCTCTACCTGTGAAGCTCAAGCGTTCGGGTTTACAGTGGCCGCGATTGCAAATGCATGTGTGCATTTACACTGAATCAAGCCTCAGGCGATCACGGGGGAAATGTCATGTTGCTCTGCAACTGTATCTTGAGGTGAGAGCCTCTCATCACGTTCACGTCTTGGCCTCTCCTGAATGAGCAGGAACGGCAGCGGAGCGTGGGGGAGGGGAGACAGAAACAAACTCCATACATACACAGAGAGAGAGAGAGAGAGAGAGAGAGAGAGAGAGAGAGAGAGAGAGAGAGAGAGAGAGAGAGAGAGAGAGAGAGACCCAGGCCTTTCAGCAGCCCACCGACAAGTGCAACAACTTTGTCACACTATTAATATCTGCGCCGTGGCCGCCAAACGCGCTACACAAGCCGCCCGCAACTGTCCCCCCCCCCCTCCCTCACCCCCACGCACAGCGGGTATCCCACACCGATTTCTGAACAGGTTTATATCACAAGCTGCAAAGCGATGGGTCTATTTCCACCGAGTACCGCAATTTCCCAGTTCTAAGCGGAGGGACGGAGATTGGAGAGAAGAGACAAAAGTGACAGATACTTAACCGGTGGAGATCCTCCGGCCGCTTACGTGCGCATCGGGCAGCTGGAGCGACGCCAGTGTCCGCCCGCGGTGTCATGGTTAGGACGCGCAGGACTTTACCAACAACAAAGAGGACAGTCCGCTCTCCTCTCCGTGGCTCTGTCTCTCATGTCTGTGCGGAGCTGAGGCTGCACAGCAGAGCATGCACAGCGCCTCGCCTGTTCACTGCACAAACTGCCTCTGAAATGCTCTGCTACATGTGGCACACTTATTTCCCCGCTTTCTTTCTCTCTCTCTCTCTCTCTTTCTCTCTCTTTCTTTCTCTCTCTATTTGTCTTTTAGTGTTAAAAACCAGCATTTCTACGTAAATATCGAACACAATGAAAAGTGCAAGAAAAGCTATTCAAAATTAATTTTCAACTATTATTCAAATAAGATTTACGCCTCAAGATGTTGGGAATCAATTTGCAAGTATTAAAATGCTACTTTTTTTTGTCTTTTAAACACAAAAGTCACACCACAGAGCTTAGTTTTAGTTCAAATTCAAATTTTCATAAAACGCAACAAAAATACACAGTCCTTGTCAGAGTTCCCTCATAACTTTCTGACCCTGAAGATTGTAATTTATAATGGTACCTGCAGGTATGTTGGCAAAAGTCCTAAAAAGGTTGTATGTCAGAACAAATCAGCATTAAAAGAATTTCTAACAATCCCAAGCCCATGTATGCAGGCAAAAGGTCAGGATGGCTGAAACATTTTTAACCTGAACAGTTTGTGAACCTCAGCTATAAAAGGTTCTCACCACTTAACACAAAAATAGCTAAATAAAAAAAGAGACATTCAACAACATTTTTTGTGATCAGAATAAATGAGGGGATCAGCAATCTGTGGGAGGTCTGAGTGATAACTGGCATCACAAATTGTGTCTGTATTGTAATATCTTTATGTGAAAACAATAAGAAGTGGCAGTGTTCAGTCTATATTTGATCTAAAATCTAATTGTCATTTGTGTAATGTATTGGAACGTTACATTAATAAGATGTCATGTGAATTCTTGCCTTTTTACCCTTACAAATGAAGCACTAACATGAAAATGTTTTTTTTTTTGTTGTTGTTTTTTTTTTTTTTTGTTGTTTTTTTTTGCCAAACAGGTAGGACAGCAGTTTGTTTTAGAAGGATTCAATGTGTTCATTCAAGCCACGACCTGCATCAGATAACTTCACCGATTGCGCCTTTCAAAGGTGCCTTGATCCCTTCAATCAGGTTCCTGTGGTGGCAATCTCCTTTCCTGTTACGTGCTGCAATCAAGCTCCCTTTGTCAAACTTTTTTCAACAAGGAAACGTAAATCTAGAGATTCAAAAAGACTAATCTCATAGATAATTTGCTTTCATTTCAATTTGCAATGTGTGTTGGATCAATAATAGAGAAGGTCGCAGACAAAAAATTCAAAGGTTTTCTAAACGACCATCTCAAATGCAGACACCCTACACTGTTATTAATGTATTACAAACATCGAGGCAAAGCAGAGCTGTTTCTTTTTCCATCTCACATTTTCCACAAAAAATGACATGTTCTTAAAACATTTCCTATACATTGTATAGGAGTATTTGTCACTAAGTAGTGACAAATTTTTATCCACATTATGCCGTTTGAAATAGATATTTGCACACTTGAAAGAGAAAGAATCACACAACACTACAATAACTGGTTTACATGAGAACCGGCTTTAGAGGAAGGCACAATTTGAACGGCGGATTAAGCGACAGTTCAGCTCAACAGTACGTTTCAAAACCATTGCCGGGCCTCTTAGATGCACTTGATCTTGTCATTACAGCAATGACTTTATAATACAAAGACCAGAAGAGCAAATGCAGGATTAGAGGACTGTTTCTGTTCTTTGATATCAGGCAGGCACCAAGCAGTCAAATCGTTTTACTGAATCCAACATGAAAGGCTGATGAAACATCACAAAACATGAAAACGTCTCAGATCACATTATTCAGTGGAACGACTTAAAAAGAGCAGCGTGAACAGGAGTCCACATTTCACACTCCATCTCATCACATCAACTGCAATGCCTGCTCACACCTGGAAACATGTTACGGTGCGAGCTGTGCACAGGATTTTAAATATTTATACGAGCAATAGGAGTCATAAAAAGTATCCTATTGTTACAGCTTCCTCCAGGCTAAACACACACACACACACCACCTTTTCACCTATTGCAACACGACAGCCATCTGACTGGTACTAAACTACATCATTTAAGAAAGGAGATAAGGCAAATAATCTCAAGAGTCAATCTGTGCAGCACTGAGTCAACTTCAAAGAACTTTGTCTCAAAAGAAACAAAAGATAAATCTTTTATCTGTATGACTCAGTGTGGTTCTTTGTGTGTTTGCAGTTTGATTAAATGTCCCCACGATGACAATAGAGAAAAATCTGATTTGAGTGTAGTTCGGTGATGTTTTACCTTGAGTTTGATTGTCATCCTTACGCATCCTCCAGGTCTGAATCCTATCATTGTCGGTTCCATTGTAAGCTTATTTAATGCATTATCCTGCAATAATAGGAAAGCCAGTCTAATTTCCCACAAATGGAACGAACTGACTGGAGTAGAATATTGCTGTGTGAGTCTATCTGTGCAGTCCAATTCTTCCTGAAAGATAAAAAAAAAAAACACAAAACAAAAGCTAAATTCAGTTTACACAAGCCAATGTTAAACGTTTCCACAGTACTTAGAGCATGAACCTTGTAATGTTTCACACAAAAAAGGTGATAAAGTAGGTTGCTGCCCCCTGCTGATATAAAGCTTCACTAACAGAGTTTCTTATACGGATTCAATTCGCCACTGCATTTAGAGTAGATGTAAGTAATTGCAAAAATAGAAAGTCCTTTTCTGAGGATATCTGTTGAACTTCACACTTCTACAATTCCCAAGTTCTTTTATGGCTGTCGGGGGGGGGGTTGTCGTTTTTTTTTTTTTACCATGCAAGGGAAAATGCTCATAGTTTATTATATTTGGTTACATTTTCAATGATAATTATGACATCTAATGAAAGCTACTAAACATATTACCTTTGATTGGAGCACACCTGTAAGTACACACATCCATGATGTGTAGCTTTACTCAATAATGCACACTTCTCATAATTATTTCTAAACATTTCAAACACCAGAAAACCAAGACCTATGGTATGGTGAAGAGCTCCCCTAAGTGTAATTAGCACCTAATTCACAGATTATTCCATCTTTTTTTGTTGTTTTTTTGTTTGTTTGTAAATTGAATTCCTAAAACCACAAATCACTAACTTCCTCCAGCAAATGACTGGGAACATGCAAACGATGCCAAATGGCCCCCCGCTGAGACGGAAGGATGCAGAGAAGAATGAAAGTGCTTGCAGCTGTCGGAAATGAGGATTAAAAAGTCATCTATTGGGGAGTGCGGAAATTGATTGGGATAAAATTGCACATCTTACAAGAGCAAAAGAAAGATTCAACCAAACTAAAAGTTGTAAAAGAAATACATGCATATATGTTAATGGGGAGCCGACACACAGACAAAGTGAAAGCATCACAAAGGTCAAGAGGTCAAGTACAAAAAAAACAAACAAACATCTGTATAAGCCACTTTAACCTCCTTGGCCACAAGCACCAATTCTATAGAGCTTGTTAAAAACAGCTAATACTTAAAATGGATCACTGATCAAATATCCTCAAATTAAAGACTGGACTTTTCTATAACTTCAGAGTTAGAATATCCTGTTGCAGACAAAGCTTACTTAGAAAAAAGTTCATCACATGTCAAAAGCGACATTGAATTTCAAGCAAGATATATGAATTTAACATTCTTGCACTTTTTTATTTATGGAGCACTGAGCTCAAACCTTTACCATTAAATAAATTACACAGCACTTTTCTGTTTTGTAATTAATGCAATTAGATTAGACACATAATTACATAAAGCAGCAAAGATGCAATAAAGTCAAAACTTTACTTTACACTACATAACAACACTGAACAACAGTATTTTAAATAATTTTAGGACAACATTGAAAAAATAGTTTCTATGCTCTGATGAACTGCAAAGAATAATTTTGGATTATGAAAATAAACAAGCAAAAACTAAATGAACAGAAGAAAACAGACGCACAAACGAAATTAAAAACTCAAGGAGTTTCCAAGCAGGTTCTGGCTGTTCTGCTCCTTCTTTGTGCAGTTTTGGTCATTTTCAGCACAAAAGTAGCAGTCATTTACTCCATTTTGTGCCAATCATGCATGAATTTCTACCTGCCCTGGGGATGTTTTGCAGCTGATTTGAAAACCAATTAGAGTAGTTTTTAACCATCTCAATTCTAAAACCCGTGATGATACGCTTAATTATGTGTGCAGCTGCCAAAGCATTATTTATTACATTTAAACAAATGATGTCTCAGAGAGTAAATATGGGCTAAACCTTGTGAAAACATAAACACTATACTTTAAATTGGGCGATGCAATCATTGTTGCACCTTTATTTAAACACCACGCATCTTCAGGGTGGGATTCTACTGCCATATTCAGAATAAACACAGATCTGGGGTTGTTCATGTGTTGCAGGACAAGAATAATCTGCAACCATGAAGCACCATTAAGGGCATCAAGGGGATATAATCTAGTTTGGTACTGATATGGTGTTTTGCATGTTTCTAAATCTGCTGAGAGAGTGTATCTGACTATTTTCATGAGGCAAATTTCTGTTACATTGTGAATGCAATCAGGCATGTTAAAACCATGACGCCATATGCAGTTGCATTTTTATCAGCCGTAAAAACACTAAGTTGTTATGTAAAACCTAAAAGGAGATTGTCTCTCAGAAGCCCATCTTTCGTGTTTCTTGGCAAGTTGTATTCAAAGCACATCATGGGGTAAGGATCTTCCTTTGTGGGTTTTTTGTTGATAAATGCCTTGTTTCTAATGGGCAGTAAGGCACAGGTCAGTGCATCAATCAATAAACTTTCTTGTGTTTTATGCTAATAGCGCCACTTTAAGTTTACTGTACTGTTGTCCTATGGACCCACAACTAAAGGGGACCCAGTAAAGATATAGTATGTGTCGGTTTCTCTATTTCCACCTTGCAATGGAAATAGAGAAAATACAGCTTACCAAGCCACACTGTCCCATACTGTACTGCTTTGTGGAAATAACACAAAAGAGATAGAAACAAATAGGCAAAGTTTTCCCCAGTTGCTTCACATTTAGGTACTTCAGATATTTTTGCCTTGATTCTGCTAGTACAGATCTACTAATCACAGAACAATCCCATTTTACTTTGGGTGTGTTCAACCCATTAGCTAAAGCCACAAATTAGTCTTCAGTCGGTCCTAGGCACAAATAGAGCTTTTCAAGGACAAGTGAGTGAGCCCAAGTGATTACTAAAACTTACAAAATCCGGAAATTTAGTTAAACTGAAAACCATTTGCTTCAAAAATACAATTTGATACCTTATCATCAAAGTAAGCTCTTTACTGTAACTTAAACTATTACTCAGGAGATTGTGCCCACAATTAATCTAACAGCCACATTCAATTAAAAAGGTGGATTTTGGTTTGGTCTGCTGTTATAATCTTCCTATTTACAAGAGTTGACTACCCAGAACTACAATCAGTGGAAATTTCCTGAAACTAATTTACAGCTTAAATAAATTAAACATGATATTAGATCATTTTATAAAAATGTACCCCAATAATTATTCAAATACACCTAACTACCAAAGACATGGCCATGAACTGGTTTGCTTATTGCTATGAAATGGATGTAGGTTGGGATGTATCGATAACTTGTGAGAACAAAACAGTCCTTCCTAACTCACACAATAGAACACTGTAGTTAGGAACAATTCAGATTGCAGACTATATTAAAAAGTAATTTCTATTGACTAGAAATGGGGCCTTAAAGAATGTGGCCCAAAGGAAGGTCATGGCATCGAACGTAATTAGTGAAAGTCTCTTTTTCTCTTTGAGACATTTCACTGCAAGAGAAAGGTCTATTCATTCTTAAATTCAAAAACTTTATGTATTGTAAGTCGTCTGTGTATTAACTTAAGCATTTTGAGCATTGATATTTTTAAAACCTCCTAAAAACTTGTTAATTCTTTTGAATGCTTCATCCATCATTTGTACAAATACTACATCACTCGTTTGCTGACTAACAAACAATTTGTCTCCCTAGGTAGTAAAAAAAAATGTTTCCTTCCAAAATGTAAAGTGTTCCCAAGTGTTCCCACGCTCTCAAATATCTAACTATAGTCAAGGACTACCAGAAGACAACTTCATGTCTTCCAGTTCAGTCCATTCATGGCTCTTTTGTTCCACCTGTCACTGTGGATTTAGATTTTTTTGTAGGCTTTGGGTGAATTGAGCTTATCTCAGCTGAAGACTCATTGATGAACAAAAGCCCATTAAAGCAGTTTAAGAAACGCTCTTTTTCTAAGTTTTCACAGCAGAGCTCTCATTTCTTTGAACCAGCTTTCTTCAAAATCAATAAGTGAAATTATGTCTTCTGCAAAGCACTTTTAACTGGAAATGGCAAAAGGTACAAGGTTCAACTCCAAACACTAAAAGTAGCTGAACCAGTTACCAAAGTGATTGAGAGATTAAGATTTTATAAAACTATGTCACGCTTTTTGGACCACTTCAGGGTAGTTGGAGATTCTCAAAATGAGCCAAATATTAATATCAATAGACTTTCAGAAAATGTATTCTGGAGTCCCGTCGCTGTCCTTTGTCCGGGCTGAATAGATCATGCCTAACAAGTCTCGGAGTGTGTTAGACACAGAGGATTTAGCAATTTGAAGACTTTGAGTTTGTTCATGCTGAATATCATGCTCGTTCTGGTGTACCTGCATTCACAAAAAGGAAAAATGCTCAATTAAAAGGCCTACATTTCTTATGGGTGCTGTATGGTGGTTTATGCTAAGATGTACGACAAATGATGAATTGCTTGAAATCTTATATGATCAATTCAAATCTTCACGTATAATTATTAGTTGTCTGTTTACAAGATATATATTCACTGGTCAAATCAAACGAAGCAATTTGTTACAACAAGAGGAAGAATGCAACCTAACAGCAGAGCACTGACATAAAAAAGCGTTACCAGACACAATAGACCGATGCACTAAACAATGGAACGTTACGGTTTTCATCCCTGCAAAAGCAGTCATCATACCTGCTGATGTACCACACTGTGTTCTTCATGGTTCTGATGAGCTGAACCACAGACATCTCCCACCACTTCTTTACTGATCGGATACAGTCCTTCGTAGTCTGCAGTGAAGACTGACGCCATCTTTAATCACAACAGAGTCCATCTGTCGATGGTTGTTCCCTTTCTATCCTCTCTGTGTCTGTTCCAGTCTCTCTGTTCCAGCCCTCCGTTTGTTGTGGGGGGTTCTAATTTTCCATCCAACATCAAACCAGCATATCGACGGGCTCATGGGCCGCCCAGCAGGGGAGCGGCTTGAACATGCTGGACTGGCTGTTGTCCTTTTCCAAGCAGCAGATTAAGCGACCACATTTATTTTTCACAGTATTTCTTGGGTACCCCCCCCCGCACCCCCCCAAAAAAAATTGAAAAAATGAATAAAAATCAGATTTTTGGTCCTTGACTTCAACAAGTCTGGGTTTAAAAAGACACCAAGGATTTTCCCTGTTTTTCCAGATTGTATATTTTCCTAAGACGTGACAGATTGGATTTTAAACTCTTTTTAATAGAAAACTTTGTCCCTCATAAATCACAGTCATTTGAACTACTTTTTAAATGTTCAAGTCTGCTGTATGGAAAAAAGTCAGCTTAAATAAGACTCAAACCGTGCTCTTTTTAAGAAAAAATAAAATAAATTCAAACATAAGTCAGTCCAGTTGAAGCATTTACATATTCTCTTAATTCTGTTTAGTTCTTAATGCAAACTAAAATGATTATGATAATTATTTCCATCAACAAAATCCATTATGTCATCAATAACAGGAGCCAGTTGCTTTCACCTTGCTCTCACGTTGTGTTGTTTTCCCAGTCTTGTTTCTATGGTCCGCATTGAATGGGTCCATGTTTGTCACTGTAATCTTTCTCTTGTTCATAAAGCTGCCCTAGACCATTGCTGAGGGATGGGCATCTTTACTTTAGATTACAGCTCAAGCTGTAGGACCCTTTTGGAGAAAACGAGGACCAGATGCTTGCCAGCACAATGAAGTTGTAGCTATGGTAACTGAATCAACAAGCATGAGGACAACACCGAATTTCTAGGCAAAAAAAAGAGAGAATTGTCAGTTTGGCAGAGCTGACACAAATTAGGCTAAATCTGAAGAACACAGAAACTGAATACATCATAAAATTACAGATTTTAAAAGTTTTATATATCTACTCAGCAAAGTTGTGAAATCAGCCCCGTTAAATGGATTAACCTCAAAAGCAGGAGCGAGATGGGCATCGAGAAAAAAATTTGGAAAGAGGGGGAGAAATGATATTCTCTTTGTATTGCAGCTTCATCAGCTGCTCACCTTTCAGTTAGATTTCACACTTACACATCGAGTTGTGACCGGGGTCATAGGCAGAAAGCTGCTCCTTACAATGACCAGTTTTCTCTGCAAGCTGCACCAGCACCGACCTGTGGTGCCAGAAGACAGCCATGCCTGATAGAACTGTGCTGCATTTGTGCATATTTTATTTCTAGCTCTCAAATTTTAACAAATATGAAACAAAATTAATTCTGGAATCACATAAAAACCAAAATCCTAAATATACTTTATTGGTTATTTTTTGTGTGCACAAATGAGTGCCTGACTGTGAAGTTGAAGCCAGAGAGAAGCAGAGTTTTGTAATTTTGGAATTATCTTCAGTCTTTCACAAACACAACAGTTACACCTTTTCAAACTCTTAAGTATAAGTAGACAAATTGTATTGTTTGGGTCACACTTTACGAGCTCCCAGTTTAGTCTTTGATAAGACACACAATCTGCCTTTACTCTTTGATAAAGCTTATAGTTAAAACAGCGATGTTTGCTTTTAGTAATCAAAATCTGAGTGTTTCTATCAAGTAAGAAATACAAACTAATCTACAAAAATAATGCTAGAAAAATACACATTCCTGTGTAAAAAAATAAATAAATCAATGTACTAAAACCAAAACAAATATTCTTACAGATCCTGGAGTACAAATTCCCATGCAGCAAACTCGGGAAGGAGGGTTTAACAACAACAAAATGATAAATAATTAAACAGACTGCTACAGAAATACTTCTTATTCTCTGAGGGAGTGAGTTGCTCAATGTTTCTTGCATGAAGAATAATGCCCCAAATGCATGGGATTTCTGACAAGATTCCTTAGGTTACAGAACTCCATTGTCATGAACAAGAGTCACAATATTAGGTTGCTAACATTTTTTTTCAAAGAGTAAACTGTAGCTACTTGCTGCTGTGTTCAGCACAATAATGTTAATGAGAGCTCTATTTCCACTTCGATAGGAATACTTAATTGATTAATAGTGACTAAGAGTTGGTTAGTATGGAAAAAAATTAATACTGACATCAGCAATCTAAGGAACTCATTTTACATACGATGGCCCAAAACGAACCAGACTGAAAATTTGTTCCATATTTTCTCAAAAATATGGACGGAGAGTTGAAATGAGAAAGCTTCTTTGTAAGAAATGATTTGAGTCTGTCCGACGTCAGCGATACCTGATTCGTTCTGCTTAGTCTGGAAAAAAAAGGTTTGGTAACACTTTATTTGAAGGGGTGTGCTTAAGACTGACATAATACTGTTATAAACATGAGATAACACTTGTCATAAAAATGAACGAGTCCTTATGAATGTTTATGACTGTTGTCATAAAGTGTCACTAAATAATTAGGTAAATAATGACACTTTTAATGCAAAGTTGCATTAAAAGTCCATTAAAAGTGCCAACTTTGCATGATTTTGTAAATAATGACAATTTAATGCAACATTGGCATCTTTAATGGACTTTTAATGCAACCTTTAGAGCAACTTTGCATTAAAAGTGTCATTATTTACCAAATGACACTTCATTAATTGTTACTTGCACAAAATGGCAATAAGTGGATTGAATCGCACTTGGGAAAAGTTGGGAAATTGTTTATTTGACACCTGATGCTAAATGAGAAGCTTAAAGATTGTTGCAAAAAGAAAGAAAATACTGCTCCAAGTTCAGCAAGTATGAAAAACTTACCACCAGGGCACGTTAGAGAGTTTGTATGTCCTTTACAAATCTGTTTAAACATTGATTGTATCCGTCTATGGATTTCAGGAGCCAAAGCTCCTCCATGGTGTACAGTACGTACTCTTAATATTCACTTGGCAGTTAACTATATTGATGTAGAAGATCAGAAGCAGCTTGTCTGATATATTTTCCTTCTTAGTCTCAATATACGGGTCGATCCTGGCAGCAGTCATTTTGTTCTTGTATCTTTTTCTCACGGTCAAAAGTGTCCACATATTTTCTTTTTATTGGTCTCGGAGCCATGAGCCCACTATTCTTTGAACATACACTTGCCTGTTAAAATGGCTTAAAATCACTTCCTGTTCAGACTGTTGGGAACTATGTATTGACCTTTAGCATGTGACATCTGGCTCTTCCGAAATCTGTCCACTCTGCCATGATGGACATCAAAACAAGCACTGAGCTCCTTTGAAGCATGTCAAAAAACAGCCTGTCTAAAATTGCTTCAATTTAGTTGATTTCAATTTAAAAAATGGTCATGGAGAAAGTAAGCGTGTAACTATTCGTAACCATGGAGACAATGCCCCACCATCATGTAGCCTAGCATATATGGAAAAAACTGATTAGCGTCTCATTTTTTGCACATTTTTAATGTTGCTCCGGTGCAAGGGGAAACTCTATTTATGACATAGTGATATAAATCATTTGGTGTAAATTCAGGCAAAGTCAATAATTTGACTTCCTGATGAATGTAACAAACGTTCATCAGGAGCGAGGAAGTATGGGTCAGTTTGGAAGCCAGCTATTTCCAACTTTTGTAAGTACCACCGTCTATGAGCCCCAATCAGGTTTGTTACGTTCACAGACAAGTTATCTCCACTCGAACAAGAAAAGCCATGAATAAATTGGTAAAAACAACTTGGGAAAATGACTTAAGTCTCTCTGTTCAATACTCCTGTCCTCTTCCGACGTTCATCATGGCGCCTCGAATGATTAAGTGACGCAATCATTCGATTGCGTCACTTATGCATCAGTTCTGCATGCAGAGTCATGCAGAACTGATCTGACCGTTTCCATGGCAACGATCACAAGCAAGACATTCCCCTAGAACCAGGGGTGAAAGGAAGGGGGTAGCTCCACTGTTGAAAAGTCCAATATCTGGTTTCAGGTGATTCCTCTGGAACCTGTTGGAGGAAAAATATCCCAACTTCAGAAGATGTGCTTTTAACCTAACAGAGCTCTGTGGTTCCTCCTGTCAGTATGAGATTCAGGATGAGGAGGCGCCATGTTAGGAAGATGAAGTGGAAGCTGCAGGATCTTCAGAACAAACAGGTCATGATGCTGGGCTACTGATTATCCCTCTGTATGGACACAGGATCAATAGAAACAGATTAAAATATAAAATGAATTATTATATGCCAGACATGGAAAACTGGGATGCACTCCATGCCATGATGTTCAGGATTTAGGTCTCATGGCATCTCAAGGTGTTAACATTATTTTTTATTTCTTATTAAGTCGGTTTTCGTCCTCCATATGTGTCTAGTTGTAGAATCTATCTATCTGTCAGTCCGTCCGTCCGTCCGTCCGTCCGTCCGTCCGTCCGTCCGTCCGTCCGTCCGTCCGTCCGACCGACCGACCGACCGACCGACCGACCGACCGACCGACCGACCGACCGACCGACAGACAGACAGACAGACAGACAGACAGACAGACAGCTTGTTGTAAAACAAGCAGATTTAAGAGCTTTAACTTTTAGTCATAGTATTTGTCATGCTGCTTCAAAGAGAGTTGATTCAAATCTTTGCGAAATAAAGCAAAATGTGTGTGTGTGAGAAAGAGAGAGAGAGACATTGTCTCCCGCCACTCATCTGCTGCCTCTCACTGCTCTTCTGCCGCCTCCCGCTGCTCTTCCGCCGCCTCCCGCTGCTCCTCCGCCGCCGTCTCCAGAGTCTGCCGCTGCTCCTCCGCCTCCCTGTGCTCTGTCCTGCCTGTGCTAACCCCTGTGCTCCCCCCAGCAGGAGACTAAAGGCCCAGTCTCCTGCTAGGGGACTTTGCCCCCTGCATCAGTGCCGCCCGCCGGACCCGCCTCCAGGGTCCACCTCTGCCTACTGGATCATTTCAGTGGAGATTTCAGACTGTGGCAGGAAGCCGGAGTGCCCGGAGAGAAACCTGCAAACAGGAAACCTGTCAAATCTTTTTACCTTTTGTCCTCTGGTGTCTGATCATTTCCTTTCATAAATGTAAATGAAACCGTTGTTGGACATGTCTTCACTGCAGTCGCTGTCTGCAGTGAAGACATGCTCCTTGTCTGCCTTCACGGTTCGTTCTCTTTTCATTACATAACAGTAGAAGTCTATCAGCTTTGGATCCCCACAGATGACGGAGGACAGGTGGTACGTCTCCGTCCCACATTCTGCAGGGACATCGATGGTCTGAGTGACTTTTGTTTGGTATTTCCTGGTCAACCTGTGCAGAAAAAATACCAGGACCTTGTTATCGGTCAGGCAATGTTTTTTCTGCCAAGGTGACCCGCAGCCTGAACAACGGCGTTTGCAAGCCAAATCCAACCAGTATTCAAGCAGTATAGATATACTGGTTGAAAATAATACCGGTGGAAGGGCAATCATGGCGCCGTCGTTCAGGAGCCTGAGGGAAGTGGCTCCACAGTTAGAACAAGAGTCGTTGTCGTACAACTCTCTATCTGTGTCGCCGCCAAACAAATCCAGCCAGACCAGCACAGACTCCAGCAAACTTTTGATGTCAAAGTCCTTTCCCACGCCTGATGGCAGCTTCTTCTCCCTCAGCTCCATCAGAACTGGGGAAAGGTCTTTCTGACAAAAATGCTTGCCGGGCTGACGGACAGCTGAGAGTATGAGACTCCCACAGCAGGGGATGGACGATGCCTCCAGAAAAACCCTTTCCTTAGCTAGACACCGCTTGGTGACGCTCAGGTTTAGGATGCTCTGGAAAGCAGCGTTCACCCAGCTGTTCTGGAGCTCATCGGAGAACTTGAAGAAGTTCTCCTCCGCTTGTCCTTGTCCTGCAGAAGTCCTCCCTACATCCAGCAGATCCGAGCCAACGCTATCTACTGAATTAACATCAAGAGAACAGGAAACCTCGACATCAACGGAAACATTTGCATTTAGAGGTGGATTGTTGGATAAATGAGCAACTCCGTTATCTGAAATACAAAGTTCCCCGTCCCGGGAACTTTGTATTTCAAAGGACCCTTTGAAAGTGCCCTTCAGAGGACTCTTCTGTACGGAAAGCGATGGGACCAGCGAAACCAAAGCTTTGGCTGTCACTTCAGCCACAGCTTTGGCTGCGAGATCAGCCGCAGACAAATCTTCCCCAGCCGGGTTAGATTTTTCTGCGACTGAACTCTCATCCTCACCGTGTACCATCGTCTCCGAACAAACCTCCCCAGCCGGGTCGGTTTGTCCAGAGACAGTACTGTCATCCTCTGTACTGTCTTGTACAGAGGACAAGATGGAGTCCGAGGTCCCAACATCCATCGCCTTTTGAGAACAAACCTCCCCAGCCGGGTTGGTTTGTTTTTTGGAAGTGGATGGAAATCCTTTCCAAAACAGATCGTCCTCTTCATCCTGATCGTTTTCTTCATTGGAATCCTTCCCTGTGAAGAAACGATCGCACACTTTTTTCATCCCAGTCGTCACGGCATATCCGATGCCCCAACCAACTGGAAATATCAGGGGAACAAGCGCCGTCGCAAAACTGAACATTGTTGCTATAAACAAATCTGAAACTCCTGTCTGGATCCTGACTGATGCTTAGAGATTCCAGTATTCAAGCATTAGAACTTCTTTGATCTACTGTGATGTGCAAGATGTCATCTATGACCTCATCAGTGAGCTCACTGGACTTCTGGCCAACACATTGCTTCTGATCGTTGCTATGGAAATGATCAGATCAGATCTGCATGACTCAAGCTGACATAAATACTTAAATAAAACATTACTTTTTATTTATTTAACATGAAGAGATTAATAGATTTGTATATGATTTAATTTTTGCTTTTGCGGTTTTCCATACCTGCTGTGGTATAAATGTTCTGAAGCCTTTTATCCACTATTATTTTTAATTATTAGTAATCCATTAGGATTATTCATGTATTAATCATTGCACAGTGCTAGGAACAGTCTGTGACTTATTATATTTATTTTTATTAATTTTCGCAATTTAATGCTGTGACTATTTTACCAAACATAAGAAACAAAAGCAGAAGAGCGATCCAGACCTGCACTTATACATAATTTTATTGAGGTCCAGAACCCAGAAGTTCTTGGCTTGTGTCATTCAGGAGCCTTGGGGATATTTCAAAGGCAGATTTCAAGAACAAGAAACCCAAACTGACCCAAACTCGGGCAAGGGTTTGGGTCAGGTGCTATTTCAAGATGTAGACGTGTGTAGGAATCTCCACAATGTCAGTAACACAGAGTAGCATGTCCTAGTAGGTGTATGTGTGTGTGTGTGGGTGTGTGTGTGCGCAAGTAAAATAGTGTGTGTATATATATATATATATATATATATATATATATTTTTTTTTTTTTTTTTTTTTTTTTTTTTTTGTCATAGTACCCCCAAAAATTTAAAACTACTTTCACCCCTGCCTAGAACTACAGGTCATTGTAGCTATGACCTCTTCTATGACATAGATCAATGTCATAGATTAGCGGTTCTCAACGTGGGCGGTACTGCCCCCCAGGGGGCGTTCAGAGGACGGGAGGGGGCGCTGGCGGACATTTTTACAAAACGGGGGCGCTGGGATGCCTTTGGGGGGCGTTTGGTCGAAGGTAAACTTTACACCTTAAATGCACAACAATGCCAGTTTAGACTTTGAGCAACTTGGTAAAACTGTATTGTGTAACATTAAACCATGCTTGGCTGCAACTGTATAGATGGCAGCTCTTCTTCTATTCAGTGTTTGTTAGGTTCTGTTAGCTTCTTGGCGGAGCTCTGTTCTCCTGCTACTGGTAGCTAAAATCACAATACCCTCACTGTGTATCCTTCTGAAAAATGAACCCATTTAAATAAAGAAATAAAGAAATCCCTCCATGGGTGACACCACGATAGAGAGCGTTCATTTTATAGCATTAACACCGGTGCTGTAAGTGGTCCGGTATGAAACGGGGGTGATAGAACAACACAGCACTTTTACATTTCAATAATCAGAAAGCAGAAATTGTTTCCGTTGTTTTAAAAGGTTTATGTCAGGTTGCCTTTTCCCCATCGATATGCTTCCCGACCGGCCTGCACCTTAGGGGCTTAAAAAAAAAAGACGCGCACATTGCGCAAAACTCTGAAAGGGGAGAAGTGGGACATAAAACGGAGAGACGAACTAGATGTGAATTATGGCATAAAAACAGAGAATCCGACACTGAACAGTGAAAAAATCAACACATGATGTGAAACACATGACGACTAGGCGGCGCAGCAAGTCATGAGTGAATATTACTGATGGTGAGCGTCAATAAATGATCAAATAAATCTTGCAACAGGAAAGAAACTAAAGTGGACATAGAAATAAACCAAGAGAGGATAATACTAATCAAAGGAAACTAAATGGAAATGAATGAAGAACAAAATGCAACAATAAACTAAGAAACTAAAGTAAATTCAGAGGAATAAACTGGTATGGCAAGACCTTTTGAGCAATAAACACACTATTTCCAGATAAAAGGTAAAACAATATCATGGAAGTGCCATGGGTTTGTTGAGACAATATCTAGTACTGAGAATAAATATATCTTACAGACCATAACAGTAAAGAACGTATCACTTATTTATGTTTTTAATTAGATTTGATATATTTATTTCTTCAATATTATTTTTCATGTCAGTGTTAATGTCATGAGGTTGATGACTCCATGACATTTTCAATTTGACTCATTAGGATCTGATTAAGAACCAGATTTGTTCTTTGTAATTTCTGTCCAGTAAAACTATTAATCTATAAATCAATGGACAGGTCTATATAAAGATATAATCCATGTTTCTGTCTCATATTTGTATGGCATTAAAAGGACCTGGAACTTTTCTTTTTCCACTGAAAGCTCTGGTTTGCACAATAAATGCCATGTGGGTTAAATTTTATGGATGATGCTCTGATGTCCCATTCTCCTGAAGGCAGCACAGAGCTGCACCACCAGAAACTCACAGAAACACTGAAGAGAAGAAGAGCTATAATTAATGTAGTTACAGTTCTATCCATGTTTTAATGTTGCAGAGCTCAGTCGTTTTGCAAATAGATCAAAGTTTAAACTGGCATGTTGTTCATCTTTTATCTGGTCATTTTGTGCAAGATTTAACAACTAGAAAATGGGAAAGAATAAGAATATTTTTTCCACTCTGATTGGCTACTGTTAGGCCTACCAATTTTAAGTTGAATTTTCATTCATTGCATTTTTCATAGACACCTGTGAAAATAATTTCTATTCCCATGGCTTTTTTGATTTCTGGGAAATTATATTGATGATAAATACAGAAACAAGCATAAAAATCAAAACATCTACAATAGTGATGGTAATATTAATGATAAAATAATGGTCAGTGCAAAGTAGCCTGCAAATTCTTTGGTGGGGGCGGTAAAGGACCTGGATAAAGGCTAGGGAGGCCGAAAAAGGTTGAGAAACACTGTCTTAGATCAAAGAATGTCTGATGTTATGAATGCTATCCATCCATTTTCTTACACCCTTGTCCCTCAGTGGGGTCGGGAGGGGTGCTGGTGCCCATCTCCAGCTAGCGTACCGGGCGAGAGGCGGGGTACACCCTGGACAGGTCGCCAGTCTGTCGCAGGGCAACACAGAGACACACAGGACACACAACCATGCACACACACACTCACACCTAGGGGCAATTTGGAGAGGCCAATTAACCTGACAGTCATGTTTTTGGACTGTGGGAGGAAACCGGAGTACCCGGAGAAAACCCACGCAAGCACAGGGAGAACATGCAAACTCCATGCATAAAGACTGGGGCCGGGAATTGAACCCAGAACCTTCTTGCTGCAAGGCAACAGCTCTACCAACTGCACCACTGTGCAGCTGTTGGTTATGAATGCTTACATCACAAAACATCAGGTAATAAGCAAACAACTCTTTGACCTTACCACTGTTTTAGCAGGATTTTTAAGATGGAAAAGACTTTAGTTACAATGTTTTTTCCATCAGTTTTGGCGTTGGATATATGATTGCAACGGGAGTAAAGAGAGTTTTTAACAAACTACTTCCCGATATGACTTTTGAAAGAAGTACCTCTCAGGATGGCACAGAGTACGATGTTTTCAACTGTTATCTTTTCAATCCTTCCCCAGCTGGGGGGGAAGTTTGCCCTGAGAAAAAAATGTGCTCTCAGGACGTTTGCACTGACTCCGAGTACGATGTTTTCAACTCGTACCTTTTCAATCCTTCCCCGGCTGGGGGAGGGGGGGGGGGGGGGGGGGAGTTTTCCCAGCAAAAAAATTTAGCTCTCAGGACGAGTGCACTGACTGCGAATACGACGTGTTTGATGCTTATTTTTTCAAGCCTTCCCCAGCAGGGAAGCAAACTTCACTGGCTGGGGAAGACAACACACTTGAAAAGACGGCTGTAGCAGGGAAAAATTTCTCCAATCGTTCCCTTGCCGAGGAACAAACTTCCTCGAGTGGTGAAAAAGCGACATTCGAAGACTGGAGCCAGGAAGAGAGATCTGACCAAGGGACATATGATTTCTCAGATGTCAAAAAACACACTTCCCTGGCTGGAGAATTTGACAGTGCAAAGAAGACAGTTGAGCCAAAAAACTCAACTTCTGCTCTTACAAAAGCGGAATTAGAAGACTTTACCCAAGAAAAGAGATCTGTCCTAGAGAACAAGGTCTCTGATCTCAGAGAACAAACTCCCCCGGCTGGGGAAGTTTGCGGTAAACGTTCGCCCCCAATGTTCTCTTGGGCAGTAGTTGAGTATGATGAAGAGCATGAAGACTCAACTCCTGCTCTGACGAAAGAGTCATCAGAAGACTGGACCCAAGAAAAGAGAACTGTCCTAGAGAACAAGCTCTCTGGTCTCAAAGAACAAACTTCCCCAGCTGGGGAAGTTTGCGGTAAACGTTCGCCCCCAATGTTCTCTTGGGCAGGAGTTGAGTATGAGGGACATTATTATGAATACTCAACTCCTGCTCTGACGAAAGCAGATTTAGAAGACTGGACCCATGAAAAGAGATCAGTCCTGGAGACAGATTGCTCTGATCTAAAAGAACAAAGTTCCCCGGCTGGGAAAGTTTGTGGTAAACGTTCGTGGCCAATGCTTACGTGGGCAGGAGTTGAGTATGATGAAGACGATGAAGACTTTTTTGGCCCTGCTGTGACAAATGAGACATTAGACGACTACAGCCATGAAGATTGCTATGATCTCAAAGAACACACTTCCTTGGATGGAGAATTTGATTATGAAAACAATACAGTTGAGTCTACAAACTTAATTATTAATCTGCCGAAAGCGGCATTAGAAGATTGGACCTATGAGGCGAGATGTTTATTAATGAACAATTTGATTGAACCAAAAAAGCGGACTTCCCCGGCTGTTAAACCCAAACATCAAGCTGGAAAATTTTCTTGTTGGCCATTTTGACTGACAGTATGTCACATCTGTTGTGCTCCTCCTAATATTTAGAATGGCAGAAGTAATTACCACTGGTAAAACGTATTTACCAGTGGTAATTACATTTCCTGTTTCAATTCAATTCAAAAATACTTTGTTAATCCCAAAGTGAAATTACATGCTGTCGCTCATCAAGATTTTTCAAAGAGTCATTGAAGATGGTGATGGCTGTCGGCAGGAAAGATCTCCTGAAGCGGTCTGTACCACACTGAATCTGATAAAGCCTCTGACTGAAGATGCTCCGCCTTCCCAAGACAGTCTCGTCTAGAGGATGGTCAGGATTGTTCCTAATTTTCTTGATCCTGTGAAGAATCCTTCTCTGCATTAACATCTCCAGAGGTTGCACAGTCCTTTCCAGAACAGAACCAGCCTTCTCTATCAGGCTGTTGAGCCTTTTTAGGTCCCTGGCTCTGATGCTGCTGCCCCAACAGATGACAGCAGAAGAGATGACGCTCTAAACAACAGATCTGCAGCGTCTTGCTCCAAACCTTGAAGGATCTTAGCTTCCTCCAGTCTGCTCTGTCCCTTCTTATAGACGCTTCACTGTTGCATCTCCAGTCCAGTAGCAAAGCACTGCATCCCTTTTTCTTTTATCAGGCGTATGTGATACACCACAAAGTGAGAAAATTTAATTATTACTCCAGACCAAATTACCCTGTTAAATAGAAGAAAAAAAAAGTAACCAAGGTTCGGGCAACGTCTCACCAGGAGACCGGAAGTGAGGAGCCCCGCCCCCTGCTCTTCAGACCGAGTTTGGGGAAGAAGACGGCGGTTGTCCTTTTTTTCTATCTCTGACGCTGTTCGTCTTTACAGGTTAGTAATGAGAAACTGGTGAAGGCTGCCCCCCCGGTAAAAATGTGGAGTAACAATGTATATTTGGATAGGATTTGTAATTTGATAGATGTGCTGAAACATTGAAAAAAAAAAAGATTTGTTAGCTACATTTTGGCTACAACGGTCAACTAACGGCCGTTCTGAAGATCGCTACATGTATCTTTTAGCTCCGTTCCATTTCCCGAACAAACATAGGTACCTTGACATACATTGTGTTGTTTTATCTGTTAAAAGTGAATTATTATTATTATTAGTAGTATTATTATTATAGACGTTACTTTTTCTCCCTTTCTATGTAATAAATTAAACTGTAGTTATTCAGTCGGTGAATAGTTAGTCAAAAGAGATTAGAGCTTAATGTTTCGTTCATTATAACATCTCGATCTTGCATTATTTAACATAATTAATCCTCTTATTTGAGAAATGTTTTTTTTTAATGTACATCTCTGCGCTGAGGATTGACTGGTGGGAGTTGATACTTTTTTTTTACTCAAGTGAAGGCTGCGTGTTTTTTTGGTAGCAGCAGAGGGACACAGGAATGTGATTGTTCTAGGAAGTGTTAATAATTTCATGATTTCAATAATTTGTAATAAAGAGACCGAGTTTGGGGAAGAAGACGGCGGTTGTCCTTTTTTTTCTATCTCTGACGCTGTTCGTCTTTACAGGCTCTCCGTCAGGATAAAAGGGGGAAGCAGAAATTCACCGCAGGAAGAGAAAAAAAAAATAAAACATCATTTGTTACAACTGTCCATCATATGCTGAGACGTGTAACAAACTGTGGCGGCACGTCCGGGAACTCTCCTCATCAAAATATTGGGAGTAGATCCAGAGATACCAGAACCACGTGACCAAGGTGACCGCTGAAGACCAGGAGTCAACCCGTGGGTGTCCAGATTGGAAGATCAGTGTGGGAGGAACCGCGATCCTCCACTGGAACTGCACTGCTGATCCTGAGGTCAATGTATGCTGATCACCAAGGAGCCATATTGCCGATTCAGAAGACAACGCACTCTAGCTGCAGCTGAGCCACGTTGCTGATCCAGAGGACAACGTACTCTAATTAAAGCTAAGCCAAGTTGTTGATCCAGAGGACATCGTACGCTATCTTCAGAGGAGTCAACTCATCAATTTGGAGGACAGCGTGTAATTTATCAGAGGACTGAACTGGAGGACCGAGCTGTAGGAGAACCAGACACCATGGCAGAGGTTCGCAAAGAGTTAATATGGAACATCAAGAAACAACTTTTCAAACTCCAAGCGACAACGTTTATCAGGTGGCAAAGACATTGCTACTGTTAGCCAGCATGGAGGTGAACTGGACCCAAACAATGAAGAAAGCTGCATGGACTTGTCATTTCCTTTTTGCAGTCTGATGCCTTACTCGAGCGGGAAGACAAAGGTATGGGTTGGTTGCTGGATTTGAATGATTTGATATATAGCTAATGAATGCTGATGCTACTGATAATTTTGGAGCGAGTGTGTTAGATGATGTTTGTGCACATATTAAACCTAGTCACACTCAGTCTGTAACAATCAAACACTCCACATCACAACCCCATGCTCACTTTAACAGTACAGTCATACAGTCCCAGCCTGACTCTATTACCAACCAACACAAAATGGGGTCGGTAGAAGGACTGAGGCAGCTGTATGAAGAACTGGGTGAGAACTCCGACAGTATGAATCTAGTGTGACCCACCAATTCCAGTTTCTCTCCACCAAGTTGAGTCAGAGTTATATAACAGACCACAAATGACCCCGGATCAACCTGTGTGTCTGAAGGACCTCTCTACCTTCAGCGCAAGATTTCAAAGTACATGGTGGTCAGGTTGGAGATCAGAACTCTGACTTAAGCTACAACAACATCAGTAAACAATTGATGAGGGAGTAAAGAGGGTTTTACAGAGGCAGAAGTGGTCAGGGGGTGTTGAGGATCATAAACAGGAGCCTTTAAAGAATGCTTGTTAACAAAGATCAATTACTGTATCTGAGCTCAAAGGCTTCCTCAGGTCCCACCTTGGTGAGAAAGCATCAACTGAGATGTTCCAGGACTTGATGTGTGCCAGGCAATCAGACCAAGAACCACCTCAACAGTTCCTGTACCGCATGATAGGGCTAAAACAGAAACTCCTTTTTCAAACTCGACACACCAGTACAGACATCACATATGACCCCAAGACCATCCAAAAGTCTTTCTCCATACTATATACCAGGGTTTAGGAACGAAACATGCAGACCTGCGACAGAGACTGAGGCACCTGATTGCAAACAGTCAAGTTACAGATGAGGAAAGCCTCAGCCAAGTCATGAAAATCATGAGTGATGGGAATGAGAACCAACGCAGACTGGGACAACTCCCTAGACAAAAGACAACACAAGCACACAGTACCAAAGTTGAAACAGGAGGTGATTACAACAAGTCACGAGACGCAGCAGCAGACAGTAAGAATCTCCAGACATAGGACAGCTCAGTGCTCAAGTTGAAGCCTTGACTCAGATGGTGGCTTCATTGATGGACCTGCATACAGCTAACCCACAAGTGTCCCTGCCTCTAACTAGGTCAGCCCATATGCAACCACACCCTCCCTACCAACCATCCTCAAGCAGGCGGCCACAACCTCTGTTGAGACAACCCACAGCTCAGATGAGGGCAGGATGGCTCGTTGCCCTGGGTGTACTGAGCAGAACTCACAGGAGTGTAACCATTGCTTTACATGTGGAGAAGCAGGGCACAGGGCGATTGGGTGTTTGAAGCGAGTCAAGCCACAGGGAAACGGGACTCGGTCTCTGATGAGGGACACCCAGAGACCGGTGAGCAATTCCAGTCCCGACCAGTAGATCAAGCTTCAAGTCAAATAGCAAGACGCCTCCAACGAAGACAACGTCAGGAGCCTCATACACCTCTCGGCCAGAGAACAGTCGCCTGTAAAGCACCCCTGGTTGGAAAGAAAAGCCTGCTGAAATGCCTGCTTGGTGGCTACCCAATTACAGCCCTATTTGATTCAGGGTCACAAGTGAGTATAATCGACCAAGAATGGGCTGCCACTCACATCTCAAATTGTACTGTGAGACCCCTTTCTGAGCTATTAGAGGAGGAACTCAGTGTCTATGCAGTTACAGGCCATTCAGTGCCGTACAGTGGATGGGTAGAGCTCACTGTCAACTTAGCAGGAAACGATGACCCCAACCTGACCATACAGGCTCCTTTTCTTGTCAGTCAGCTGCCCCTGCCCCAGCCCCTTCTTGGTGCCAATGTACTGGAGGAGATCATTAAAAGAAAGGAGTCCTCGGGTGAGGCGGTTGCCACAGTGGTCAGTCTCCTCCGTGATGCATTTGGGATAGAGGAGGAGCAGGTGGAGGCCATTGTGAGTTTCATCCAGGTGCCTCCCAGGGCATATGACGATCCAGTCACAATAAGGGTGGGTAGAGACCACACTATTATTCCCCCTGGCAGAACAGCTCATGTGTGGTGCAGGGTACCCCAAATTTTAACATCTTTGACCCTTTTGTCCTATATGAGCCTGCAGAGGGGAGCACTGCTTTAGGACACTTGGGTGTGGGGGAGGGCCTCTTAAAAGTCAATGAGGCCAGGCGACCATATGTTAAAGTGCCCATCTCCAATCACTCAAACATGAGGTCATCCTACCCAAAAGAACTCCTCTGGGAACCATCCAACATGTCATAAAGGTCCTGGAGACCAACACTCCAGGGTCCCACAAAAAGAAATGGCTGCAGTTAGGGTCAATGGAGTTGCATCCTCCAGCAGCTCTCTAACTGACTCCTGGCTCCCTCCTGTCGAGATCAGTCACCTAAGCCTAGAAGAACAACAGGTGGTAAAGGAAGTACTCTGTGAGGAGTGTGGAGCCTTCTCCTGTGACGGTGATGACATTGGATGCATCCCTTCTCTGCAGATGGAAATTAGGACTAAGGATGATATCCCAGTCCAAAGAGACTACGCATCCATTCCAAGCCACTCTACAAAGAAGTGAAAGAGTACATCCAGGAACTTCTGGTTAAAGGTTGGATTGTGAAATCTCAGTCACCATACGCAGCCCCTGTCATATGTGTCAGAAAGAAAGATGGGTCCTTACACTTTGTGTCGACTACCGGCTCCTCAACAACAAAACTGTACCTGACCGCCATCCCCTCCCTAGAATCCAAGATCTCACTGACTCCCTGGGAGGATATGCTTGGTTCTCGATTCTGGACCAAGGGAAAGCGTACCATCAAGGCTTTATTGCCGAAGGGTCAAGGTACCTGACTGCGTTCACAACCCCATGGGGCCTGTATGAGTGGGTCCGAATACCGTTTGGGTTGTCGAACGCACCGGCAGCTTTTCAAAGGAGCATGGAGGGGATGCTTGACGAGCTGAGAGATGAGTGCTGCATCCCGTACCTCGATGATGTTTTGTGCTTCTCCAGATCATTCGAAGAGCATGTGCAGGTGTTACGCAAAGTCCTCCAAGCCTTGCAGCGCCATGGTGTAAAGTTGAAGCCAGAGAAATGCGAGCTCTTTCGCAAGGAGGTCAGGTACGTTGGCCGGTTGGTATCGGCAGATGGAGTAAGGATGGACCCTAAAGATTTTGAAGCAGTACAAACACTGAAACACAAGACACCACAAACAGTTGGGGACATCAGGCAAATGCTCGGGTTCCTGAGCTATTACAGAACATATGTGCAGGATTTTTCACGTATAGCCAAGCCCCTGTATGACCTGCTCCAGTCAAAGGCCGACACCTCTCAGCTTAAATTGCCACGGGGAAAAACAAAAGGCCACCAGCAGTCCTCTCGAACCCCAATAGAGTGGACCAAAGAACATCAACAGGTCCTTGAGCAGCTCATTGACCGATTGACCAAACCCCCAGTGCTGGCGTACCCTGATTTCGACCGCCCTTTCACACTTCACACTGATGCCTCCCAAAAGGGCCTGGGTGCGGTTCTCTATCAAGTTCAGGATGGAAAAATGAGGGTGATTGGATATGGGTCACGCACACTGACGCCAGCGGAACAGAATTATCACCTACACAGTGGCAAACTCGAATTCCTGGCATTGAAGTGGGCGATTTGTGACAAGTTCCGTGATTATCTGTTCTATGCCACACATTTTACAGTCTTCACGGACAACAACCCACTCACATACATCCTGAGCACTGCCAAGCTTAATGCAGTGGGTCACCGGTGGGTGGGCAGTTGGCTGGCTACCACTACGACATCAAATATCGTCCGGGTAAAACTGCCATTGATGCCGACAACTTGTCGCGATGGCGCCTGGATATAGACACTTTTATGGATGAATGCTCTGAAGAACTATCAGAGGACACAGTCTGTGCTGCATGGAAGGAAGTCGGAGAGCTCAACAGAGAGATGTGGCCTGGGTGGCAGCCCTCAACTTGTCACATCCTTGCCAACCCCAGTTCGAGGGTCTGCAGACAGTCAGTCACGATGAGCTGGTGAGGGAACAAAGGAAAGACCCCGCCATTGGGAAAGTTGTGGAGTTGAAACAACAAGACAAACCACTAACAGAGGATGAAAGAAATAAGTTGATGGACACACGAGGAGGCTGCTGCGAGAGTGGGGCAATTATACCTGGAGGATGATCTGCTCTACAGAAAGACTGCGAGTCGACAGCAACTGGTTCTGCCCGCCACATATAAACAAACAGTTCTGACTCACCTCCACAACAACCTGAGTCATGTCGGCGTTGAAAAGTGCTGAGCTTGGCAAGGGAGCGGTTCTACTGGCCTTTCATGAAAAGCGATATAGAGGACTACATCACCAGGAAATGTTCTTGCATCAAACAGAAGAAACCAGTTACAAATGAAAGAGCCCCAATGGGAAGTATTACATCGACTTCACCCTTGAGCTGCTTTGCATCGATTTCCTTCACTTGGAAGCCAGCAGGGGTGGGTACGAGTACATCCTGGTTGTTATTGACCACTTTACCAGATTTGCCCAAGCCTATCCCACCAAGAACAAGGCAGGTAGACGGCAGCCGACCGACTTTTCAATGATTTCATCCCGAGATTTGGGTACCCGGCCAAACTCCATCATGACCAGGGTCGGGAGTTCGAAAATGACCTCTTTAAAAATCTCAGCGATTAGCTGGTGTGGCCCATTCAAGAACCTCCCCATATCATCCCCAGGGCAACCCGGCCGAACGACTAAATCGTACCTTACTGCAGATGCTCCGGACTCTGGGGGAGAAAGAGAAAGAGAACTGGAAGATCACCTACCTCATGTGCTCCATGCCTACAACTGTACAAAGCATGAGGCCACAGGGTTCTCCCGTACTATCTGTTGTATGGTCGACATCCTCGCCTCCCTGTTGACATCCTCTTTGGTCTCATAACAGACCAGGAGGCCGAACTCAAAGAGCCAATGGATATGCCGAGAGGTGGGCTCGAAAATGACTGAGGCATATCAGATAGCCAATGCAAACAGCCAACAATCCAGCATAAAGGGAAGACATACTATGACAAGAAGAGCAGAGGTGTCGTCCTTCAGCCTGGGGACAGAGTACTGGTACGCAATCTCGTGAACGTGGGGGCCCGGAAAGCTGAGAAACTACTGGGAGCAGCAGATCTTCATCGTCAGAGAGCAGGTGGGTGACAACCTGTCTATAAAGTCAGCCCTGAGCGAGGAGGTCGGCCAGTTCGCACTCTACACCGAAACCTACTGTTACAGGTAAACAACTTACCTATAGAGCCAGTCCAGAACCCGACCACAGTACAGCAGAGTCACAAAGGAAAGCCAAAAGAGTTCAAACGACCTTCAGGCCAGACATGCTGTACTGCACTCAACACAGATGACTCTGACGAAGAGGGAGGATGGGGGAAAAACCTCGTTACTGGCTTCGAATACCTGTGGAGAGACCCAAACCAAACTTTCACTCACCTGATCAAAATACTGCAGACGCTTCCAAGAGATAGCTGAAGAGAATAAAACCAGTTTGATGGAAGCAATCCCAACCGAACCTGGACAGGAAGGAGAGTGTGTCAGAAGTGGAAGGGCGGGGGGTCAAGCAGTGGAGATGGACAAGATGTTGAGGAGCTTCAGTCCACATTCCTGGAGGACATACATTCTGCCCCTCAAGAGGACAATACTCCAGCACCTGACGCGGAACACCCAGTCCCCCTGAGACGGTCTACAAGAGAAAGACAGCCAAGACATATGTTCACTTACCCGACTCTGGGTCAACCAGTGTACCAGTGCCCCATTGTGAATGCAGTTGGGACCCAACCAATGCAGTGTATGTACCAGTGTCTCTCCTCCCCTTACTTCTATCCTATCCAACCACCACCCATTAGCCCTTACCCTTACCTACCTGTTATGTTATCCAACACACTGTAGATAGAACATCTGGGAAAGATTGTTACATACCTGAAGCACACATACGTCATACACTGCATACTCACCTGGAGCGACCTGCAACACACAACACTACATATTTTATTTTGCAATGTTTTGAAAAAAAATTATGTTCAGTCAAGTTATTTTGGGGACTAAGTGTCAGGGCCACCTTTGTTTGTTGGGGAGTGTGTGATACACCACAAAGTGAGAAAATTTAATTATACTCCAGACCAAATTACCCTGTTAAATAAAAAAAAAGTAACCAAGGTTCGGGCAACGTCTCACCAGGAGACCGGAAGTGAGGAGCCCCGCCCCTGCTCTTCAGACCGATTTGGGGAAGAAGACGGCGGTTGTCCTTTTTTTTCTATCTTGACGCTGTTCGTCTTTACAGGTTAGTAATGAGAAACTGGTGAAGGCTGCCCCCCGGTAAAAATGTGGATAACAATGTATATTTGGATAGGATTTGTAATTTGAAAGTGCTGAAACATTGAAAAAAAAAAAGATTTGTTAGCTACATTTGGCTACAACGGTCAACTAACGGCCGTTCTGAAGATCGCTACATGTATTTTTAGCTCCGTTCCATTTCCCGAACAAACATAGGTACCTTGACATACATTGTGTTTTTATCTGTTAAAAGTGAATTATTATTATATTAGTAGTATTATTATTATAGACGTTACTTTTTCTCCCTTTCTATGTAATAAATTAAACTGTAGTTATTCAGTCGGTGAATAGTTAGTCAAAGAGATTAGAGCTTAATTTTCGTTCATTATAACATCTCGATCTTGCATTATTTAACATAATTAATCCTCTATTTGAGAAATGTTTTTTTTAATGTACATCTCTGCGCTGAGGATGACTGGTGGAGTTGATACTTTTTTTTACTCAAGTGAAGGCTGCGTGTTTTTTTGGTAGCAGCAGAGGGACACAGGAATGTGATTGTTCTAGGAAGTGTTAATAATTTCATGATTTCAATAATTTGTAATAAAGAGACCGAGTTTGGGGAAGAAGACGGCGGTTGTCCTTTTTTTCTATCTCTGACGCTGTTGTCTTTACAGGCTCTCCGTCAGGATAAAAGGGGGAAGCAGAAATTCACCGCAGGAAGAGAAAAAAAAAATAAAACATCATTTGTTACAACTGTCCATCATATGCTGAGACGTGTAACACGTACATTTATTGGCAACCTAATAGCTAAGTACTTCATTAAAGCTTTGCATTTTACACATTTTATATGTTTGGTATTTTGTCCTCTAATTTTAAATAAGCATTTTAATAAATGAACTAAAAGGACACTGCAAAGGCCTGTAGCAATTTAAAACCAGTTTTTGTTGAGTATAAGGGTACAGCTTTTCATAATCTGGCCTTGGCATGGTTGTGTTTTGCAACAAGACATAACAATTAGGGTAGTAGAACAACGTGTAACTTAATAAATGTTAACACAATCTCAAAATTATTACGATGTTTTAAATCACTGTAGAATCAATTGAAATGACCTACAGCTGTTTTTGATTTTGGTGATACTATAACAATTTTCTGCAAACAGATTAAGGTAAAAACTCCAATTCTCCATAGACAAAACAGGTCTCATTGATTTTTTTAATTTTATTTTTTTATTGCCTTTGGGATATCTGATACCACACACCCACGCATGCACACACAAACTACACAATAAAAAATTCATTTCTGTTATTTTGCAAAAAAACAAAAGAGAATCAAAAAACTTCCTAACACCCCCCACAAAAAAGACGATTCTCCTGCTTTTTAGATATAGCCTACATAAAAAATATATGAAGGGGCATATTGGCAGACAGTTTATTTGATCAATGCACTCTATCTGCAATTAATGTGAACAGTCTTATTTGAGTAGCTTCACTATTGTGCAATACGTTTTTATTCCTTTCACTGAAGAGAATTAAAATCAAAATTGACATAGGAAAACCCTACTTCATGGTTCCTTCAAAAAATATATAGTTGGACTTTTTTTTTATCTAAATACCCTACGTCAAAAATTCCTACAGTAGAAATAAAACTTTCTTTCGGCCTAGCTTTCAACAGAAGAAAGAAATACTCACCTTATTTGTTCGAAGCTTCCGCAAAAAAAACACCAATGAGCTTCAACCAAAATCTTTGACGGATGACGACAGCAGCCTCTTGTGGCCAAATCACAACAATACATTTATATTAACGCCTTTTGTCTGTAGCTCTTTCCCACCATACACATTCATATCACTGCTCTAGGCTAATGCTTTTGGATTGTTACCGTCAAAATTAGTCTGTCTTTCGCAGTTTTATCTCGATAGAGTATGAAACCTCAGTTTACACAACTTGACAATAACAAGAGGGGCGACCTTTTCTGCCAAATCGGCAAACGCGCGTCCGTGCGGCGCAGGCGCGGTGGCCAAGTGGTAAGGCGTCGGTCTCGTAAACCGAAGATCGCGGGTTCGAACCCCGTCCGTGCCTTTTATCAACCTGGTTAAATCCATGTGTCCATAGTATTTGTTTGGCACATTTGCCAATTGTTCAAACTTCAGGAATACTAGTAGTATTACTGATACAATGTAAAAGCAACATTACATGCCAGATTTAGTATCATAAAAATCCTCTCGTATCAGACTCAACATACTAGTGCAGTTTCCTGGGTAACACACCATGCTGCAGCCTCACTGATTCATATCTGATGCAGTTCTATCATATCCAATTTATTAATGTAACTATTTTTTTAAACAGGTTGTGATCACAGCAGCTACTTTGACAAGGGTTGCAGCATTTTGCAGAAGACTTATTTATATCCTAAACACATCACAGATAAATTTCTGCATAAACCACATGCATCGACTGTCTGTTTATTAAAATGCTACACACTTTGATTTTTCTCCAGCTATTGATCATATGTCTTCTGAATGCATTCCTTCCTCACATCCACTATCTACATTCAAGATGTACATATAGGTAGTATTGTGCAGTAATGGTAGTAGTCAGTATATTTCCTTTTTCCAGACATTTTATTGGCATTTGAGAAACTGCTGCTGGTAGTTCCGCCTGAATGTAAACATGTATGGAGAGCCATTTCTATGGAGAGCCATTTCAGCCAAAATTAAATGGCTCTCCATATACTTAACCTTGATTGTATATTTAAAATGTTCTTATTTTTGGTTTAGAAATCCCTGCTGATTTTCAAACTCAAACATCTGCTGTCTCTGAGATGCCAGTTAATAAGTCTTATACCTACCACTGAAAAGGCAAATAGAAACAGTAGCTAAAATGGAACACATCACATGATGAAACAAAAACTAGGAAAATGATTGACGTTATAGTAGGGGAATTTAATATTTGAAATTAACCAAAGACAAGAAAACAAAAGGAACATCAAATAACTTTATTTTTGCACTTTACAACCCTTGACTTTCTTGTAAAGCAAAGGTTCAAAACAACTGAACAAGTGTTTGTAGGCTTTGACCCAGACATTCAACTTTCAGCTCTCAGCTGGATACATTACATTAACTGCATCTCTCATTTCGGTTGAAACTTACGGACAGAGCACTGTTTGAACAAAGAAGCTGTTTTCTTCACTTTATAAGAACAGGGCTCTGAGTAACATCTGGGCGGATTTAGATTACATTCCATGTTCATGGAAAGAACATACAGAGGAGTCTCAAGAGTGAGAACAGTCTTCTCTTTCAAAACTAAACGACTATAAAAACTATTTCAGAAATTAAGTCAAATTCTTTCTCGGGTGTTAAGCCCTGCAGTTTGTTTGTGGATTTGGCACCATCTAGTGCTGAAGATGTAGATTTCATGCAAAACAAATTAGCTGATACCTTTTTTGGGATGTTGGAACGTCTCCAGCCCCCACTGTGGGGAAGGACTGCATGGGAGGAGGTTTTTGTGAACTTCTTAAACGAACAAAGTAAACTGTGAAAACCCAACATTCACCTGCATATGGTATAGCCCAGACAGGAAATTAGGTCATTTGACAGCTATTCGCTAAGTCACTGGAAAGCTATTGCTCAGCAAACTGTGACTATGTTGTGATTTTGTTAAGCCCTTAAAAGGAGCTGAGCACTAAACAGCGAACACTCCTTAAAGCAGTAACACATAACTGCTGATGATTATCTCTCTGCAGACTTAAAGGAGCTCAGACTGTTAGCTTAGTAAATTTCATCCTGTTTTTTTAGGCTCCATTGAAAGATATCAAGTCCAAAACTCTGACAGAGGGAGCATGTAAGGAGTGGACGCCTAGGTTGCAGAGCCAGCTCTTGAACATATAAAAGTAGCTTTGCGGGAAGCGGTGACCTGAACTGTAACACTTGACCATAAAGCCAATTGCAGAAGTTTAGTCTTTTGAGGAAGGGAAAGGCTTATTTCACCAGTGTTGGGTAGCAACTAGTTACATTTACTCAATTACATTTACTTGAGTAACTTTTGAGTGCTTTTTAATTTTACTTGGGTAATTTTATTATGAAGTATTGTAACTCTTACTTGAGTAAATTGCTGGATTCTCTAACCACTGAATGAAAAACAAATATGTTTTAACCAAATATTCACCAGACACACACCTGCAGTTTTTATTAAAGTTTCATACATTTTCTATTGAAAGAAACTGATTTGGGAATAAATTACATATTTTGCTTAATTTTGTTATTTTTTTCATACTTACATGAATTACTGTCATTCTCATCCTTAAAATACCAAAATTTCCAATTAGATTTTGATTTTGATTGATAATTTAATCAGTTAAACAGTACTTGAGTAGGCTTTTTACCAAGTACTGTTTTACTCTTACTTGAGTAGTTTCTTGGATGACTAATTTTGACTTTAATTGAGTAAAATTATATTGAAGTAATGCTGAGTAAACTCTTGTACAAGTTTTGGGTACTCTGCCCACCTCTGCATTTCACATGCATATAATTTTTTGTCTTACTTAAACCCACCCACTTACTTAACAAATGCCTCCATGTCACATAAAAATGATGATTGTGAAAATATTATAATTTAATCCGTTTTGGATGTATTTATTATAATATTTCACAAATAGGCACTTAATATAAAGATGCTTACACTGGGTCAGTAAATGTTGCATGTTGGGTGATCGTGGCCACATAGAAAATCCGGCCATAGTGCGTATTTCTGGATGAAAGGTGCTTTTCTCAAACACTTGGCTGCCTCTCTGTCACACTTGCATAAAAACTTCTCACATTTGTCCTCTAAATCCTCTGAAATGAAAAAGACAAGAGATTTATGTAATTTAAAAAGATTTACAAACAAATTTGGGTTACAATTTCAGAGTTTTATTTATAAAAAAGGAAATCAAGTTGGAAACGACAAATAATTTTCTTTTCGTTTCCCAATAATGCAGTGCTTTGTTTGGTTTGTCACATTAAAAACCTAAAAAAAAAAATACATTGAAATTTGTGGTTCAATGAGAAAAAGCAAATCAAAACTTATTCATATTTTCTCATGGCACAGGATTTCGATGAGATAAGTCAAAAATTCTGAATACTTAATATAAGGTACGTGCTGCCTGAACAGTTCCTCTGTTACTCTTTCATAAATACACATACTGGAAAAGTTTATGTTTCCTTCAATCCTCTGAAGGTGTGTTTGAACATATATACATACCGCACTCAGCTTCCCTGTCCTCACAAGTCCACTGATAATTGGCCGTTTTGGTGTAGCAGCCAAGACGTTCTGCGTCTCCGTAACAGCAGTCATGCTTGTGGCAACACCTACAGGCGCAACATATTGAATGCATTACTTTCAAGGCTGATCTCCGTCTGGAGGAGCAGTACAGATGGGTGGCAAAGCGACACCACAGCTATTTTAAAAGCAGGCCAGGATCACCACTTTGTTTTTTCACTGCACTTACTTGGCAGTCAGACAGTTTTTTAATGGGCGAGATGTCTAGTGGTGGAAGATAGAAAACAAAGAGACAGCAATTAGGATTTGGGTGTGGAGTTTTAGAGCTATTTTAAAGTCCCCATCTGACCAGGCTTGTGTTGTGAAAAAGGTCATCGTTCATTTGATCCAATCCTCTTGCAGTACTTGTGGTTTAGTGGAGAAAGACGGATTCGGAAACCGGTCACACCTATTTTGGAAATCGAAGAGTTGAGCTCCACCAAGGAGAGGAAATAATGTGTACATACCATGCCTGCGCTGAAGAGTGAAAACACAGTGATGCGTGCTGAATTATAAGCTTCGTAGCCTGTAATGCATGCGTAGACCTGTCTGATTGTTTGAATTTTGGTAAATGCTGTCGTCAGGTGCAGAAGCGTACTATTATGTGAAAAAGATTAGAGATAAGGAGTTGCCTCACCAGTCTGCTCTGTCACGGGGCCACCCTTCGCCCCCCAGCCCACAGTAGCATCCATACATCATGTAAGCCAAAGCAGATCTCCCAGTGCTGCATTTGATGGCTCCTGCAAGCTCAAGTAACCCTCTTTTTGTCCGGTGGGAACTGTGTGCAGCCGCAGGAGCCACAGCCACTGCAAAAAGGAATAAACAACTGAAAAGGAGGAACAAACTTCTCTGTCCCTGTGAATCAATCCATGTAGTCCAGTCTGAAAGAAACAGCTTTTTATGCGTAGCTGATGAGTAAAATCTCAACAACATTTCTGATTCACGCATAGAATCAAAATTGCTTCACATAAAACTCTTTTGCTGACTTTAGATGTAAAATCATTCAATTTTTTTAGGTTATTCTTTGCCTGTTAATAAGCATTTTAATCACTGCCTGCATCATTCTGTTGCTACTGTAATATCCACAGAGACTCTTCTCATTAGTATCCAGGACACACAGGACAAACTTCACTCTTATGTCTCATAAACAGGAGGTTAGACCTGGATCCTGTAAAATCGAGAAAAATACCAAAACCCTCCAGCTCTTCCTCTTTTCCACAAAATTACTTTGTTTGCCAACACTCACTTTACAAAAAACCTCACTAGATCTAGTCTAGCTTCATCTGTAGTCCTTATATCACACTTCCAGCTGTTTTTTTGCACAAGATGTGAAACTTCAAATGAAACATCAGCTTACCAGAGAACAGGAGAAGTATTTGGTAAAACGTCATCACTATGTGCAAGAGGCACCTGAACTCCGCTCAGCCAGGGTTCCAGGGCTACCACCGTCTGAGTGCAGAGTGAAGGGGAAGGCTTTTTTTAGAGGCTGCTGGAATAATCTCGTGCGCATCATCATTGGACAGGGCCTAATCCAATGTTTGTGACACTAGGCTCCCCCTGCAGGAGAGGGATTGTTGTATAGTATGTGTGTGTCTGCTTTAGGGGGTGGGGGGAATCAACATTTTAAAGCAAAACCATTGGAAATATTCTTTACTAGTATTTTTACATTTTGTATCCTGAAGTATGTTGTGGTTTGCCTTCATTGAATTGCTATCGAGGAAAATAAATTGCATAGTCTACAAAAAAGTCAATTAATTGTTAAGCAAAAAGGCTTTGTTTTACTTCTGCTAAAACATTCCTTGTACAGAGCTAAGCTGTTAAAGTTTGACACAGGAACGATGTTTATTTTATTTTTTATTTATTTATTTTATTTCAAACATGATAAAATGATAAAATCACACACATGAACAAGTAATGCAAAAGACATATTTGTGTACCACAATAATCTTAACATGCTCCAAAAGTAAGTCAGCAAATATATGGTTTCTTTCAGATTTTAAAAGTTGAACTGTTCAATATAGTAAAAATATTAGAAGGCAAACAACCTAATTGAATTCAAGTTATGTCAAAGAGAGGCAGGCCAAAGACGATATTACAAAATAAGTGTTTTGCCAAATGTTTGAAATCCTTGTTATAAGAGATTTTACGGTGTTATTCCATTCAGAGTTTCTAATTGAGTCTGCATCAGCTTAATTTAATTTGCATGGTGTTTAATTGCAAAGAAAAAACAGCAAAACCTACAGTCATAAATCTCAAAACAAGAAAGGAAAACACACACAACACTGGTCACAACATATTGATAATTATTCTTCATTTTTACACCATTTTTTATCTGATTAATTTGTTACGAACAGACAGTGGGACAGAATACAGGTAGAGGGTGAGAGTAGAACAACTGTGTTCATTTAGGGTCTGGCTTTATCATTGTGTATCATTTTAACTGAGCCGCAGCACAGTAAAAATGTTGATGTACTAACAGGATGATTACACTCATAAAGTAACCCAAACAGCACCAAGTTTGTATGAAAAGGGTGCTTCACTTTTATTATATCAATCATTTTATCAACGTCTCATTGTCTTATTCTGTTAATGTCAACGAGATAGTTGTTACAAGAGGTTCCAGTATATCACATAAAACAAATAAAAGCAGAATAATTATGGCAATTCTGATCCAATTACATTTATTTTTCTGGTGTCATCCATATTTTTAACTTCCAGAAGAACAAGTCATTGTGGTGAACTCCGTGGTCATTCCCTCGATAAACAAACATCACACTTACTGAGCAGTGCACTCCAACTGCTAAATTTATTCAGTAGTGAAAGCAAAACAGACTTGGAAACAACAGGAGAAGTGTTGCTTTTGTTTGTTCTTTTAGGCATATTATATGTTCTTTAAAAAGCTTATTAAAAAAAACTCTGACAATTCCGCTTATGATAAGAGAGTTAAAAAGCATTTTTCTTTCATCTTCATCTACCCAGAGATGCTTACTGTTACATTAACGGTACACTTCATGTAGGATGAGTGTCCCCTGCTAGTAAGTCAAGAATTGCATTTTTTCTTGTAAATCTGGGGGTTTTCTTTGGAATTCTAATCTACTATTTTGAGGAAGTTATCAAAATACTTTTTTTTTTTTGCTTTGTTTGAATAATTAAATGTGATCTTTCAGTCTGACTCATATCTGAAGAATTAAAAGTCTGCAGAATTTTATTCAGAGAAGTCATTTGACTCTCAGCTGTATGAGCCACTCAAAGGAAAGTGAACAAATGGACAATTAAAAATGCACTAAGAACAGATCTGAACCTTCCTGAGTTGTTAGTTTAGAGTAAAAAGTGTGAAATACAAAAAATAAAATACAAATAATTGCTAAAAATCTTTTTTCTTTCAAAATTGTCTAAGAATTACTGACAAATAATTAGTTATATTATTTCAGAGGTAGATCCTAAGCAGCCTACATTAACTTGGTAAGTGACATGTAGCATGAAAAAAGGTATAAACTGGAGTGACGGGGGAGGGGGTTAAAATGTATAAGGAATAACAAACTTCTAAAGATTACGCTCATGATCCAGTGCTGTTTTTCCTGTCTCAAATGGTCATGTCTAATAATCGCCAGTGGGGGCAACAACCTGAAAATGTCAATGGTTGCGCTCCTTCACATGATTAAAGAAGAAGAAGAAGCAAAGGGCGGCCTTCAGCGACATCTCCGGCTAAGTTCTTTTAGCTAAAACGAAGATTCCCTTTCCCTCTTGTTATATACAGACTGAAAGGCTGTTTGGAATAAAGACTCATTCATGTAAGTATCTAAAACAGACAGTATTCAGAACTGTCTGTGTTATATTCTCCATCTAAGCTTGGAGCTAGACATCTACAGCTCGCCATTGTTTGCGTTGAGGAACTAGTTTAACTTGGAAATACCAATGCTTTGTTTGGTTCAGACTTCCTCCTTTAAACTTATACAGTAATGTCTTCTTATTGATTAACGACTGTGTGTTTATGGTCTCTTGTAAGAAAAATTTTTTTTTTTACTAAGTTTGAATTATTTTGTGACTGTAATAAACGGTAACATTTGCTAGCAGGAGGCAACGGTGGCTAACGAGAAGTATAGTCGACGGTGTCTAGCCGCGGGTAACACACGTGCGCTAAAAGACATGCGTTCATTATCGGACAGCGGGCAATACTGGAGTTTTAGAACTAAAATGTTATCTGTAACCTTCTTGTATTCCGTGTGGAGACCTATTGTTTAACAACAAACTTTAATCTGCTGAAATATAAGCTGGTTTTGAATTCGAGACGTGATACGGGACTGTACGAATAACACATCAACTCCTGAACCTACTGTGTATCCTGCTCCGGTTAGCTAGTAGATATATGAAACAAATCTCATGAAAGTTTGAAACACCGATTGAAATTATAATCCGCGTTAATGATTTACTGAGGGTAGAAATGGCACGTTGGTTGTTTTTAGTCTTACAGCTTAATTCCTTTTTTAAACCTCGGTCATAGGCTGTGTAGCCATTCCAGAAGAACATATTGACCACCCCTAAAAATGTATAAATGTACTAATAATGCGTATGTGAGTTTGACTTTATTCCCGTGAAGAGACAACGGACACAAACGCAGACTGCGCGGTTAAAGCCTATCGAATCGGTGTCCGATAATAGACTGGTGTCTTTCAGATGCTCAAGTGAACATTTCCGGCATGCGGGTGACCTAACTTGTCCACACCCTCAACTATGTAATTATAACTTGTATTGTTTATGTGAAAAACCGACTAAACTGTTTGTGCGCTTGTTTAAGCTCTCATGCTTAAAAATAACCCACTTAACTCATATTTCCGGAACTGTGTGTGTGTGTCGTCATTTTCAAACTCGGAAGTGAACCTAGGAGAAGGCATTCCAAGTAAAGCTTAGACATTTTGACTCTTAATTGGTCGAACTCGTAACAGGGCTATAGGAACATGAACTGATGTAGGAAAACATGGACAGGGAGAAGAATTACAATTTATTTAATGTGTGTATGTTGTTTAAAAAGCTATATTAAATTTTATAATTGCAGGTGCTGTTTGAGGAGAGGACACTAAACACGCAACTATGTCTGGAGCGTGTCGGGACAGAAGTCGTCGCTGGCAGGAAATTCAGAAAGGCCTTCAGTTCATTCAGTGAGTGTATTTTGCAGATCATCAGTTGTTTAATAGGGTACACAAAAAGAGAACAAAAACAATTTTGTTATAATTAATATTTAGTTTCCTAAATCAGTGCACTCCATAAGGTCGAGAAAAAGTAAAAGCTGAACTTGTTTTAGGGCCTTTCTGGTTTAGCACCTCATGTATGCATGTAGAAAGAATAGCCTTTATTTAAAGGGTATCTGACCTACCACTATCACTCAGCTTAAACTTTAAATCAGACTGCTTTCACTTCATAATGTGTTTTTTTTCTACCTGGAAATTTGCATTTAATTTGCTATTTGTATTTAAATATTCTATCAAGTTTATTAATGGAACCTACTATGTCAGGGTTATACTAGGTTATCGGCCTCTTAAAGTCTCTAAGCACTGAACATTTATAAATATGATGTGGTAAAGAAGATTTGTTGTATACATTGCAACTAATTTGTTAAATGCAAATTCCCAGACAAAAAAAAAACTACCAGTGAAGTATTGACACATCAGCGTGTTGATTTGAACTTGGGTGTCTGCTCTTGTGAGATGCCTACTGTTTGTTGTAATAAAATGCTGGGGTTTACACCTTAGATATGAGTTGTCTACACATCCATCACAACATAGATTTTTCTATTTTTTTAAACCTCTACCTCTGAGAGAGAGAAGTGAGCAATGTCATTGCTCCTGCTGAAGAAATGGTGCAAAGATGGAAGTTAGAAACTAGCTTATAAGTAATATAATCTTGGCCAAAGGATGTTGTAAACATTTAATTAAGCAAGCAGAAATCTCAGCTTGTGAAAATTAATATTGGTGTGTTGCATCACACCAATCTATTGTTCTCTGTCGGCAGGTCAGACAGGCTTTTAAGGAGTAATTAATGGCTGTTTTGGTGGGTCTTTTTTTAAAAGCAGAATATATATTTTTATTTATTTTTATGTCTGATTGTAAATTAAATCAACTTGAATAGAATAATAATATACTTGCCAGATTTATGCAAACAAAAAGGAAGAAGAATTTGGTTCCACTCTTGCTTTCAAAGTGCAGACATTTTTAAAAAATAGACATACATTTTGAAGGAAACAAATGGTTTTTTTAATTTTTGTTTTATTTATTTGTGTATCTACACAATGTTACAAAAACAAAATTAAGACAAGGTTGAATTAGTCCAATATGCATAGTGGTGATTCCCAGCAGAGTTGCTGGGCACTCTTTAAGTGTTCATCAAAGAGAGCCTGAGGGAACAAACTGTTTCTGTGGCTGTTTGTTTATTCTGAAAGTGCTCTGTAGTGCCGACCCAAAGGAAAAAGTCTTAACTACTTGTGCCCAGGATGTGTGGGGTCAGCTGACATTTTCCTTACATCTAGATCTGTCTAACTCCTGGATGGAGTGAAGACTATTCTCTCTGCTGGCCTGGCTGCTCTTTGCAGTTTGTCCGTCTCCTGTTTTGTGGCTGAGCCAAACCACACAATGATAGACAAACTCAGAACAGGCTGAAAAATGGCTGTGTAGAACATGACCAGCAGCTGCTGTAGCTGCTCGTACTTTTTTGTTTTTATTCCGTAAGCTGCAGTGGGATGTTGAGGTAATGTATATTTTGAAGCTTACCTGAAATGAGCATGGAAGAAAGAAAATCTTTCTGTGATTCTAGTCATGCAGAATTCTGTTTTCATTATTTTTGTGAGATCAGCTGCGAGGCGGCAGACATGGCCTTTGTTTTTGTATTTTTTGATATCTGGGCTTGGCTTCAACACTGTGTAGACTAAAGCTTTGTGCAAACCTTGTTCTGCAGCTGTGCCACACAGAGTAATGTTACATTTCCACTTATCTGTCAGAGACATTTTCTTAAAACAAAAGTGATAACTGAAATTGAGTTCAAGTCGTAGCTTTGTCAGGTTAGGAGATTGCAATTTCTTTTTTTAACCAGGCGTTGTGGTAAATCTGATCACATTATTTATGGCATTTATGAACAACTTGGATTTGTCACTTTGATTTTAGTTGTTTACCATTGAGTAAAACACTGAAATAGTTTAAAGAAATACAATTTGTTTTAAGTTTAATGAGGTAGTTTTAAGCATATAAATTATTGAAATTTTATGTGGTAATAGACTGTCCAGACTTCTTGTCTTCGGTGTGTTTTCAAAGACAACAAACAAACCGCAGATGGCAAAATAACTCATCAAAACAGAATTTCCATTGTAATGTTTAATACCACAGGAATTTAGTTTGTGCAATAAATCATGTGATCTTTTCAAGATAGCATGACTAACACATACTGATTCTTTGTCACTATTCTGTGAGGATTTTACTTCTTTTAAGTGAACTGTCTTGAAAAGGGCGTTATAGAGTTCACTGTCTTCTTTTTTTATAACGTGTAGGGCAACATCCTGAAGTTAATTATACTGAGACATTTTACATCCTAGGTGTTCAGTGTCTTTTAGTGTGGATAAACAATCACTTTGTTCTTTCTTAGAGGCAAATTTTAACAGATTGTTGAAATTAGATTTTGGCGGGTATTCTTTTCTTAACCATCTTTTTCTGTTGATGTTGGCTTTTTTCCAGTCAGTTTGTGCATACATTGCGACCAGTCCAGTTAATGATGAACACAAACACCGGAACACTTTCCTGATAATTCATTTTTATGGATGTTACTGAGTCAATTTATGTTGAGGGTATCTTCAGGAAAACGTCCACCCTGGTGGACAATAAACTTGTATCTTATCTTCCTGTTACAATTGAGTTTTCTTTTCCACTGTCACCCCATCTATGCTCAGTATACAACATTTGAGCAAAGTTAAAGGTTTGATGTAATCAACTGTGTGTTGTCACCAGTTCAGGAAGAGTGATTGCTACAAAGATGGTGACACACACTTCTTTCTTTTCTTTCATAATTATACATTTCAGCCATTATTTACATACATCTGGATTGACATCGTCCGGCGCTTTCTGGTGCAGAATTTTGATGCATGTTTCGCGTGAATCGTGTATGAAATGTGACATGACCATTCAGACTGTGGACTTTTTGGAAACAAAGTTATCTGATTTAGTACCAAAAAGAATAGAATAGGGCAGTTCAGATACGTCTCTTTATCTTGACTGCATCATTTTATAACTAGGCATGCAATTGACTTTGAATCTGTCTATATGGACTGTTTCCATATATAAAGTAAATAGGATCTGTCTGTAAAGTTCTTGGTTATTGCATGTTGAGTTTAGCCTATATAAGCTGATAAACTTACAGTCAGCAAAACATGGTCCTCCTTGCATTATGTTGCTGTACTGCTTGATTGGGCTTCTTTATGGCTTTCTATTTGTGCTACTTTAAAATATTTTTTCTCTTTAGTGGTAGTTTTTTTGTGTGTGTTTTAATCTAATTGACTTATTGATGGTGTGAAACTCATTCTGTTCTTTGCTTTGTAGATCAACTCTTCCGTTTCCTGGAACCCAAGAGCAGTATGAGGTAAGCTTTGGAAATTTGAATGTGGGCGCAGCATCTTTTTTTTTTTTTTTTTTTTTTCCATGAGCTCATGTTGGGTAAGCAAAATTAAAGGCCAGTGTTTCAAATTGAGTAAAAGGAAAAAAGTTTTTTTGTCTTGTGCATGCAATAACACGTTGTTTTGTAATTGTCAGTGATTTTGTTTTCTTCTTAATTTCCAGGTGTTCATAAAGGAACTTGTGTGGAACCTCTTTGGAGAAGGAAATGATGTGTTTCAAGAAGGGGAGTGGACAAAATCAATTGAGATGTACACAGAAGCACTAAGTATAGCAGACTATGCCGACTCAGAAGACATCTGTGTTCCAACAAGTGTACTGGAGAAGCTGTATGCAAATCGAGCCGCTGCATATCTCAATATTGTTCCAGTAAGTTGGTGTCAGCTGGTTGTAATGCATTATAAGCTGTCTCTCTTGATGAGCTGCAGGACTTCCCGTTTCTTCACTTTTTAATGGAAGTTATGTTGGCAAAGAACAAAAAAATTTTTTCCAAGTGATCATCAAAAATGTTTTTCTGCATTGCCATTCAGTTCATAACTGGCTGAAGTTATTCACTGAAAACACAACATTCTGGTTATGACAAGAGAGCTGATCTAGTTTTTTTAATATACTGGTTAGCATACCTAATCATACATTATGGGTTAAAATTTGTACACATATTTCATGATCATTCATCTATCACAAAAAAGTCAAAAGTTTTATCACTTTTTAAACAGTAAAGCTATTTTTTTAAGGTTTTTAAATGGGATCCATCAAAAAATATTTGAGAGAAAAAAAACGACTTGCTATGTAAAGTATTTTTGCTTCTTCTGGATTCAACAACATATTTTTCATGTCAGGGAAAACATTTTATTGTTGTCAGAACAAGGCACACCCAAACCTAACTCAAACTAAAGTTCATTAGTGTGATCTTTTACACAATTTTTTTTGTCATCACTCATAGGGACTGTATGACCAAGCCCTAGAAGACTGTGAAAAGGCTCTCCAGTTGAATGAGGGGAACTACAGAGCACTGTACAGAAAATCAAAAGCCTTGAAAGAAATGGGGAGACATCAAGAGGCCTATGAGGCTGTTGCCAAATGTTCGCTTACAGTGCCTCAGGTACGGACAAATATTTGCACGCTGCAGATTATTAATGTGCATCTGCAAGGAATCTACTTGTTGTTTTGTCCCTGTCTGAGGGGAAATAATCACCCTGACACTTTAGAGATGCAGAATACAGCAGTAACATGGGTACATACTAGAGATGTGCCGATCAGGTTTTTTCCTGCCGATTCCGATCACCCATGCAACACGCAAACTTCCCCAGTCACTCAGTGCGTTATAGTTCCACATCGCTTAGGATTTGTTGCTGCGCGTTTGCGCAGTGTGAAGGAAAGAGGAGACCAGCTGCACAGGCAGACTGCGAAATGAGATGCAGGTGATCGGTTTGTGTGATCGGCAACAAGAGACCGTGATTGTCGATCACCGATCATACACTTTTTCACGGAAATCGGCCGATTATGATCGGTGGCCGATCGATCTGCACACCTCTAGTACATACAGTTAATGCAACACTGACCGGATGAGACTGGATGCAGTGAAATTGAGATGCACTGAGGAACAGGATGATGATTGGAATGAGCTGGTTTTCTACTTGATTTGCCCTGATTAGTGATCAACTTATTGGGAACTTCAATCTCTTTCAACCAGTGAACAACGGGAAGTGCCTTCCCGTTGTGTTGACAACATTCTTCGGTGTTGCTGCTAAATGAAGAGGTCTCTAACTTGACTATTTTCAGGATCAGCAAGGTGTTTATAAGTGAAGATGGAGGAAGAACAGAGATGTAGGAAACTATTTGAAAGGAAACCAGACAGTTCTTTAGGTCATTCATGCTGCTAGAGAATCAGGAAAAAACTTGGAGTCTAACAAAGTTGCTCAATCATATTTTTATAGCTTTCAGCCTCTGTCAGTCATTGAGCACGCTGGTTTTGAAAAGGTTGGCAGCTTTATGGAAAATTAAGGTCAGGGTCTCCATTTTTTTGGGACTCTAGCATCTTGTCTCTGACAGGCGATGTGACTTTCTCTGCTCCAACTAAAAATACTTGATTACTTCTGGCAGGTAGGCTTGAGTATACTTTAAATGATGTTCTTTTTTCTTGTTTTAAAGCTGTTAGAGAGTTGTCTCAAATCGATGTCGGCAGGTCGAAGCTTGACTTGGAACACATCCTATTCATACAAAATAAGGACTTCCTTATTTAAAATGCAAACGTGAAGCATCTGCTGGTTTTTGTCATAAATGTATTTCCTGTTTTTAAAGCATAACAGTAATGCACAAAGATTGTTTCACAGCTGCTGTTTTGTCTTCTCAGGATCCCAATGTCACACAGCTGACTCAGGACCTTGCCAAAATTTTGGGGTTGAAAATCCGTAAAGCTTATGTAAGAAGTAAGGTATGTATGAAAGTCAGCTTGACCACACATGTTGTCATGAAGAGTTAGGTTTTTCTGTCTGACTCATGGGTTTTCAAGAGTAAGATCATTTAATAGGTGTATAAATGTCCTTTCCAAACGGTGATCAAACTATATTAACCTCTTAAAAATAAATTTACAGCCTGCCTTGAATGTTTTGCGTGGATCAAGTTATCAAGATGCATCATGTGACAAAGTATGCAACATCACCTTCATGAGTTCATTTGAAGAAAACAGTTTCCCAAGCAATACATTAATCTGTGAAATTTCCTAATTTTTAGTTTTCTCGTGGCTCAGATTCAGTTGAAGAAATAGAAATTGGTAAGTTTCGCTATTAAAAAGTTTTGATCTGAATGTGAGAAGGAGCTGAGTCAGATCTAATGCTGTTGTATTTTCTGTGTTAGAAGTGCCTCCATTTGCCCAAGATGGCAGTGTTTTGGCTTCAGGTCCAGCTCCGAACCAACCCCTGGCAGCAGTGCACGCCCCTCTGAATGATTCTGTGGTTGATGAACTTCCTCCTAGCAAAAGTATTTTATCTGTACCCCCATCTGAGCCGCCGGGCTTTGAGTCGGTCTCCCTGCCTGTATCTGCCCCCACATCAGTTCCTCTTTCCATGCACTCATTTGTGAACGGTTGCCGAACCAGCAAGCCTTGTCAGATTCTCGAATCCAGTCAAGATTTTGACACTGACATAATTGGGGATGACCTGGATGACCTGCTGGACCAAGCTGGCCCTGAACCAGACATGGTTAGTGGGGGAATTTTAATATGAAGGGATATATGGGTCTAGATGGTTTATTTCTTTCAGCTGAACTGTAACTTTTCTTTGTCATTCATCAGGGTATCCCCACCGTGAAAGGCCCTCTTCCCTTGCCTACCAGTATTTCCTCTGGCAGTTCTTTGTCAAATCCATTCCTGATGCCCTCTGATATAAGCCCTTATCTCCACAATAGTTCACAGCAGTGTACTGTAACTCTGCCTCCTCTCTATAACAAGTCAGGAAGTAGTGCTTTGTTTGGTATGGACACTTTTCACTCCTTGCCCTCACCGCTGGACTCATTGGACAGTCTTAGCATATCAGACTACAAAACTGGTATGTTATTTTTTATTTCTTAAAAGGCTGAATACAATACAAAATAAATTTAATATCTTTCTTTTTGTTCTCCTCACTCAAATATTTTCAGATTTTGCCCACGGTCCCTTCATTCCAAAGGTAATTTCTCTGTTTAATCAGCAGGTTTTAAGAGTATAATTTTGGAGTAGTTTTTAAATTTCTTTTTAATTACAGCTCAGCAATAAAGAACAGCCTATGGGAATGCCACTAGGTATGCCTGAAGTGAAGGACCTTCCTGCTGCTGTGGATTTAGCAAAAAACCCCTTAGCTGAAACACATGAGTTCAAGCAAGCTTGCTCAATGTGTTACGTCAAAACAGGTGAGGGTTTGTTTGACAGTACAGGTGTCTCCTCCTAGAGTTTCTGTAAGCTGAGAGAGTGTGTTGTTTCGTTTGGTGTAAAGTTGTTTTTTTTTTTTTCTTGTGCGTGCAGGACCTGGAGTGTTAGATTACACTCTTCACACTGAAGATCATAAATGCAAAAAAGATGTATTACTTGGCAGAATAAAGCACTCACCTGATAAAACGTGGAAACTCATTCGACCCAGACCAACAAAAACCCAATATGTAGGACCTTACTACATTTGCAAAGGTAACTTGCATGTACACTTTTCTTTTTCCCCTCGTGATTTTTATTTTATTTTTTGAATAGCCTTTGTCAGTAATCTAATAAATGTTTATTCTGTTTATTTTATCATAATACATCATACATTAAAAGTAGAGGAGCGACCATAGCACGTTTTTCTTCCTTGTGCACAGTTTGCTCTCTAAGTCAAGTTTAGACTGAGAGGGAATACTAAAATGTGACCTTACCTGTTTCAGAGGTGGCTGTTGGAAAAGAGTGCCTATACCCAGGCCACTGCACATTTGCATACTGCCAGGAAGAGATTGATGTTTGGACTTTAGAGCGGAAAGGTTTTATCTCCAGGGAACTGCTTTTTGATCCTTTTGGGCCAAACTCAAACATCAGGCTAACTGTTCCCAAGATCTTACAGGAGCATCGTGGAATATTCATGTTTCTCTGTGGGGTTAGTGTTTACATTTTTTTCACTGCATTGACATTGGAGTAGGTTGATGTGTTTACACATAAGGGCTGTACTTTGTTTTTGTTGCTGATGAGGCAAATATTTTTTAAATTATATTGATTTAAGGGAAAACTGACAAATGCTAAGGGCCTTGATTAAATTTATTATGTCTTATATGCTTAGATTGTATTTTTCTCTGCTTTATTGGAAATATAAAAGCTGAGCATTTGCATCCGTAGATGTAAGACCAAGGTAAAAACCTGTGCAGCTCTATTAGTGATGCTGCTTTTTTGATGTCATAAATTGAATTGAAGGTGCTTAAAGCATAAGACAATAATCAGGAAAACAGAAAGTACTTGGTACTTTCCTTGAAGAAAGTATTCACATTTTATTAATAAGTGGTGTGTTAAATTATTTATACTCTCCACAGTAATGAATGGGAAATCTTAACATGGCAATCAATCACATAATCATATGACGTATAGTTTATTAGCAGGGCTTTGCTCGTTTCGACTTGTGTTTTGAATGTTTATTTTTGATTATCCATACTTTCAAATCTGAGTTTGGCAGGCCTTCACAATAATTTTTTGCTCCTTTCATGCTCCCCTCTGCCAAGACATGTTTTTGTCAATTTAAGAGATGATTTTAAGCCAAATCCACTAGGGAGGTTGTGGAAAATTGCAAAGATACAAACTGTTTTGCACATCATCTTCATGAAAGTGCTTCGCAATCTGCCTGTCCACAGTTTTTAGTTGAAGGCCTCTGAAAATATGCTTTTTAAATGTTGTCACAGTTGCATTGACTTTGGAACAAGAACAACATCAACTAAAATTCTCACCTGCCAAATTTACTTGAGGAAAAAGCGAAAATGTCTGCACTTATCCGGTCATAGAAATTGAGGCTGTCAGAGATCATGTGAGAGGTTGATCCATTAAGTGCTCTGGATTAATAAGATAATTTCTTTCTAAATGAGTCAACATTTTATGTAAAAATATTCCATGTTAATGGTGTCGTTTTGGCCCTTTTATTTTGATTTAAAGTCCAAAAGAGTTTAACACTCGTTCTTCTTGCTGTCGGACTATTGTGATGAAAATATGGGTCATTGATATGTGTAGAAACCAAGTATATAACATCATCTCAGCTGCATTGGACTGCTGGGGGGGTTTGTTCTTGTGGACTCCATATTTGTACTTTTGCTTTTTGTTAAAACTACAAGTTTGCATCCAGGAGATTCTAACAGCATAACATTTAACAAAAATGCCACACTTGAACTCTGTGTGTATGTATATATATATATCTGTCAGCAAAAATAGTAAAAATGTCACACTGTCTATTTCTGTTGCAGCAATAACCATAGTTTCATTTCAATTATTGTGACATATTGTTACTGTTCCAACTCTTAATAGGTGCAATAGTTTTTTTTATTATTATAAAATGACTAATGGTCTATAAATCTACAACAGCTTTTGATATAAAAAAGTTAGTGTTGGCAAAGTAATTAGCCAAATTATCTTCTTTTTTAAACGGTGCTGCATAGCATGCAGTTCATATTTAATGGCAGACATGCTAACTTGTAGCAAGCATGTCTTTAAAACTGTTCCAATATAAAAAGTGTAATGGACGGCAACACTCGGGTAAGTTGTGACTTTTTTTCTTTGGCAAAGGAATAATTTTTAAACTGCCAACTTCATGTCCTTTCGTTTCACTGAGGATAAAAGTTCAGGGGGAATTCCCACAGTGTCATATGTAACTGACTATGTGTGGGGGAGGAGAAGCATTCACTCACGTGTAATTAGTTCAGTGGAAGAAAAATCACATGAATGAAACTGCAACATGTTTAGAGATCTATACAGAAATATACAAATATTACAAAGAAACCAATGAAAAGACTTGGGTAGTACTTGACCTAAGCATTGGCAATACTTGATTGGTAGAAATTCTAAAAATCTTAACTAACCTCCTGATACTACTTCCTCCTGATTTGTCTGTTTGGCTAAAATTAACCAGATATTGTGTTTATTTGGGAAATGATGAAACTTTTTTTAATGCACCTTATATGTCTTGCAGGTGTGCTTTGACCACAAACCCAGAATAATCAGCAAAACCAACAAAGATGACCCATCTCTTTGCTCTCATCCGGTGACAAAGCATGACTTTGAGACTCATAAGTGAGTCATTCAAAATTTGCTAAATTCTTTCTTAAAACCTCCTTTCAGAGAGATTCAGAGAAATTTAGAAATTGTGAAAAACTGATCCAATTACCAACTTTTTTTTTTCTTCCCTTTTTTGTCTCCTCCTAGGTGCCTGGTTCACATTTTGAGGGACAATACAGTTCGTTATTCTAAAATCAGACCTTTGAGTCCCCAGAGTCAGCTGGATCTTTGCCGGCATGAAGTGCGCTATGGCTGCGTAAGAGAAGACGACTGTTTCTACGCCCACAGCCTGATCGAACTCAAGGTCTGGATGATGCAACATGAACTTGGTAAGCAACGTGTCTTACTTTTAGCATTTTGCAAGAGATGATTGTCAGTCCGAAATACCATCAGTAATTTAAGAAGTCCTCCAGTTCGATATGTAAATATTAGAGTGTCAATACCAGCCGACTTTGCATGAACTGCAAAGATCTGTAAAGGTCAGGTGGGCGTATTGGAGTCAGATGAGATCAGAATTAAACCGCATGGCTGAAAACGGACAGAACACAACATCTGAAGTGTGAAAAATGGTGTGAGCAGCATCATACAATCGCGCTTTCTGAACGTCCAACAGAAGACGGTTGATTCCGTAGTTGGTAACTTTGCAGCGGTCCCTCATTCTAAACATGCATGTAGTGACGGTAAGGAGAAGAATGGCACTACAACAGGAACAACCGTTCAGTTGCACTTGTTTGTCTTGGCAGCCATCTTCAGTGTCCAACTGGAGGGTTGTTAATGTTAATAATGTGAATTTTTTAAAAGTGTATTGATATATTTGCAAGGTATTGTAATGCTACGAGAAGTCTGAGGCCTTTTTAAGAATGCTGAGAAAGATTTGATTTCTTAGAGGGAAAAAAAATGGTTTCACTCACTTTTTTAACTCTTCTTGCAGGTATCACTCATGAAAGTATTGTTCAAGACGCAAAGAAATTTTGGAATGCAACAGCTTCATTGCAAGGAGCACAGGTGGAAAAAAACACTACAAAACAATGTATCAACTCATTCTGTTTAACACAGATGAAAATAGCTGCAGTTGTCTAACAAAGTATCTCTGTCTTCAAATGTTGTCCCCAGTTTTCAAGTCCCCAGAGAAGATTCGGCCCTCCAAATCTGAAGATGATGTTTGTTTGTGGCCAGTGCTGGAGAAACGGCCAACTGAGTGAAGCTGACAAAAATAAGAAGTATTGCCAAGCAAAGGCAAGACATACGTAAGTATTTGAATTTCTCTTGGATTGTTTCAAAATGAGCGAATATTAACTGGTCTCTTTCTGATTTTAGGTGGACAAAAGACAAGAGGGTTGTGCTCGTAAGTTCTCATGAAAGAAAAAAGTGGACAACAGTAAGACCACTTCCAACCAAAAAGCCCATCCCGTCTCAGTTTGAGGTACACATCCTGCGTTGTGCTATCTTTGCTGTAGCCTAAATGTGAAGAACACTTTCTTTTTGAGTTTCTGATAACCGGTAACTAAATGTTTCATTTTAGATTTGCATGCATGTGACAGCGGGCAAAAAGTGTCAGTACATTGGCAATTGCACATTTGCTCACAGTGTAGAAGAAAGAGACCTTTGGACCTACATGAAGGAAAACAACAGTAAGTCTCCTGTGGAGGAGCTCGGCTTTCTCACTTTTTGGATTTCATTAGTGCAATCGAATCGCCTTGCAACGCAGCGCACTCATTGTATGTCCATCCTCCAGTTCCAGATATGGATCAGCTTTATGAGCAGTGGCTGCAGTCTCAGAAGCCTGGCTGGGGGGAAGAAATGTCCAATAATTCTTTCAGGGAGAACGGCAAACAGATCCACATGCCGACAGACTATGCTGAGGAAGTGGTGAGTTGCAGAGCCAGCTGCCTCTGCACACAATTCATGTTTAAACTGGCAGTTGGCATGTTTGTTCTGGAAACATGAACTGTTCAACAGAGAAATTACAATTTTCATTCCAGGAAGTAAACTACTAGGAAATAAGGATCCCTCTGATGGATTGTTGCATCTCGATACTGATTTGAAAATATTTTATACCTCAATTTGATTACAAATCTCTACCACTTTGTCAGCCTCAGTGGAGTTTTTCATTAAAGTTGAGTTTATTTGTGCAGCACACTTCAGCAACAAAGCGGGTCAGTGTGCTTTATACTATAAAATAATAAAGTAACCAATTGTGAAACAAGCCATAAACATTACATTTCGTCAAATGCCATCAAAACCATTAAGCAAAGGCAACTTTGAACAGGTGAGTTTTTAACCTTAATTTAAGGAAACTCTGTGTTCCTGCAATTTTCTGGAAGTTTCTTTTAGATTTGTGATGTGTAGAATCTGAATGCTGTTTCTCCATGTTTGGTTGTGGGGATGCAGAGTATACCAGAAACAAAGACCTGAAAGGTCTGTAAGGTTGGTATAACAAAAGATTTGTAATGTATTTGGTGCTAAGCTATTCACTGATTTATTTATTATTTTGTTTGCATTTCCTTTTAACTCATGTAAAGCTCTTTGAATTGCCTTGTTGCTGAAAATGTGCTATATAAATAAAATTACCTTATAAACTACCAGAAGTATTTCAAAGTTCTCTGAACTACAGGGAGGCAGTGTAAGGACTTTAAACTCTGTTGTCCTGGTTTTTCTAGTTTGGTTATTTGCCTCGTAATTAAAGAAAAAAATTAAAAGCTGATTTCTTTTTTGCAGGCCGGAAATCATTGTTGGTTGTGTGGTAAAAACTGCAACAGCGAGAAGCAGTGGCAGCAGCATATCACTTCAGAGAAACACAAAGAGAGAGTTTTCAACTCGGAGGATGATCAGAACTGCTGGCAGTACAGATTTCCCACAGGCACCTTCAAAGTTTGTGAGAGGTAAGATTATCAGATTAAACAGCTGGTCTATTCCTGGTGCCTTGGTCCTCCTCCTGCAGTTTTTGATGTTTGATGTTGTGTTTCAACAGATTTCTCAAAGGCACTTGCACAGAGGATGACTTGTGTAAGCTGGCTCATGGAGAGCAGGAGCTGAAAGAATGGATGGAGCGCAGAGAATTCCTTTTGATGAAACTTGCCAAAGCAAGAAAAGACCATCTTATAGCACCAAATGACAATGACTTTGGAAAATACAGTTTTCTCCTTAAAGACATTAAATAATGACATGCTGGAAATATTGACGCTCATTCGCAAACAAGACAGTATTCAGTCATGAGTCGGGTCTTTTTTTAAAAGGCCTCTGCTGGGAGCAGGAAGTAGCCTGATCCCAGCATGATTTAACAGAAGGCGTTCAGGACCGTCTCTCTGATTGGTGGATGGTTTTTCTCTGATCCGATCTACAGAGTGTTATCATTAACGGCAAATATTCAGTGTGCGACACCTGAAGCTTTGCTACACATTGTTCAGTAGAAACGCCTGAATACGGTGACAAAAATAGCATGTGTAAACCTTGATCAGAGACATGTTCCAATGCTTAGTTATCCTAAAAAAAAAATCTTTTCACAAAACATTTGTATATGTTAATGACCTTTTCTGTTTAAGTATTAAACTACTTAAACTGAGTTGACATTCTTGTGTTTTAATGAGTCAACATAGGTCATTTTCACTTTTCATTTATCTGATAGTGTTACTGGTGCGATGGACACCTTACCAAATAAAGATCCAATTTTTTTTCAAAATCTGAAACTGTGTTTTATTAAGATTTGATATGCCATAGGCGAACAAGTCACTGCAACTCTGGTGGATGTAAAACGGTTATTTACAAATTATGACGCACAAGAAAAAAAAAAAAAACGGGTTAAGACATTTCGTATGATGAGGTGAACCTCAGTCACAAACATCATTTAGTCGTGCAGCTGCACCTGCTCTATGCAGCTAGCAGTACTCATCAGCCGTCTGATATTCAGGTTAACACCTGCTGCAGCTCCTCCACCTCCAGCTTCCACATCTGTCTGTGGAGCGCAGCGAACTCCGAGAGGTCTGCCATCTTCACAGCACGGATTACCGGCTCCGGGGAAACAGCCTGGATGACGCCCATCACCATTACATATTTACCTGCAACAGCAGCGGGTGATCAATGTGGGCAAAGGTGAAAATGTACAGCAGCTGATTAAGCTTTCGGCTGTGATATTTAAGTATTCATTTCACGTCTTTTGGATCTACAGTTTTGCAATTTATGTTTAATGTGAAAACGTAAATCAACTGCACTATTTGAAAACTGGAGATGTTTCAAAAAGTCATTTTTAGGTGGTGATTTATGCAAGTGGTTAAAAAAAAAAGCTGCACAATATATCAAGATGCAACATTGCAAATGCAAGAGAATGCTTACACACAAACTGGCCATTTAGGAAAAGTAGCTGCTTTTTAGGAAAAAATATTTTGGTGGCTGCAATTCAAACTTGTAGAAAAATATTAATTGTATTGGATATTAATGTAGTTTTTAATGACTATTGTATTTTCTCAGTTAAGCTAATTGACATTTATTCTAATAGTTTTGACAGAAATTCTGGCAATTCTAGGCTCTTAATGTTTTTTCTTTCATACTGAATCTCAATAAATCCACTACATAAAGTGTGACTGCTGCCTAAATGTCAGTTTAAAGTCACTGAATCCAACTTAACAAGTTTTAGATAAACTTTTATTTTATTCATCTTGGTTCATGTTTATGAAAATGCAGTGATGAATTAAGATGGTCAAAAGCAGCAGATTTATCCTAAGCTTAGATCACAGTCTGAATAGACATCCTGATTTTTAACATCCTTTTTTTTTCTACTAGAAGCAAATCAATATTTTAGGTGTTGCATCAATGTGCATACTTGATCAAACAACTTCAGAGGTTACTTTGGATAAAAATATTCAAGCACCAAGAAATGATGTGAGAATTCATCAAAGTACAGCCTAGATTTATAACTATCTCAGCCTGTGGCTCTGCTCAGGTGTTGAGGAAGCCCAGGTTGCTGTAATAGCGACCTTCACCTTGTCAGCAGTTGTAAGACATTTTGCACCATGTCAACACTTTTTTTCTTCCACTCAACTTTCCATTAATAAGCTCCTGCACAATATCACACTCCAGTCATTTTCAGAAAGCTATTTTGTGGTTTTACCTTTATTGAGAAAGGTGTCAATGACTGCCTAATTCTCGTCTCCATGGCTACAAATTCAGTTCAGTGTAAAACTCGTTCAATTGTATTTTTTGTGTGCAATTCAAATTTTCTCAGGAACTGGAGTTTGGTGTTAGAAATAATAAATGTAACAATAAAAACCATAGAAATATTTTAAAATCAGATTACTATAATTAGATTTTGAATGACACTGTATGCACCCATATTACCTGGAAGCAAACACGGTTTCCCTTTGGGAATGTTATTAACGCCCTGGACGGCAAAAGTCCCCGTTTCGTCCATCAGCATCACGGTGGTCCCGTTCAGCTGGACCTCCAGCACCGTGCCCTGCATCCACACAAGGGACACACGCAGAGTGCGACCCCTGCCCGCTCGGATCACGTATCCCTCCGCGCTGTCAGCGGCACCCCGGATGCCCGCCGCCCTCAGCTGACCTGACAGGACTTTAACCGGCGGGGAACGTTTCCCGTCCTTGCTGCTTTGCTCCAGTTTGGACATGACCGGGCGAATGAAGCCGACTCCAGATGGAGCAGCTCAGACTGGAAAGTTCGTCATTTAATTTCTCACGGCGCGCCAAATGTGTTACCCGGAAGATATAGATTTTCCTCTTGGGAACAGGTTCCGGGCAGGATTATTTCAAATTAAAAGCATGTCATCTACGTCTGTGTCCATGTAATCTTGTTTTGAAATTTTAAATACTTTTAAATTACAGCTAAATACAAGTATCAATTTCACATTTTTGAAAGCGAGATTTCATCCTATGATTAGAGATGTACTTTGACAATACAACATAAGACCAAAAAATTTGTTTTATTAATACACAAAAGTTGTCCCCTAATGACTGCTACCTGGCCAGTGGACCAGCAAACAGTCACTGACACTTTTTACAAGCAGAGCAAGCTTTAAAAGACTAATCTGTTTCATGCATAGTAATGGAAAATTGAGTGGAAGGAAAATTTAAAATACATACACATGTAACAACAGCTGTAAAAGGATTGCAAGGCAAAGCTCACTGAAGATTGAGGAGATTCACAAGACACAAACTGCAGCTGGAGTCAGTGCCTGACATATTATACAGACGTATACATGACCTAATTTACAGCTATTCTTTTTGTGAACACATAAACAATAAACAATGTTAATAGTTGTCCAAAATTACTAATAGCTTTAATGACCATAGTATAACTGTGTTTGATAAATCAGTAAACTGGCTCGAACAAAACCCCAAAGACAAAACTGAGAATCAAGAGGAAGATTAGAGATGCCAGATAAAACAGTATGGCCCAGTCAAAGGCCGCTGTTAAAGCAATCTGGGCTCGACGCCCCAGCAGTGCTCAATGCCACACCATCTTCAGTAATTCATGCAAAGAGGAGGCAGCTATCGAATGTACATACTGTACAGTACATGGAAATATCCTTCACTGGATATTTCAATCTGTTTATGTATTTTTTTTAATACTCTTGGAAAAATAAAAAGGGAAGCGTTTACTTAGCCATAAACAACAATTTGGTTAGAAAAGAAATCAGCCCTTGCAATATATCCCTCTGTGCATAATAAATCCGAGTTTAATTTTTCAAGTATGTAGTTTATTGAGATGCATCTATATATCTGAATGAAATCAAATGCCTACAGTGTAGCAAATTATTATTAACAGATGTACACATAAATTCAAAATCTTAGTTCAAAAGTCCAAACTGGTATCTTAAAACATACAGTTGTTCCTGACGCTCCTATTCCACACTGAAAGAATAAGATAGTAATTCATGTAGTTTTGTTTGATGCTGTAGTCCTGATTAATTCATTTCTTAAATATAAAGCAAGTTGGTTTGACCAATCTTAACCCTTCTACTGCGGTTTGTAGATGCAATTTTGTTTCCTCTTTTCTGTACATAATTTGTTGAAGCAGAAGAGGTTCTCAGAAAACCTAAAAAAAAAAAAAAGCTCTGTAATTCAAGCACAAATTCGACAATTTTCTCCCCGTTTTTTGTTGTAATGTATAAGACTTTAATTTCAAGAAAGCAAATATGCAAAAAGCAAAACAACTAAGCCAAATTGGAAAACTCCATTTCGGATCTATATCAAACCTCAATCAGACCCTTATTGTGTTTCAAAAAGCAGGCACAATTCAAAAGGAACCAAATGAGTCAAACAACTCAGGGTGCATTTATTTCATTAAATAAATTTTATTTATTTTTAAGAATAACTGAAGAAAAAGTGTTAGCAATTTCTGTACATTTTTTTTAATTTTCCCTTGGATTTGCTGAAAACATTGATCAACAGGGCTGAGAAATGGTATGCTGCCGCATAGTGCACCTTTAACCTAAAAACAAGATAGTTAGTCCACAGGCATCCGTCAGTTTCCTTCAAAAAGCTTCCCAACTGTTCCTCAAGCCTCACTTTAGTCTCCAGTTTTTTTTTTTATTTTATTTGATTTTTTTTTATTGGCTCCTCCTCTCCATCCCAGTTCATCATTGTCAAAAAAAGAGGCACATTAGAAATACTGCCATTTTCCAAGGACTGTGTCTTTGATTGCATCGACAAACTGTGCAGGCACCCAGTAGACCCAATACTGAGAGGCTTCCGTTGGACCCAACTGAAAAGCCTGCAGAAGTGGAAGATAAACTGGTGAGGAATTTTGGGATCACAAGGAATACGACAGCTTACCCACATGACTGACATTATTTGTTTTTATATGTTATGCCTCTTGTTTAAGTCTTCAGAGTGAAAACCTCAGTGTTACTGAATACAGTGACAAAGGACTGTATGTCCAACTGGTTCTTATCGTTGTGTCTTCAGATCTGTCACAACCCAGACTTCATCAAGCCTACAATCAGTACAAGGAAACATCTTGTTGCATGCCTTCGGGCCTACCATCCCACCACTGAAACAATGTTTGTTAGCATACATTATGTGTTCTATCATAATATGAATCCATTTAACAGACCTGGACTGCAAATAGAAGGCCATTTTGTAGAATTATTTTTTACATGATAGCTGGTTTGCTTTAGATACCCGTCTTCCTGCATAACCCAAACTGTGACTGAGCTTAAGGTTATAAACTGAAGGATTATTTCTGGGTTTTCTGGTACATAGTAGACTTTATTGCTCCATCAACCACAACCTACTGTCCACGACCGGAAGCAGCAAACTACCACATTATATATACATATGTGTATTTGTTTTTTCTGAAATGCTGTAACAGAATGCACAACGTACAACATTTAATTCTCTCCCCTCTGAGCTCCGTGCAGCACATTTCATTCGTTAGGATGTTTAAACTCAAAGCAGAGCTGTGATTCTAGAATCGGATTCAATATTTCTGCTATCATGCATCCGGGTTGTGTTACTGATCAAATGTACATACTGTGGTCCAAAACCTGAACCAGTTAAACAAGACATTTATTCCGTCTGCTATTAAACTTAACGTGTTCAGTAAGGTGGTGCTGATGATTAATTAAGAAGTTTTATAAGTCATACATGCACAGATACTAGATATGTTCCAAGAAAAGTACTTCACTGCAATAATGACCCTAGTCTGTGATTCATAAAGCAAATCCCGTGGTTGATTATTTCCATATGTGCAAAGCTATGAGACACATATCTTTGACAGAGTTCTTTATAATGCCACACTACTAGTTTTATCTTAAAAGAGCCTTTCCTGAGAATATTCCTCCCAAAAACACTGAAAATTATGACTCAATGATGCACACAACTCCCTCAAAGCTTTCCTGGAAAAGCTACAACAGCTTTTCACACCCTCAAAATACTTTTTACTTAGAAAATACAGCTGAGCTCCATCCTTCTCTGTAAGTAAATAAAACAATCTTACCTTCTGAACTTTTCTGGGTAGTATAGCCCAAACACACATCAGCTAGCTCTGAGTATTAGATTTTTCTTTTATTTTACTTTACAGCTAAATCATAAATCTGACATGCAGAGAGCAACAACGATAGTTACCATCATGTGATAGTCGTCATGGCCTTCGATGGGTTCGGACACTACATTTTTAATAGAGCCCATTGGAACTTTCTCTGTTCTCTCTGCAAGTGAGAAAGCATAAGCATAAGCAGAACTGCATCAACATAGCCAGCATCTCTGCACCACTGGGACCTCAGTCAGGAGTCATAACGTCACCTTTTGTTCCGATCCACAGCTGATCTTGCTCCAGTTTGAATGTGAGTCTTACTTTTCCTCCGGATTTGTTAAACATTCCGGATAAAGGCACTGTTGGTAATCGTTCCTGTTGGTACGACAAAGGAGCTATTAATCCCTTGTAAGTTCACTTGAAAGACAAAACATATGCTGGACAGCTGTAGACAACCTGAATGAGCTCTAATCGTCACCCCTCACCTTTGCTCCTTTGATAGCTGGCATTATATCTTCTGGTTTACCTTTGTCCAGTACTTTCCTGTGTTGCTGAAGACACAATGCGGGTTTTTAAAACAATCCATACAACTTCAATGTTTAACAGTGCTGTTGAAAAAAATCTTACCTTTTGCCTGCATAAGGGTTCCTTCTTGTTTTCCTCGGCTTTAACTTCCTGCTGAACAACCTCTTTCGGTGTGTTAACAGCCAATACATCATTTATTGTAGATCCGACCACCATTATTTTTGCCCCGTTTGTAACCTTTATGTCACGTAGCGTCTTGTCCTCTGAAAGCAGTCCTTTGTACATCACTTTCTGCATTGCTGGTGGAAGACCTAAAAACAACGCGAGAACTCCTTCAGTTCCTAGCCGACAATGTTTGTCATAAAAAGTAATTTAAAAAAAAGTCATTTAAACAATTTCACACTCCTACCAGTGAGCGCATGGATCCTCTCTTTTAGCTTGGCTCCGGTACTGTCGACAGGAATTTTCAGGTCGTATTTGTTCTTGCTCCAGATAATCTTCAAGTCCACTGTCTCCTGCTTGTCGTCTGCGTCGTCGCCATTGCTAATACTAGAGTCCTGAGTTGTGGCATTTCCTGCATCTGTGAGGGATGTAGATTCTGCGTCGGCCTTTTCCACATTTTCACCAAATGCCTCGGCTTCTGTTGGCTTTGCCTCAGTCTCAGTGTCCATTACGGCTCCGTCATCTCCTGCAAAAGCATCCGGTTTGTATTTATTCAAGTAAAATGAAACAAGAATTCCTGGAATATGTGTCAGCGGAACACGGTCTATTCCAGAGAAAATGTTTATGACTGTTATTTAAGACTGAAGAAAGAGTAAAACAAATATTTAGTTACTACAAGTAACTACAGACAAAACACTAAAGTCAGCACAGTGTTATGATCAAATTTGATTACTAAAACTGGGTAAGTTTTAATTTTAGATCAAAGTGTGTGATAAATGTCTAAATCAACAACAAATAAAATGCAAATGTTTAAGCCCATACCACTTATCCATATTACTGAGCGCTGAAAGGGAAAACACCTCACAAGAGCTTTACTACTTTTGAGCATAGTCTACAAGAGCTTCAGCACTTTAAATGGTTGCTTATAAAACCAGATAGAAATTTAGAAACATCTTGTGGCAGACAACTCATTTCCACACATAAAGAAATGAGGTAAAACCATCCAAGTACATGGCAATGAGGTAAAACAACCAGGAGTTTTCCACCATACCACACGTTTGGCCAGTAATCATAATCCTAATTAACATATGTGGCATGTTATTCTGAAAGGGGAGCTATTAAGTCTACCAATTAAGAATATTTTAACTCATAATTAGAGCAAACACATTTGTTATCTTGTTTACTGAACTACTGATGTCCCGTGAAACACTGAATTCCAAGAGAAAATGGGATTCTGGGCCTCTTGAGTTTACTGCCTTTGATCAAACAAAACACTGAACTTTCTGTAGAAAAAAACATCTGACTAGTTGGTTGACTTTTTTTTTTTCTCCTAAAACTAAATTCTAAATTTTTTATGCTATGCAAAAATGTTTCAAGATTATAGTAGCAGTGTGCATATACAGTCAGTGGGTCTTCATGATAATCTATTTGAGTACTGCTTGAGATTCCTCTGCTCATCTGAACATATAAAGTATGAGGATGTTTTTTTAGATAACACATTGAAGGTTCCTAAGGTAGAGTTTTTTTTCCCTCCTCAGCCGCATTCACTCTCTAGGTCTTTCTAGCTCTTTCTATCGCTCACATTTAATTAAAGTCACCACAGCGTTTTGTACCATGAACGAATTTTTTTTAAAAACAAAATAAACAAACGTAAATTATGCAATTATGGCAGACAAAGCAACAAAAAAAAACCAAACACCCAAAAACTGAGGATTTTAGCCAAAGTAGTCACATTACCGTGAGCTATTGCATGGAATTCCAGTACTTTCGTTAACTGTCTTTAATTGTCTTATTTATGTAATGATAATTTACGGTCAAATGCTCACACTTGTTAATGCTTTCGACCTTAATAGCAGCTGTCGTCAAATATAGATAAATGTAACTGATGTTAGCTATCGTTAACGTTTGCTAGCAGGACCGCTGCTGAACATTTACAGAAAAAACGTAGCAGAGAAACGCACATTTACATCACCGTCTAATAATAACAGCATGTTTCAAAGACTAAATTAGACATACGTGACATTTTATTGCTACAACATAAACGTAAACTAAAAATGTTTTGTGTATTTTTGCTAAATTTTCTCTATACCCACCATCCTGCGTCGCCATGATGATTGTGTACAATCTGTCGGTTTGTGGCAAAGAGGATACAGGAAGCAGGATGACTCCGATACCACTATGTCTAAAATAAGTTAATTATGGCACGCCAATAAATTAATATGGATGGCAAAAATGTGTTAATATAATTTAATTGTTCAAAATATATGTATAAAAATACAGTTACGCAAACTTGACTTAGTTAAACCCTTTGTAGACAATTTATCATAAAACGGATATGATAGAAACGCGCATGCGCATTTGGAGAATGTTTTACGTGGAAAATATGTATAACTTACAAATATGTGTAACTTTGTTGTCAGTTTAATTGGGAAAATGAGAACCATGAAATAATCTTTGTTAAAAATAGATTTTTAAAGAAATAATTTGAAACTAAATGTAGACATGTACGTAGTAGTCACATCTGGAAAACGTGGATGTGAAGGCGGAAGTAAGTGACAGCGCACACTCTTGTTATTTTGCGCATCTTTGCACTGTAGCAGCCAAGACAGACATCGAACGATGGAACTTTTAATCTTGTTTTTCGTCTTTGAAAATATCTTGGAATTCAAAATAAAATCAGATGTTTTTGCCAACCGCTTGAAAATATATAAAAAAGCCATACAACTATTTCAAAAATGACAATGATAGCCAGCCTACTGGAATAATATCTCATTTTCACTTCTTTGCTTTTAAACACTTTGGATTCTCAAAACTGACAGCTAAATAGATTCACAATACACAGAAGAGCATGTTGTATAAATCTCACATTACTTTGTAACACAATAATTGTTTTGTAATTGTTGAAGTTTTTATTCATATTTTGCAAATGTCCAGTAATTTTCTTGAAGGTACGTTCCCCGTGGCCACCTCCGGACGGCAGCAAACACAAATCAGCCTAAATCACCACAAATTACTCGGACAGAAGAAGAGGCAGAACCCAGAACAACTGTCACGACCGTCCTCATGACGACGAAAGAAAAAGTCTGAGTGAAAAGGAAAATGAGCGGAAAAAACTGCTTGTAATTAAAGTCACAAGTTGTCATGTGTACTTCGTATAATAGGAAGGAAGTGTTCTCGTGTACAGTGCTTCACTGTTGCTTTTCTATTTGCATCTTCTCAGTGCTCCTCTGGTTGCTGTTTGCGAATAAAACTATAACTAAGCAGTTAGTAAACTTCGTAAAAATGGAGACACTCGGGTCCTCCAGGATTTAAGAGTTGTAGGTGGAATTTCATCGACAGAGGACGTTAAAAGCACGAATACTTATAATGTATTAGGAGGAAAAACAAAAGAAGACAATGGCAGACAGAAGGACTTACAACGTTGTGGTTTTGGGTGTAGGATTTCTGTTCATTTTCACCGCCTTCACCACCTGTGGGAACGTTGAAGTAAGTTCAAAACCTATCATCTGTCTACCATGGTGCTTTTTAGTTTGTACTGTGGATTCCTCAAGCGCTAATTTTGCAGATTGAAGATGTATTTTAATCAAAACAGTGTCTCAAAAATGAAATCTTGTGTTACAAATCAACACGACCAACCTCGCAGCTATTACTTATGTACTATAGCTACGGCTTTTATAAATGAAAGCATAAATAAGACAATCGGTCTGCTGCTGTTTTTTTTTTTGTAAAGTGAAGGAAATGGGAGTCAGAGGAGTTAGTCAGGCGCATCTCGTGTTTCTGATTTTCTTCAATGGTCAGTGAAATTATCAAACAGGATGAACGACCTGAGGCTAAACAGGCTCTGAACTCTTTTGACAACCCTAATTCATTTTTTTCTTGTATTTTTTATTTTTTATTTTCCTTTCAGCAAACTGTGGTGAAAAGTCTGAACAATTCATCTTTCAGCGGAAGTGGTTACCACAGGTAAAAGAAAGAAAGAAAAAAATTATTTCACCAAATTCAAAACGCATAAAGATGCTAACTGTATTTTCTTTGCTTCTTCTGCAGTCTAGGGATCATCTACGGAGTTTTCTCGTTCTCCAATCTGCTTGCACCAACTGTTGTTACAGTTATTGGAGCGAAACTCACCATGTTTTTGAGTGGCCTACTTTACAGGTAAACTCGGCTGTGCAGAGCAGAGAAAGAGAAGTAAGGAGGACACATGTGCTCAAAACATGTGGCTCACGGCTGTGCTTTTGTTTAGTGGTTACATTGCAGTGTTCATCATGCCCTCTACCTGGTCATTTTACCTGACCTCTGTTCTCATCGGTGTAGGAGCAGCATGTAAGTTCCCATTTCATAAATTCTCTCACTATATTTTGGTTAGTTATGAATTTGTATTGGAAGGTTTGTTATTCCTTTGTGCAATGCACTGGTGCACTTGAAGCAAATCAGACCCTCAGCATGATGCTACCACCTCCATGCCTGACATGGCTCAGTGTTCTCGTGTTTGAAAGACTCATCTGAACATAGTTTTTCTTATATTTACCAAACAGCTCAATTTTTGTCAGAAAATTTTAGTTGCGCTTGAAAGTGTCAGTTTAAAAACCTCACTACTTCTCAGTGGACAGAGACGGGCGGTAACCTGGACTCTTCCAGTTTTGAATAAACGTGCCGCAGTCTTTTTGGCTTCCCGTCTGTTCTGAAGCATCTTAACCAATCTCCTTCCTTCGAGAGTGACAATTTGCTGCAGATGTTTGCAGCTCAGGCCCAGTTGGGTGTACAAAAAGGACAATAATATGAAACACACACCAAACTGGTTTCGAAATGGACATATTGGTACTGAATATAGAAATAGAAAGGCTATCCCAGATCCTCAAATCTGTTGGAAAATTTGCAGACTGTGCTCAAAACGCAAGGTCCGTCTCAAAATGACAGAAAGTATAGAAAGAAACCCTCAATAGAAGAGTGGTCAAATATCCAGCCAGAACTGTCAGAAGCCTGTTGATGGCCACAAAAAGTCTGTGGTCAAAATTAAACTATCTTGAAAACCTAAAATTAATCATTCCCAATAATGAGTTTATGTAAACTTTTCACCAACCCTCTATTTATATAAATTAAAAGACCTGAAGCAGCTGTACTTTTTTGTATTTTTCTGTAAGCTTAATTACTCTTACTGAGAAATCGTAGTGAAACAGCATACAGGGTATTAAGAATAGCTGAAGAAATGTAAAGCTTGTAAATAGTTCAGCATGCTTGCCTTGGGCTACTGCAGCCCATGGAAGCTCTGTTTGTCTGCGGTAAAAAAAAAAAAATAATAATAATAAAATAAAAAGAAGAATCAAAGTTGTGGTTAATCATGCGTGCAGGGATTATTGCGCCTGGAATACGACGATGCTATAAACAGTGTATCCTGAATTAGAACCTAAATGGGTTAGGAACTGTGTCTCCAAGTAACACAGAGCGTCTTGAGTTTACTCATAAATGTTGGTGAAAATACAGAGAATAACATCTACTTACTATTTAAAGGAGTAACACACACACACAAAAAAAACAATTTGGAGCAGTTGTTTTTAAGTTTTCTTATTTAATGCTGCCTCACAACACTGCAGTGAGTTGCATTTTTTATTATTATTATTTTTTTAATCTTTTGGCCACTGAATATTTGAATGCTTTACTTACTTACACACCAGCATCATTTATCCCTTCTTGTCAGCAACTGAGTGGTGAATATCTTCCCCCCCCCCCCCCCCCCCCCCCCTCTGCGTCGTGCAGTGCTCTGGACGGCGCAGGGGCACTTCCTGGTGGAAAACTCCGAAGCCTCCACCATCAACAGGAACACCGGCTTGTTCTGGGGTCTACTACAGTGCAGGTAAGCTACACGTTTACACTCCAGGCTCAGTCAAAATGGGAAAGCATGCATGCTGTAATTCTGGTCCATATTTTAAGGTTTGCTCAAAGCACATATTATTTCAGAATTTGAATTATTGTACGGAAGAATTAATGTGAGAGCAACTTTTGTTGTGTTTGGGAATTTAAGATTCCTCGTACCAGTTTTTAATTGGTCCACGTTGTGTAATGTGTTCCTAAAATTGGAGGAACTTTTATTTTTCAATGTTTTCTTAATTCTTAATGCTAAGGCTCTACATTTATCCAGGACTCAATTGTACTCAAGCTGCCAGAATTCCTGTCCAGAACACATTACGTCTCGGCAGGATGTGTTTCTTTGCTCTTCATTTACCATAATCAGATTTTAATAAAAGACGTTGCTGCCATTAGTCTCTCTCTATCTCTTTCTCTCTCTCTCTCTCTCTTTGTTAAAACTAAACACATCAAAGCTCCTTAAAAGCACAGCGAGCAAGATTTGGCCCTTCTCGTTTCTTGGATTTGGCCCATTTCTCATGCACGCCGGCTTGGACAGCTAATTTGTGTTTGCTCCAATTTGCAAATTGAATTAGTATTATAATTACATTGGCTGTCACCTGTGCCAAAGCTCCCAATAGGGCAATGCTAATCTGACTCTGCAGGGATGATCGCGGCCATAATAAACTTATGATTCAGTGGCTCACAGGCTGCAAACACAAACACAGAATGTCACTGTTAGCAGTCATGAATAACCTCTGCTTCTCCTCACCGGGGTTCCTGGAAGGGGACCACATGTATACGGATATTTAATCAAAGACACAAATAGATCTAGATATTTAATGGAACTTTTTTTTTTTTTTTTTTTTTTTTTTTTTGGAAACCTCGCTTATTTATGTGAAAACCTCACCATGGGCAGATATTCATTATTTCTAAAAATAAAATTAATGTAGGTAACATTTTCTACCACTCAAACATAATTTTTCAAATGGTTCACTTAACAACTTGCTCATCGTTTTTTTTACATTTAAATTACACTAATCCACCAAGTGGAAAAACATCAATTAAAGGTCACAGCTTTTAAGCTCCAAAAAGCAGAAAAGAGGCTTGATGCATACAGATTATGGGTTATGTTTAAAGGGTAAAATGCTTAAAACTTACACAGACCGGTTATAATTATCATGAAAGTTGATGAGATTTTTTTCCTCATTCTTAAATTGCCTGAATAATTATTAAGACATCTGTGAGAACAGAGGAAGTCATATTATTTAATCACGGCCTGCTGCCTGAAAAGCACCTTAAAAATAAAAAGATTTAATTAAAAAAGGTCATTTTTAAACAAGTAGAAGGGAAATAAAGAAAAATTGAATACTGACAAACATGAAAATTAAGTGATGGACAAGAGTCCATTAAATATTTAGGATTTTTTTTTTAACTCTAAGGAGATTCTTACCTCTTCTAAGCAAGGTAACAGTGGTTCTTAAATTCCTCTCACTTGTACATCCTGTCTAACTACTGACCGATAATTGAAGTGCAAGATTTATTTTTTATTTTCTTTATTCTGAAATATAATTCTGCAAATGTGCGTTGCTGAAATTTAATTAGGCTTTGTGTATTCCACAGTGTTTTCACACGGGGTCCCCAGACGGAGGTCATGCGTAATCTTAATCTCACTGTGGCACACAACAGCTCAAGGCCACAACAGAACTTCAACATCTTTACGCCACAAAATAAATTCATAAATAAACAAATGCATACGTTTCACAAAGTCTTTCTAATTATCCCCATTCCCACAAAAAAATAAAAATAAAAATTATGTTTTAGCACAGATTTAGCTGAGAAGGAAACAGCGCTGGGTATGCGAGTATAAAGGATCTGCCACTGCCCAGGCCTTTTTCCTCCTTGGCAGAACTCCTGGTGAACATCAAATAAAATCAATCTCCTTCACGTCAAGTCGCAATCCATTCTAGAATATCTCTAATCTTTATTTCAGCTACAAAATACTGCACTGCAGTAAGTTTTTTGTATTTTCCTCAGACTTGCGTGCTTTTCGCTCGCATGAGTGTGGAGGAATAGTAGATTAATTCATTTATTATTATTATTATTTTTTTTTAAATCAATGAACAGATGAAAACATTGGAAGAAAAAAGAAAACAGCTCCACCTAGGACCATGCTCAAAATGACACATGGCCAGAGTCACTGCTGCTCAGTGGCAGTGTTTGCATGATGGCAGCTGATGTGTTACTTTATGGGACTTTTCAGAGAGACAACATTTGTTCTTTTTTATGTAACGACAAGCACAGGCTACATTTTACATTTCATTGTGGGGATTTCTGTGGGTGCCACGCTCCATAAACTTCACACAGAATGCTGACACTGGGATAACATGGCATGTAGTGAATATACAGTGCACTGTATAATATATAAAGAGCAATTGTGGGCAGTGTGTACTTGTACAGCAGGCTTGATTTAAAAGCTCCCTACAGGGAAAGTGGGCGGCATATTTATGGACGGGTGAAAACAAACAGGCCAGCTGTGCTAATGATCAAAAAGACAATAGAAGCTTTTTTTTTTTTCTTTTCTTTTTTTTCCCCCATTCATTAATAGAGTCCCTTTCATTTGCAGCATGCTGTTTGGGAATCTCTACATTTACCTCGACTGGGACGGAAAATCAGAAATATCAGGTGAAGTCAGACTCGGCTAATTACCGTTTTGATTCTAAAAGCAAAAATGTTGCACGATGATGCAAGTAAATTATCGTCGCGCAGGATTATACGACTGGCTGGTAATTATAAATCTGTCTCAGCTCGGCGGTCTTAAAATGTCTGTCGCCTTTTATTAAAGCCGTTTATTTTCATCTCAGACAGCAGCAGGAGGAATATTTTTCTGTTCCTGCTGGTCTCCTCCATCCTTGGCACGCTCAGCTTCCTGGTGCTGAGGACGAGTCATCGTGAAGAGGAGCTGCAGTCTGAAGAGGAAGGGCAGTCGCTGCTCTCAACGCGCACAATGTAAAGGACCGTACTTTAGATAATTACACCTCTTACCCCGCGGTCTTACAAAATCAACCAGAATGTACTGAGGTCGAATCAAAGAGGAAACAGTTGTGAATTTACTTTTTTTTTTTCTTTTCTCTTTGATAAAACCTTCCCAAAAATGATTTTTCCTCCAAATTGCCCGTCTTGGATTTTCCAAGTGTTTCTCAAGATGAACGTAATGGTACAGCTTTGCGGAAATTTGGAACCGGATTTGTCCTTCAAAAAAAATTACACTGGAATTTGTTTTTTTGTCCATGTTTTTTTATTTTTTTTATTTTGACCGAGTCGAGCCCAGTGACGGCACTCAGGAAGAGTACGCTGCAATCAATTAATTTTCACAAATGTAGACGAGGACCTGAAAAGAAAGACAACTGAAAGTCAGACGAGAAAAATATTTTCCATAAAGAAACCGAGCTCTCTTAGAGATGTAGTTCACTTCGTGTTTCCTCTCTGGAGTAAATCCATGCATTTCTCTGTGTAATTTATTTCTGTTGATCACTTTGAGCATTGCAGAAGTTTCACATCCATGTCTCTTCTGCTGTTTAGGTACAAGAACAGAGCAAACACCGCTCTGCAGGACACCAAAACGGAGTTCCGTAAGTTTTTATTTAGACTTTATTGCACAGGATCAGAAATGCAGTAAAAGCGACATGAGTTCAACTGAGAAAATCCCTTACTTACAGTGCTCTCCACAAATATTTGAATCCCAGGTAAAAAAGTTAAAAAAAAAAAAAAAAATCCAAATATAAAAACATCTTTTCTTCCAAAGACATAATCTGACACGTAAGGAAACTGCTGCATTTCTCTTACAGCAAACTTAACATTTGTTTTAAGTGCAGCAAAATAAACCTCCATCTTCATCCAGGTTTCTCTGCAAGAGCTTAAGTTGTTTTAAACTGTTTATTCATATTTGACTGTGATTTCTCTTCTCTTTCCCATTTTGAAGACTAGCTAAGAAAAATTGACTTTTTATGAACCTCTGTCAGTATTTATGCCCCAGGGGGAAACAAGGAGGTTACGGCCGGGTTACTCTCTAATCTGATTCATTAAAATAAAAAAAATAAATAAAAAAACAGGTTTGAGTTGTATAGTTATTGTTGGAGGTGCAAATGGTTGTGCTAAAGTGATTTCTTTCTTAACTTTACACTTTCTTTCACGTTGAATACACACTTAAATCAAAGGTTGGAATATTATTTTATGGCCTACACAATTATAAGACTGCTGACTTGACAGTTGTCCAGACCATATTCATGAAAAGTTATTGATAGAGAAGTTGACTGTTTACAAAGTTCTGTGTGCCATGATATTAGTGGAAAGTTGAGTGAAAGGAAAATGTGGTAGAAAATGATCAAAAATAACTGAAGCATATTTTACTCTAGTTTTAATAAATCTGTCTCATTTATTAGGCATTATCACTTTATGTGGGTTTAATAAAATGAGTTGATAATATTTATATTTATTGAGATACACTCAAAATACAATACACCAACTGCTGCATTTAAGGGACACTGTATATAATTAAAGTTAATTAGGATTACAAAAAAAGAATAATTCTGAGAATGTGTTGTTAACATATAAACCCAAACATTATTTCTTTTCACTGAGAAACAGAACACTAAGTTCTGTTTTAACAGAACTTAGTGTTCTGTTAAAACACTAAGTACTTTATGAAACAAAAAAAAAATTCTTACATTTATTTAATTTTGGTGATCACTACAGTCTTTATCTTGAGCTCTGTGTTGCAAATGAGGCCCAAAATGACTGATGGCATCACAATGCTGTGCTTTTTTCACCCAATAGTTTTTCACAGCTGATCTGAAACCATTAGAGATCTAACCATCCCCTCCCTCCCCGGCTTCCGCCCATCTCCTCTCCCCTCCCCCCCCCCACGAAAAAAAACAAACCAAAAAAACTTGACATTTTCCTTTTGTTTCCTGGTGATTTGTATTTGCGTCACATCTGACTGCTTCCATTCTGCAGCTAGGCAGGCAGTTTTGTTTTTCTTCAAGTAAAACTTGCTTTCATGTGGATAAAAATCTCCCTGCGACGCGACAGAGTACACAGACAGTGCCTTAGCGCGAGTTTATCTCAGATTATCTCTCTGTTTGTCAACTGGAAACTCTGCCGCAGTTGCTCCCGCTTTCAGTGCTGCCCCGGGTTGTTTGGATGATCTGATTGCTCTTTGTCTCGTGTGTATCTTGTGCACACGTAGACTTGTGTGCACCTGCCTCGAAAGATATCGGGTTTATCAAAGATGCATGCTGATTCATGTCAGAAAGGGCATCAAGGCATACATAAACAAACCTACTGGGATTTCTGCCCTAAAATCTAGATTTCTCTATCAGCCTGAATGGAAGCCTCTCCTGGGTGCTTTCCTTTCTGCATTTAAATGTGGCTCTTTGGCTCGTTTTTTTTTTTTTTTTCCCCTCCCATCCTCTTCCAGCACAGAACTTTAATTCTAAGGAGAAAATTGGGCTTTAATGTCTGCATTTTAATCCACGCTTTGTGAAGCAGTAAACGAGGCATATTTGTTCAAAAAAAAAAAAAAAAAAAAAAAAAGGCTTCATTAGCAATTCAAATGAGTGCATTGGATTCTATTTTTTCTTTTCTTACAGAAACCATCCTGCATCTATTGAAGACAAAAACTATAATGCTCCTGAGCCCCTGCATGGTCTACAGCGGTAGGGGAAAACGTAGAAAATCGTCCTGCCTGTTGTGAAATGCTTGAAGCTGGAGCTGAAAACACACCGTCCCGGTTTGTCCAGGGCTCGAGCTGTCTTTCTACAGCGGAGTGTACGGGACGTGCATCGGCGCGACTGCCCACTTTGGAGAAGCGGCCAAAGGCCTGATTGGGATCTCTGGGATCGTGGTGGGCATCGGAGAAATAGTAGGTGGGTCAGCGCGCTGCTCACAGAGATTTAAAAATCCCCACGAGAGGTTCTCGGAAGTTCTCCCTGTCCCACCAGGTGGGGGGTTGTTTGGACTGCTGTGCAAGAACAGCCGCTTCAGACGAACCTCGGTGGTGTTTCTCGGGATGGTCGTCCATTTCATCGCTTCCTACCTGATTTTCCTCAACATCCCAGACGACGCGCCTGTCGTCGTTGAATCCACCACAAAGAAAAATCCATTTCTAAGCCCATCGTAGGTGGTTCCTCTCGTTATTTAACAGGAGGGAATTCGAGCTGCTGCACAGCCGGTTGTTATTCATGTCATGTTATTAATAAGCACTGTGTTTTCTCCTTCAGTGCATCCATTGCCCTGCTGTGCTCCTTCCTGCTTGGACTCGGAGATAGTTGCTTCAACACGCAGCTCTACAGCATCCTGGGCTATGTTTACGCCGAACAAAGCACGCCCGCCTTCGCCATCTTTAAATTCATCCAGGTAATCCTCGATTGCCAATTCTCAGACGTTGTTAGCAGAGCCGAGCGAAGCTCAGTCAAAATGTTGTCCTGTCAAGTGTGAAATAAATTCAGCTGAAGCCTCATTAATAGGGATGGAAGGTGTCAGAAAGGCAAATCTTCACCTCGCCCCTCTTTTCTTTGCAGCACAGTTGATCTTGAAAAAGAATTACCTCTAGGAAATTGTGATATTTTCTAAGCTTGCTTTTCAAATAGTGGAGCATGTTTTTCAAGGTATTATAATGAGCAAGTCTTAACTCTATGCTGGCATGCAGTGCTATGAAACAAACAAAAAAAAACTGTTTGTCTTCATACAAATTTCTTTCTTTTTTTTTTCTCTTTAGCAGTTTGCATTTGATAATTTTCTTTCATAATGGAGAAAGCTGTCCAAACATCAAATGTGAAAACCACTGCTGATCAAATAAACAACCACAAAGTTCTTTACCACTTTTGTCCAATAAACACTTAGGGAACAATTACACTTTTACAATGAGTATAGATGAAATACTCATTTAAAAAACTGTTTTTTGTGTTTACTCAGATTAGCAAAAATTACAATTTGCTGGATGATTTTAAACATTTAATTATAATTTTTTTTTAAAACTAGACGGATTTCATCAAGCTAATTATGCTAAAATATGGGACAATTACAGTGATATTAAAAAAATTTGATTATTGAAAAGTTCATTTATTTCAGGCCATTATTCTGTTAATTATGCAGATTTTCAACTAATGAAAACACATTTAAGATTAGAATATTACATCAGGACACCAAAAAAAAAAAAAGTATATACAGTGTTTTCAATACAGAGGTGGGCTTAGTTAAAAGTATATTTAATACAATCTTGTTATTTTCAAAATGTTATTTTAAAAAGGTACATTTAATCTGACAAATGAGAGGATGCTACTTCATTCAAACAGAAGCAGCATCACTAGTACAGTGGTTCCCAAACTTTACCACAATTTTGTCAGACATTTTAAAACTGTAGTAAATCTGAAAATAATGTATCCATAGAAGCTGAAATTCTCAACTGTCTTGTAATTCAAAATGGCAACGAGGAAAAGTGAAGGACTCTCACCAACCCTGAGTCTAAAATTCAACATGGCTGCCTTTCACATGAAAGTTAGCGATAGCCACTGTAAATAAAAAGTGAAGGAATCAACTGTTAGTTGTGGAACATGGAACTCCAACATGGTTAAGTTGGGTTTGATGTCTTTGTCAGATCCATTTTCTAACTTCAGAGCAATGTAAAAATAAACATACATCACACCTAGCAAACTGTTCCTAGTGCACTGTTGTCCACTTTGTCACAGTTAATTTGTACATATTTACTTTGTAATTAATGCCAAAAATTTCTTCTGAGTGCCACTAGAGGTAGCTCAACTACCACCCGTGTAACATGTTCCACAGTCGGACAAACATGGCTACAGATGAGATGTTGCAAAGCTTGCAGTTCTTTCTTCTCACAACCAACAATACAATTTATGTTTCCTGTTAAAGTCTGTGAGTGCAGCAGCGGCGTTCTTCTACAGCGGCTACCTTCTGCTGACGTGGCAGCTCCTGCTCCTGGTCATCCTCGGCTTTGCCGGGACTCTGTGCTTCTTCGTAGTGGAGCGGATGCAGGAGTACTCCATGGATTCACAGGAATTTTGAAAAGCAGTATTCTGTGGTCAGAATCATTTGTGTCCTGGAAAACAGATGTCGTCCTAAAACTCAGTCTTGCATTTTTTTTTATAAAAAAAGAAAAAAAAAAAAAGAATTACCACAGCATATCAGCTTCTGTAATATGTTAGAATGTTTTGACTCTTTAAGCTTTATTTCCACTATAGTTGAACCTCGTACAGTGTTGTGGATAAACTTTAATATCCACTTGTTTTATATTATGCTCTACATTATTTCTAGCTCAGGTCTGTCTTAATGAAAATGCTAATATTTCATGTATCTACGCCTTTTTTTATGAATATAAATGATACTAAATAATGCCTGACAATCACTACTTTATGTCATGTTTTGTACATTTTGCTTTACAGTGTAAATGTTTCTTCCTTTTGGTAAATCTTTGAATGATAAAAGTTTAACGCACGTTGGAATCCTGCGACTGTTGCTTGCACAAGACGCTGCCATTGCTGAATAATTACGCACGGAAATTCCTATTTCCTGTTCCATTTTAGCATGAAACCCGTCATAAATAGGGTTAGAATTAATAATATCAGAATAAATATTTAATATGCGTCTAATATAAATGTTAAAAACAATGTAATTTATTAAAATATGTATACATTTTAAATGTTGAGTATTTATTTTTAACTATACAGGTCCTTCTCAAAAAATTAGCATAGTGTGATAAAGTTAATTATTTTCCATAATGTAATGATAAAAATTAAACTGTCATATATTTTAGATTCATTGCACACCAACTGAAATATTTCAGGTCTTTTATTGTTTTAATACTAATGATTTTGGCATACAGCTCTTGAAAAACAAAACCCCTGCCTCAAAAAATTAGCATATTTCATCCGACCAATAAAATAATTTAATACCAAAAAAGTCAATCTTCAAATAATAATGTTCAGTTATGCACTCAATACTTGGTCAGGAATCCTTTTGCAGCCTTCAAGGCGACATGGCATGGAAGCCATCAGCCTGTGGCTCTGCTGAGGTGTTATGGAGCCCAGGATGCTTCGATGGCCTTAAGCTCATCCAGAGTTTTGGGTCTTATGTCTCTCAACTTTCTCTTCACAATATCCCACAGATTCTCTATGGGGTTCAGGTCAGGAGAGTTGGCAGGCCAACAGTAATACCATGGTCAGTAATACCAGTGGTTTTTGCACTGTGAGCAGGTTCCAGGTTGTGCTGAAAAATGAAATCTTCATCTCCATAAAGCTTTTCAGCAGATGGAAGCATGAAGGGCTCCAAAACCTCCTGATAGCTGCTGCATTGACCCTGCTCTTGATAAAACACAGTGGACCAACACCAGCAGCTGCCATGGCTCCCCAGACCATCACTGACTGTGGGTACTTGACATTGGACTTCTGGCATTTCCTTCTCCCCAGTCTTCCTCCAGACTCTGGCACCTTGATTTCCGAATGACATGCAACATTTGCTTTCATCCGAAAAAAGTACTTTGGACCACTGAGCAACAGTCCAGTGCTGCTTCTCTGTAGCCCAGGTCAGGCGCTTCTGCCGCTGTTTCTGATTCAAAAGTGGCTTGACCTTTGACCTGGGGAATGCAGCACCTGTAGCCCATTTCCTGCACACGCCTGTGCACGGTGGTTCTGGATGTTTCTACTCCAGACTCAGTCCACTGCTTCCCTCAAGGTCTGGAATCGTCCCTGCTCCACCATCTTCCTCAGGGTTTATAAAATAAACGTGATGACATTGCCCAAAAAGGTTTAGTACGTTTGTCGTGTTTATTGTTAAGTAATATTGTGCGTTAAAACTCAGATGATTTAATATTCAACAACACTGAAAACTGAGATGTTTATCGAGTTTGACTTTGACAAACTTACTACATGACCTTCTTAGCACTCTATAAACACATACCTTGCAATCTTTGGCTACGTCTCCTGTGATTTTTTTTTTGTGAATTGTGGTCTTTCAAATTAATCTTTAATTGACCACAACACGGACCTCCAGCTTGTAGCCAATCTCCCCCAGCCGAATCGCTTAATTTTAACCCCAATTTGTCAGATTTGTTTAAAAATCAATAACACTATTAATCAAAAAGGAGCATGCATGGCTCAGTTCCAGTGAAAAGGTCAGAAGCCCACAGGTCTCACATTACTTTATAGGTAATTGAGTATTGATTAAATTATAATGAGAGAAAGCAGGTTAGTGAAAACTCAAGTCAATTGTGTCACTTACTGATATAACGAAGAACGGAAGGGTTAATGAAAGTTTACAGCATTTGGCCCCGGAATTACATCCCGGCATGATCTGTGTTATTAGTTTAGTGGAGTAACCTTGTAAGGAGTGCGGCTCAGTTTGGATAAGTCTATTACCTCAGTACTGGTATGTTTAATGCACGAGCAGTTCTAAAAGTCTCAAGCACCGAATTCAGTATATGTTCTGTCGAGTTGGGAGACGACATCGACCAAATAAAATATGAATCTTGTTTGTGTTTATTGAGCGTTTGTTTTAATTGAGCGTCCCCACAGCAACTTCAGCTCCACCCGACGAACGCCGGCTTGATTTCCCGAAGCTCCACTTCAGCCTGCCGCACCTTTGGTTGATAACTTGAACAAATGTGCACACCGGGGCTGATCCGCTTCATTCTGCCACATCCTCGCAGTCCTTAATAGGTGGATCTGATTGAAATGGACTTGCAGCATGCACGACTGGGGCCTTGAAAAGCGCAGCGTGCGCTCCGTGTTGTCAGTTATTGTGTTTTTAGATGCGAGAGAATGAGTTTTCGCTATTAGGGCTTTTATCCAGTGAGGCTGTTTTAATTTCGGAGTCTGTGTATGCCCAAGAGATTGGTTCATTTATTTCAATCATTTTCTTCTGTGACCTCCTTGATTGCCTCAGACTGCCGGTTTGTTCAGAGTTACAACTGTTCTGTACCTGTAGCTCGCTCGGTTATTAAATTTGAGGACTTGTCTCATTTTCCCAGAATTATGGAAATCACACGTTGTCGGATATTTGGATGAATGAGGTGGAGTAGACAATTAAATAAGCCAATTTCTAAAGAGAATAATATCAAATCAGATGACTAATAACTGTAGGATTTATGGTGAGTTTGTGCAGCATTTAGCTTTGCACACGGTAAATGTTGTCTCAGTCATCGGCGGCTAAATTGAGACTAATCATTCAGCAGTGTGTGTTCAGAGCGTTCATAAATATAGGAAATTAGCCTCCCATTGGGTGAAAACTCTTAACAGCAGCGAAATAGACAGTAAACGTATTTTATTATGAAACAAAGTCATGACCACCAGAAGCTGACGGAGAAGCTGATTTCTAAAGATCGGACATAGTGCCAGTATTTGACAGGGATGAATAGCACGTCTCCAGGCCGTAAGACACATTCGAGGTACGGTGCCTTCACAAACTCAGGGAAGCGTTCAGCATCTGGACTCTCCACCTCCACCTGCACAGAAGAGTTCAGAAACTGGAAGCACCGAATATCTTTTTTTTTTTTTTTTTTTTTCCTTGGCAGGTGCAACACATGTTTTCTCCACAAACTTGTCAATCGCACCTGACTGGTGTTGTGAAGAAGCTGGGATTCGTGAGGATACAGCTTCTCTGTGTCCTCTGGGGAATACAACCGTATGTATTTGTTTCCCACTACCTTTGGATATGCAAAAGGAAATCCCAGGAGATTACTCACTGATCAGGTGTCAGCTGTTTAGAACGAGAAGGGCTGTAGTCACCTGAGCCAGGAAGTTCTGCTGAGGATCTTGGTGAAGAGGAGATACCGTACCCTCGGGTCCAAACCACGCGTTTACAGTGATGTCATCTTCATCGCCTTCACCAAGACAGCAGTAATCCGGGATGCGGATGTCTTCCTTTAATTCTGGGATCTAGAATTAAAGGAAGACATTATGGGACATCCAAGGCAAAATCATCATTGATTTAGTTATTATAACTTAATTTTCATGGTTTTCAATGAGGCACTGATGAATTTATCAGCTGCTAACAATACAGCATGTGTGTGACAGTGCTGTGAAAGAGATTTGTTTTGTTTTTGCATTTTTTGCAAGTTTCAGATTGTCAAATTAAAGAAAAAAATACGTTTGTTAATATGACAAAATCTATCCAGCGAAATCTGGCTCCAAGCGATTAAGAGATTGTCCCCAACAGTAATAACTAGTTGTGCCACGCTTGGTGGCAACGGCTGCCATCAAATGCGTCCAACAGCTGGGAATGAGCTTTCTTTTTTTTTTACATTGTTGTGGAAGAATTTTGGCACACTCTTCTTCTGCTGAATTGTTTTAGCACAGGCACATTGAACGCCGATTCATTTTTGAGTAGAACTAACCTGCTTAAGGTCACAGCATCTCAATCGGATTTAAGTCGAGACTTTGACTAGGTAGCTCCAAAATTGTAATTTCCTTTTCCGAGTCGTTCGGGGTTTAACGTGCTTGTGTGCTTTGCATCGTTGTGCTGCTGTATAACCAAACCACTTGAGCTTAAGGCCACAACCAGATGGTTCACAATTCCATCAATTACAGCAGATCACTCAGGTCCTAAAGGAGAAAACGGCCCCAGACCGTCACTTCTTCTTCTTGTTTAATGGAGGTTAGTCTCCAACGTAATGGTGCATTACTGCCACCACCTGCTCAGAGTGTAGATTAGGTAGTAGATTACAGTCTGAAACACGTTCTCCTAAACAAAGCATAAACACGCACACACACACACAACAGCATAAGGGTCTCAGACGGCTTTTTAAAATGCTGTTAGTATAATTCCAAACGTAACAGGATGCAGATCTTTAAAAAGTTGCCGTGATTTAGACATCACTTGGCTCCTGGATGAGATGTTGATTTGCACATGGACTAATTTTCGCAGTCTGATCACGCTTGTGAAGATTCGCCACCATTTCTTGTTTTCGCCATTTGTTAACAACTACCACCAGCGTGTCTTGTTGCAGGACTAAAGCTTTAGAAATGGCTTTGCAAGCATATCTTTAAGTCAGGGCACGATGTGTTGTAGTCATGTCTGGGTGTGACGAGTGAATGTGAACCTATTATATTTCTAATAGATTCGATTAATTATGTATAATTATACCACACGCTTGTTAATTCAGTACATAATTTAACAATTTAACAGGAGTGTTGTATTTAGATACTGTAGTATATAAAAAGAGCAACTACTGGAAAATGCATTCTGTATTTTCTTGCACAACATTTCTCCAATATTACAATTGGTTTCACAATCTGAAACATGTAGGTGTGAAAACAAGAAATCTGTCGGACAGCAAACACTTTTGTCACAGCACTGCATATGGATGGCAGTTGTCATGGCAATATCAATGTGTGCAAAACCACATTTGTGAGGGACTGTTGAAATAATAATGAAATAATCGGTAAGCTATAAGACTGTAGAAGCTGTGCAATAAAACTTTAATAATGCATTCCGAGTCCTGGACGCCCACAGTTGCTATAGACCCAGACATAGTGACCAAAATCAGAAAAGTGGTTAGGATGCTTCGATGATGGGAAAACAAAGTGGTAGTAATAATATCCCAATGTGATGTTTTTCTAACATCATGCAGACCTACTTAGTTTTTGACTTTGGGATAGATTTTTATAGCTCTAAACATAATAACTCCATGTGCAAAATTTGATGATTCCTAATTGTGGACTTTTTTTTAATCATAATATCACAGAAGAATTTCCATGAAATATAAAATAGTGTAAATAATAAATAGTGTAAAAAAAAAAAAAGAAGAAACCGTCCCACAATGTTTAGGTTTTTTTTTTTCCCCCTGCACTTTCAAATATTTACACAGAAACAACCAATTGTGAAAGATGCAGAGCTTCAGCGTCACCATCAAAAGATGTTCTAAAAATGTCTGAACATTATGAATGATATATGATCCCTTTGTAAAGCTCAATCTACACCGCACTACCTTGTATCAAGTTAGGTAAAAAAAAGAAAAAAGAAAAAAAAGATATAGCATAAATAAATCTTTTTATTAATATCTCATTGTGAGAGCGTCTTTGATTTGTTGCTCCTGTGCCGCCAGAAAGTGGAAAAACTCAGAAAAACTTGATTGTCGCTCCCTCGCTTCAAGTTCCTTATCTACTTTGATCAAACAAGCAGGGTTTGTCATAAATTTTTGAAAACAGGTAGCTGCTCATTCTTCTTTTAAGACGTGCCAAACAAACCAAAAATCAGGCCTTCTCTATATCAGTTCACATGCTGTGAAGAAGAGAACAAACACCTAGACAACAAATCAACCGTTTCAGACCTCCAATTAGTATTTTCCAGGGGAAACAAACTGACGCCCTGCCAGTGATGGCTTTGGGTTTATTTTGCAGCGTCTTGTAAGAGTATCCAAAGCCCTTGAATACTTGAAAACTTCAATGTGTTTCATTGGGAATTTGATGGTAGACTGCCACAAAGTCGATTGCAATTTTGAAGCAGATTGAAAGCGGTGTACTTTTCAGCTATTTCTTTTTTTTTTTAGTACAAATACACGAGAGAAATGTGAGGGAAAATCTGTTTGCAGGAAATTAGTAGAGCACTCGTCAAATCTGGTTTTAAAGGCATAAAAGAAAAACATTATTGAAATAAGCCCACAGGAGCTCTGCTTTAAACTTGCAACTAGATATTTAGGGAGCAGCAAATGATAGGAAACAAATCCAGAATTGTTTTTTTTTAAAGTCTGCACAGTAACCCAAACACACTATCCTTACGGTGAAACATGGTGATGGTAGCATCATGCCGTAGGGATGTTAGAGGCCCATTTGCGGCTGCTCTCTATCCCATCTGACTGAGCTGATTGGAACTATTTTGCAAACAATTGGAAAGAAAATGTCAAACGCACAAGGCATTTATTCCGATTACTTTGTAAAAGCCTTTGAGAACCAGTCATCTTTCTTCTTGAGCTTCATAGCTGTGAGATCAAACTTTAAGGTGCTCCATTGTAACGTTGCATAGTTCAAGGGCTAGAAATATCTGCAACACACTGCATAAAACAGATAACACCTAGAGGATAAGAAGGCAACTATGACAATTTAGCAACATGGCAGATCCAAAAATGCAAGTACCTGATCAAAAAGCTGGTGTTGAGCGAGATAACCCACAGCTTTGTGTTCACTCTCAGACTCTTGAACCTGGGAAGCAAAAGACATGGACTAATTACTCTTATTGCTCATAATTAAAATGACAATGTGGGCTCAAAACAACAACAACAAAAAGACACACTCACTTTATTCAAAATGTATCTGTCGATGAACTCATTGACTGTAAGCAGCGTTTGTGACCAGTCCTCGTCTGTATAGCGGGAGCCCACCTCGACGGGAACCGTCCGGCAGCCGGCCACGGACCTCAGGTACTCGATGCTTCACAGGAGGGAGATAATAACTACTATCCTCGAAAAACATACACGGCCGCATGTGATTTGCGGAGCGCACAACAACGTGGTAAAACAGGCCCTTTGGATGGGAATCAGACGACCACTTTGATTTTTTTTTCCTATTAAAAATGAGCAGCAGAAAAAATGACGACCTGAAATGATTTAGCGGTAAAGAATCACACATGTTTAGACGAATTAAGAAACCTGTCTTCAGTTTATCGTTATTCAAGCTAAAACTCTCGTTTTTATATCTTCCAGTCTGAGTTTGTGTGTTACGTGTCAGTCGTCCTTCTGTTTGAGAATACTCCAGCTTTCCCGTCCTCTCAGCCCAACAAGAGCTCTCGGCTCTTGTTGTAAGTACATATCAGTCTGATTACTTTGCTGGACCGAATGCAACTGCAGGATAATGTTAATAATAATAAAAGCTTATTTTGACGGCCTAAATCAAAATCCTTCAGACAACAACTTAGGTGTACTTTCAGATGCAATAATCCTTAGATGAAAATGTACAGCGACGTGCCATCAAGAGACACAATGTTTAGCTGAAAATGCGTAGATTCTGAGAAAACAAACCTCCAGGGATGTTTGTTGAGGGCAGGCCAGTGGTCAATTATCCCCTCTAAAATCACTGGTTTGAGGGGAAGGAGGTAGTTTGCATTGAAGCTTTCCAGTGAAGGACACTTCATTCTGGGAACTGACAACTCGTCTTTGATTAGACCAACATGTGGGCTTGCGATCTTCCTTTTCTGTTAATAACGGCAGAGAGAAAAAGAAAGAAAAGAAAAGTAAAACAAGGTCAGTTTAAACTTCAGAGGATGAAAAGGATTGAGTGTTTCAGACATTTCACTGAATAATTTGTTATATTCTCAGCTAGATTTAAGAGCTGTGTTTTCAGTTACCTCGTTTCTTTTTATTTATTTTACCGTAATGAAAGTACATTTGATGTCTTTGAAAGCTGAAATAGCAAAGAAAAGCATGTTTGAAATAGGATAATATACAGCCCTCTCCACATTCACTGGCACCTTGGTTAGACGTCTGTAAAAAAAAACAACCTACAGATGAATGAATAAAATAAAGATGTTTCTCAGGGTGAGCATACACACAGAGAGGGATATCTTGACCATTCCTCCTCTGGGTCCTCTCCAACGCTCTCTTCTCTTCAGCTCAGCTCACAGCTTTTCTAAAGGATTTAAGTTGGAGGACCTAAAACGGCGGTCACGGAAAAAAGGCTGATTTTCTGTTTGGTGAACACATTCTGTGTTTATTTGGCCATCTGTTTTACCCATTTTCAGTTCTCTGGACGTCCACCAGTCACATAGTAACATAAAAAAAAAAAAAACGTCCTGGTTATTACAAAGAGTTCCTGGTGCCATGCACTCTAACAGGGTTCCAACCTTTTACAAGCAAAACAGGCCCACGCCACCACAGACGGTCCCTATTAGTGAAGAGCGAATAATAAAATTATACAACATGTTTTTCAGCGTTTGGAGTTGTTGCTGCAAAAAACGCTTCATTTTAATCTCATCTGACAGAAAGCGCTCAGCTAACTCTGCTTTTATGTTTGCGATGGCAGTCCACACCAGGCTTCTTACTGGCATGGATGGCAAACAACCAGTTGGCATGAAGCTTGAATATTATGGTTGTTATGGAGACCAAAACTCAACTCTTTGCTTCAGTTCTCTGTGAGTTTTAGAGTAATTTTTTTTTTTAACTTTTATATCTCATTTAGCATCGTCCTTCCTCTGCATGGCTGACAGATAATCACGGGTCCTCATCCAGCTACGCTTCTCACAGTTACAGTTATTTTAACCATTTTAAGTTCAAATTTAAATTGATATAAGCAAGTGAGATGAGAAAATTATTAGTTTTTTCTTCTCATGATCAACATATAACCGGTGAGTTGTCTAGTCTTACTCTTTAAGAATAGCCAAAAGCGATAAGCTTCTGTTTCATGTCATATTTATAACCCAGTAAAAATAGAATATAGAGTTGTTTAATTGTTAAAAGTTTCTGATGAATTTAAATATAAAGACATGCTTCAGTTGAATTTATTTTATAGGAATTATTAAGGTGGCAATGATTGTGGTGCAGTAAAATAATTATTTCGTCATCTGAGATTTTTTTTTTTCTTCCACCAAATCATTGGACCTGAATTAAAAATATTGATCTGAATGCATTTTTACTACAAAAGTATGTGATTGCAATAAAAATGTGACTTTACCTTCAGGCTTTTTCTCTAAAAGTGTGGAGGCGGTTGTAACTAGATGAAGCTGAGTCCAATTTTTTTTCTTATATTTATTTTAATACCTCTTAAATACAAGAAGTCGATGACGGTTGTTTCAGCCTTAATATGTGGGCTGTTTGAGATGCCGAGGTGTACTTTAAAATATGTAATCAAGAGAAGAAGTCAGACACGTCAGAGTCTAAACACAGTGTTCTGACCTTTCTGTATTAAAACGGAAGAAAAAAGGGACATGTGTGGAAAAGAAGACAACAAACCTTTGCCTGGATGTTTTCATGAGCATCTTCTTCTTTAGCCAATGTCCTTATTTCCCTTTGCAGAATTCGAACGATGACCTGAAGTATATTTTCCATGATGGCCGCGCCCATCAGCAAACCCATGTCACATGTCCTGATGGCCTGCAGGATCTCCTCCTCTGATGGACTTCCTCGACAGATCGCGGCCGCTTTGAACAGGCAGCCATACGAGTAAACCCGCCTCCACTCTTTGTCCACATGGCGCCATGTTCCCGTGTTAAGTCTCTCCCATGAATAGTCCAAAATGATCTGAGCGGTGAGAATTCGGCTGCTGGCGCTCGTCGCCTCGCCGTACAGCTGCTGCCGGGCCCGTTTCAGCATCTCCACCACGCTTGACGCCACTTTGTCGCTAAACTGCAGCGGAAACTGTTCTTCGTTAGGAGGCAGGATGGCTGAGATTTTTGACCACAAAGACGCCATGGACGAGATGAATGTTCTACGCTCTGAAAAAATGGAGGAAAACGGTAAAAGTGAAGCAATGAACCAAAAGAAATTCTAATCTAAACTAAAAGTTGCATCCACACACTGCACAGTCTATCTTGGAACACGTTGATGCATATTTTTTTTTTTTTCCAGACAAAAGCTGGAACATTATGTATGTTTGGCAGGTTGTGGGCCCATCAGTGTAGCAATCTGCAAAAAAAAAACCTGCCGCCACACACATACAGCCTCACTGCTGCAGGGAAACAGACGTCGTGCGCATAATTTCCTAACTGGCAAACACAAAACACAGGTGAGGACAGCCCGAGCCAGGACCACACGCGTGACACATGAACAATGACGACAGTTTTGCAGCGCGGAAATGCCAACGCTGCCTCTGTGTTGCTCCATCCGTACTCGGACGCTCTCTGCTTCCTGGAGAAGCTGCCAACACATAAGCACCTCATTTATTTTTTTTACGTGGAAACAGAACCGTGTGAACCCAGAAGCGGGCTAAACTCATCAGAATGAATAATTGTGTTTATTAAACCACATGTCTAAGGGATGATGTTGGCCTCCAGCAGTTCTCGGATCTTTACATGTTCACATGAACACAGACGCTAGAGCCAAATAATAATAAAACACAAAAATCAAGAAGCAAAAACTAAAAGGCTATTTATAATGTTTACAGCCAACCAGTCTCCTCTGGAGATGAAATTGTTGCGGTATCAGGTCACAGAATATTGAGCATGTGGACACTACACACGTTAACAAAACCAAAACTGTCTATTTAATGCTCTCTGTGGCAAGGAGAAAGGAATAATTGTGACTCTTAAACCCTTAAAGTCCTAGCTCCTCATTGCCAGCATGAGAAAGTAACCTTGGAGAACTACTGCCAACAGTTATCATCTTTAGTCACTTTCAACTTATCAAGTCTGTGAGGTGCTAAAAGGAAACCTTTGGTGAAAACTTTTTGTATTCTAAATGCTATTAACTTTCGTAATTCACCAAAATGACTAAACCATAGTAATAAAATTAACTCCAGTTTTATTGTGTCTCCTTTTATTTAACTTAACTTCTATCATTTTTTTTGCCAGCTTGTTTTTATTACATCTTTATTGTGTTTGTTTCTTTGAATCTTTTTAATCATTCTTTTTTTAAAAGAACCACCATTTCATTTCTGTTCTTGAGTTTTAAAGCAAAAAAAAAAAAAAAACAACAAACAAAAACACACACACACACACACACACAAAAACTAAAACATTTACATGAAGAGCATTGACACATTTTCTTTTATGGGATGTTGATGTTTGTGGAAAATTACTTAAACAGTTTCCAATGCCATAATGAAAAATATATATATATTACTGATCCTTGTGTCATTCTGTTGTGGAAATTCAATGCCTGATTTATTCCATGCAATGAAATAATATAAGCTGCAAAAAGCTGAATTTCTTATGTCTATATGTCTAAAAATGTGTTTGTTATGCACATTTTAAGTAAAAAATAATAAGTCTCATTATCGAAAGTCCACAGAGCCACTTGAGGTGCTGGAACTGCACCTCAAGTGGAGTTCCAGAAACTTGGGCCCAGTCCAAGTGACCACAGGTTGCAGGGCCCAGTCCAAGTGACCACAGGTTGCAGGGCCCAGTCCAAGGGACCACAGTTTCTGTCTGTATGCAGCGCAGCGACACAACGCAGCCCTCCCTCTATCTGCTGCCATGCACTGCCAATCAGCTGGATGAAAGTAGGATTCAACACCTTTCCCTTGCTTAAAGGAAAGGCAAACAAAAGCAAAGGCTGTGGGAAACAGTTCAAGAAACTGCACTTTTTCCCTGGGAATTAAGGGAATCACTAGTCATTATACAGCTGTTTTGAAACTGCAGTACATTCGATTAACAAAAATACTCTTATAAATTTTGATTTAAAATTTGTGGGTAAGTGATACTTTAAAGCCTTGGTATGTATATTCAAGGTTATAAAACTATGAATATCTCATACTGATCTATATACTTTGTCTATTAAATACTGGGAAACTTATTTATTGTGTTTGTGCTGGTTATTTAAATAAAATAAAACATTAAGTTCTAACTTTTCTGTCTGTGAATACATGCACTACGTTTTGAGTTTGTGTTTAGATTTAAGGTTATAGACATCATACCTTAATGCATTATGATAATGTGGATTATTTTCATTTAAAAATAATCCTCTTCATTTAATGTCAAGTTCACAATTACTAATGTTACAACAACAACAACAAAAAAAAACTTTAAAATTGTTCAGAAATAATTTCTAGGAATTCTGATAAATCTCTAAAACTTATGTTCTGAATAACTTTTTACAACTACAAAAGGGGCCAGGATTGTAAGAGTTTGACTGAAAGTAATGAAGAAGCAACAAAAGCGTTTTTTTATTTTAGCTTATTAAAGCTTTCGTGATATAAAAAAACCTATTTAAAATCAACTAACGTTCGAAAGAGTTGACGTTTAGATTGAGTTAAGATAAGGAGCGGTAAAAATTATAAAGCTCGTCTTAAAGCAAACTTCTGCTTAAAGATATTAATATTTCATTCGAAAAATAACTAAGATCAATATTTACCTCTTACTGCCTCGTATACAGTGTAAATTCCATCATAATCTGGTCTGCGAAGCACAGCTCGGCTGCGGGTGACACAGCAAAAACATTCCGACAAGGAACTTGAACACCAGGAAATATTGGTTCCGTGCTGCTGTTAAAGTTGGAAATGTCCAAATTAGAAGTTATGAAGTCGGAAAATTTATTAACATTACTGAGAGTGCTTAAAGTGAAATTATATGCCCTTTTTTAGGTTTAGAAAAGAAAGCTAATATTTATTCACTATCTGGTCTCGAGATCTACATGCTTAAATATGAAAGTAACAGAAGTGTGTTAAGCCAGGCTGGCCCTGAATGAAATTTCATTTGCAATGTGATGAGAAGACTGCAGGAAACATTCCTTCCATCAGGAGAAACCACAAACTGAATTCACACTCACACTTGTTTGGCATGTGTGGGCAGTTTCCTACTATCTATACCACTCACCCACATCACACTCCCACACAGTTGCATTTGTCCACAACGTCTTAGCCTTCGTGTAGCAGCACGGGAAATCTGTTCATCCCTCTACCGAGGTCTGTCTTTTCACTTTTGTCGACCAAGTGTAGCCGAGCCCAGTCAGCTGAAACTAGTCACAGCTCTGGTGGTGACAGCACATCCTCATTAACATACATGTTGACACCGATGCATCTGTCTCAACAGGTGGACAAGCCTGTCTCATAGCCGAGATAACTCCCGTCATGATAAATGATGGCAAAACTGTTAGACAAACATTTGCTTTCCTCTTCCTTCCAAACGAGACCCCAGCTGCTCATGATGTATTGTGCAAATATAGATACTCCTTGAAGGCTTGCAGATTTGTGTCTGCTCACGTGAAGCTGAAACAATAATCAGATTTGTCCTTTTGATATCTCACAGGTATTTTCTTTTTAATATTTTGTATTCCTCCACCTTTTTTTTTTTTTCTTACACCCACAGAGATGTGGCACGAACAAACACGATAGGAAATCTTCATTGGGGGAACTCTAGAATCTATAAACCCAGAGCACTATTATCAAATGTCAAACACTCTGTGAAATTCAAATAATCTCGGTGGAAATCGCTGAGCTACTCTTGTATGTAAGGCAGAGAGAAACAAGAGAGAGTCACGCAGCCTTTCCAGGAATCTCTGGGGATTTTAAGACGCTTCAAGCATTTCTATTCACTTTCACTGTGTAAACATTCAGAATCCTAGTGACTCAATGTACTGTTCGTTTGCTTTTATGGAGGTTAGACATTACTCTGATGAGCACAATGGCGGCTTGTTCACTGAGTTTTATTACAGTTTTGCTAATATCTTAGGCAAAAAATAGCAAAAACAGCAACAGTTGCTATTCTACATGCAATAAAAAGGAATAAAAAATTATTTAAGCTTTTAGAATCCAAATTAAAGTTATGCTGGTGCAGGTTCTCAGCCAGCCAAGCTATGACAATTCTCAGTGCTTAAGCAGAAGGCAGCCAACTTGTTTCTTTAAGATGTTTTGCTTCCCATACTTCCCCAGTTCTCATAATTGAATAGGAATTGTTAGAACTAGGATTACATGTAGGTTTTATCCTGGATTAAAATGGGATGCAAAAACTGTCATGCCTGTAGTGCAGCTAAGAAAGGCTACTACAAAACGTGTGTTTGCCCTCGTATCATACACTGAAACACCAGGTCTGCGCTGGTCAAACATGCTCTCTTTATTACACTGTATGGGTGAAAACCTCGTACCATGATGCGAATGCTGTGTATGTTCATATCTGCTTGTGTGAGCTGCTGAAGGGGGTCCCAGCAGGAGAACTGATGCATTATTCACACGTTATACTCTGTGGTTGTAAGACAGTGTGGGGCCGAGCTGAAGGTCACAAGTCTGACAACTCTGTCCCTCGCTGTGCTGTCAGGACCGACTTCATGCACAGAGGTCAGTAACCTTTCTCCCGGTTTATCTGGAGACAGGTGAGGAATCATTGTTCCTCCCAAAATCCTAGTGGGAGGAAGACTGGCGTCTTTCAGGGATTTAATTTTGAATTATTGTGAGCAATTGCGTCTTTTAAGGTCATGAGAATTTTATAAAGTTTAAAAAAAAAAAAAAAAAAAACTGGCATTGAGGCAAAGACAACACAGAAAAATAGCAGGATCCAAAGCCCAAAGTAGAGCTAAAGATAATTTAGTTTTGGCAAAAATGTATTTAGATGTTCCTTAACAGTGCTTTGAATTCCATCCATCATCCTCCACTTACCTGAGCTCAGGTTCCTTGCGTCCAAGAAAACCAACAGGCTCATTCTGTGGAATCCAGGGGAGTTTCCGGACCAGAAGGTTAATGTTGTCCCTACAAATGAGCTCTGGGTCTTTTTCCAATAGGCTGTGAATGAAAAACCTCCAACTGCAGGCACCCAGGAGGCATTCCTCATAAGACTCCCAAACCACTTCAATGGACTGCCTTCAGTGTGGATGAGCAGTGGCTCTTTTTAGACCTTTCATGCATAAATCATAATGCATTCACACAGGATTTCATTATTTCCAGGCATGAAAAACACACTTTGAAAATCTTGTTTTTACACATGTACTTTTTATAGAGCATTTCCACATGTCTGTCCAGATAAGAAAAATATGCCCATATATTTATATAATATGCCCATAAGACTGGCATATGTACGCTGACTTGACTTAGTAATACTATTCACAGTGAAATTTATAAAACGGCATTAAAATGTTGATGTTACGCCAGCATGGCACCATATTTGTTCAATTTTCTAAAGTTGTTCATTATGCTAAAAAAATAAATCCTCCTGGTTCCTCGTCAGCCAGTGCTCTCCAAACCCTTTGTTTTTTTTACTCATTAGACCCTCCGTGATGAATTGTGTTTTCTAGCACAGCTCTGGACAAAGAGGAAATGACAGTACAACCATAACTTATTCATACCCTCTCAATTTTTCACATATTGATTTTACTGGTCTATTCTAAAACCAACTTGAGCATAGTGTTCCAGAATACTGAAACACAGGGAGAAGATGTACAACTAAAGAACACAAATATATATTTTTAATATATGCATTTGTATAGAGACAAGTATAAAGTGTTAACAAATACCTTACACTAAGGTAATTTTTGATGTTTGCATCTTGTTGGGCTTTTCATTGCTTGGCCTCTGGGTATTTTTGAGTTATCAGTGCCTAACATCCTGTTTTCCTTTATCCTTTAGCGTTACCCTTCAGTAAATCTTAAGTTACCTCAGCATCTATAGTAATTTCAGCATTTTCAACTACTTCATTATCCTCTGTTCTATCACTACTACGTCTTGGTTATCCTAACCCTTTTTTTCCTGAGAGGTATTTATAGCAGAGTTGTCCAAAGGTAGTCCTTGAGGGCTGGTATTCTACATGTTATGTCTCTCCCTGGTGGTATTTGCGACCTCCTCAGCATGTCAATGTTCTGCAAAGGTGTACTAATGAGCTATTATTTTAGAGAACTCAACATTCAGGATACCTTGCCCCTTGAGGAGTGACTCTGGACACTCTTGCGTCATGGGTAATGTCAAAATCATCCTCCTGAGTTTGACTTAAATATTATCTCAGCATTTGCAAGAATAAATGGTAGAAGTACAGGTCAAAATGTCAAGTAAAATATGACCAAAAATGCATGTTTAACTTTAACAAAAAGATAATTCATTGCAGAACTGACTTTCATCTCGTCTACTTTGCAACCAACTACGAACCGCTCCAGCACGCACAAAATGTCATGGCCTGAAGTTACCAGCAGGACCGAATCATTTTCAAAACGCAAAGGGGAACTTCACAATTCCCATAGCACACACCTCCCTTTCCTCTCTTGCAGAAAATTATTTCAGAAATGTTCTTTTCTTTGTTTCCCCATTTAAATAAATGTCTGTTATTTATCTGAGGCTCAGTGGTAGAGCGGGTGTCACATACAATGAGGCTACAGTCCTTGATGCAGATGTCCCTGGGTTCAATTCCCGGCCCTGAGCGTTTACTGGATATCTTCTTCAACTGTTAATATAAAAGCCTGTGGTGTCACAAAGCCTTAGAAAAAAAAAACGGTGTGTGAATCAGTGAATGAAGGTTGTGGTATAAAAACAGCTTGTGTGGTCTGCATAACTTGTAAAGTTCTCTAAAATTGCAGAACATTTTGCATTTTAATTGCTTTGAAGTGTGAGTTGTTGCCTGCTTTGTCTGTCTTTGTGTTGGTCTTGCAAAGGACTTTTGACCTTTTTCTGTACCTTGGCCCTTTCCCGATGAGTGTTGGGATAGGCTTCAACTGGAACAAAAATTAAAAACTTTTCTCACTTTTTCAATTTCAACAATCAGTTTTGCCGAGAGGTAAGCAAACAGCTTTGAGACACAAGTCAAAGTAATAACACTCAAAGCACTGTGCATGAGTCAAGCAGTTTATTAAGACTCAATACATTACTCAAATTTTTATTAAATTGTAAAATTATTCACACAGTAATTCTCTGTAAAACAATTTAATTTCACCTTGAAGTAAACCGCTTTTGTTTTATGCTTCTGCAAAAAAACGGTTCTGTTTTGCAGAAACACTCTGGGATCTCAGCGGTCTGACTTTGTGCAAGCGAGCAATTCATTTGGTGTTTGTCATTAATTCCTTTAGAACCCGCGTTCGTCTCGGCAGTGCTGTAACTAAAATCCTCAGCAGCAGAAGCTCGGGGTTTGCCAGCAGTTAAACAGGGCAGCAGGCGCTGCACGCACTACGACTGTCAGCCGTCTCCTCCCAGGGGCCCGCGAGGGTACAACCACCAGGACACCGCGGGAGGGATGTAATCACTACCATTACGCTCCAGGTGCTGCTGAAATAAAAGATGGAAACAAGCCTCTGGTGGCGTTGCCATGGCTCAGAATCCAATTAAACACTGTTTAGCTTGACACAAACTGCCAGTCGTAGCCTGTTGACTCATGAAATTAATGTATTGTCATGGCGAAATGAAACTGTTGCCACAGAGAGTTCCACGTGACCTGAACCAGTAACCACTCGAACCACTGGTGCTCTATGCTTGGATCATATAGATTTCATTGTGCATTGCTCAGACTGAACAGTGTTGCATCTAAAATGACTACTTTTATTGCAACGTTTAAGAGGTCACCGGTTTGTTTAGAGCTGCGCATTAACAACCACGGTGTCACTCCGTCCAAATCCAGAGTCACATTTATCCCCGTGGCAATTTATGCATGCATAAAAGCAAGCAGCAGTTAAGGTTTTCCACATTCCTTGGGAACGAGGCAATGGATATTTGGAAATGCCCCGGGAGAGGTAACAAATGAGAGGTGTAAAGTTAAATGTCCTGTGAAATCATCAGGAGATCTGAAACAAGCTGCTTTTACAGCCTGTGGGAGGTTTCCGCAGACAATTATCTGGAGCGCGCCGAGCCCCTCAGCTCAGTGTGACTACAGGTCAGCGTCGCAGGTCTGCTCACTTACAGATGTGTCTGGTAAGGCAGGTCCAGGGAGAACGGAGACGTCCCCCGGGTCTCCCCGCAGACACGCGGGCTCCCCGGCTTCCTCAGAGTGGTGTCGGCGAAACACTCCTCCTGTCCGGCCAGGTGCTCAGCTCCCGTGGCTTAATGTGGGACTTTAGAGTGCAAGCAGAGCGTCAAAACCACTTTGGATCAAATTAATGCAACCAGGTGTGGACCTGCAGTCGGGGCTCAGGTGACACCTGCTACTTCCCTTTAATTAGAGCTCAAACAGCTGTTTCAGAATCAGAGGCTTCATGGGAGCACTTGATACTCGTCACATCTGATTATTGCTCTGACCTTTGGGTAATACTGATACATGAATCAATAGCCGACAGCGGGGGAAATAAATGGCTTCACCTCATGTGGGAAGTAAAACAGTGCTAATGTTGACGAGCGTGTTTGCCAGCTTGAGTCGTCCCATGCTTCCAGTTCTCCCTCGGTGTGTTTATGAGGGGAGTGTGTGGCACTTCTGGTGAAAACGATTTTCTTACAAATATGACTCACTTGCTAAGTAAGGTGAGGATAAAAGTGGAGGCAGTCTTCACCTCGTTATTCTAGCACTGTGAAGAATCTTCAGTGGGCTGCGAGCTCTGAGGGTAGTTTAGGTAGCTTTGATCTTTCTTGGATGCAGTAATAAGCATGGCGCAGATGAAGAGAGAGAGAGAGAGCATCATCCTGAAATATGATTTCCCTTTGGTTCTTTAACCGGGCTAAAAAGAGGTGGGTGGTCAGCTCCGAGGGCTCTGCGGGAAGCATGTAGCTCCTGACAAGGTGCACGTGTGAGCTCACACACGCAAGCATGGGAGCTGAACAAAGTGATGCTACTCCAAATGTCCTTCAACCCTGCGGGCTATTCAAACTGTGCCTGCAAGCCTGTAAATCTGAGAGCCACAAGGTGGAGGATCTGTTTAAGAAAATAAAGAGAGTACATAACCTTCCACATAAAGACTGTACAGGCTTTATATCGCTTTTCTTTAACTGTTTAGTGATGCTGCTTTGGTAATGAACACCAGCACCTAACCCTCAGTCTCAGTTGTTGATTTCTTTTTCCTCTCAATGTTGGTCCAGTGTCTACCCACGGGTCAGCGTCATAAAAGAAAAGGTTCTTCTCCAGCAGAGAGCAGTGTTGAGGCAGCAAAAGTTCTCGCCCATCACTTCCCTTGCAATTTAGTATGCAAAAAGGAAACAGAGATAGTTGTCATGCTTTTCTTTTGTTGAAAGACTCCAAAGGCTTTTCATGAGGTCAGATTTATAAATGACATCCTCGACATTACAGAGCAGGGCTGTGAAGGGGAGATTAAGACTTCAAAACCAAGTCAAGACGCAGGAATTAATTTCAGCTATGAGCGTAAAAAAACTCTAAAAGTTGTTTTTTTTGTTATTTCTTGCTTTTTATAATAAAAACAGATAAGTAAATGTTATGATGAGTAAAATCCAGGAGTTAAAACAAAAGCCTTTTAACAGAAAACTCAAAACCAAACACTGAAAGTTTTTCTTTGTGCTTTTTGTCGCATTACAATTGAAAACTTCATTGCGTTGCATTGCAATTTTTTGTGACTGACCAACACAAAGTAGTACTTAAGTGTGAATACGAATAAAAAAAGGAAACATGCTTTTTTAATTTTTCAACCAATAAACATCTGAAAAGTGTGTATTCAGCCCCTTTTATTTAGTTCCTAAGTACTTGTATTTCTAAGTATTCATCAGAATCTGCCTGTCTGTGCTGCAGTGTCAGCTGTTATATGAAGACCTCAGAAGGGAGTTAGAAAAATTAGCAAACAAACTAGACCATGGAATACAACAGACAGGTCAGGGATAAAGTTGAGGAGAAGCTTAAAGAAGGGCTGCTAATATGCCAAGTTCTGAACATCACAAAGAGCACTCTTTAGTCCATCTTTAAATTCAAAGAATGGCCCCATAGTAACTCTGAAGGAGCTACAGAGACACACTTCTCAGCCAATCTGTTGACAGAACATCTATTAGTTGTTCACTCCACCAATTTGGCCTCTATAAAAGGACAGCAAGATTGTTGAACTGTTGGAAAAAAAAAGTCAGAAAACTCTCCACTGCAATCCATGTTGGGCATACAGCAAATATGTCAAAGAAGGTGCTCCTGTTTGAGTGAGATTGGGTTAATATTTGAGTTAGGCTTTGGCAGCCATTCACTGCAAGCGAAACACAGTAGAAGACCAACACCCCAAACACGTCAACCCCACCATGAAAAATGGTGGTGGCAGCATCTTGGTGTGGATATGCTGTGGTTCAGCAGGATAGGAAAGCTTGTCAGATTTTATAAGGAGGATGATGAAGCTGGACCCAAAACATGCCAGAGGTACAATTGAATATCAGAAAGTCCTAGAACCTAAAGAATCAGAACAAGCTTGAGATATTTAGAAAAGAGGAATAAACATTCATTGCAGTTTTGATATGTTTGAAGCAGGTAAAGATTTTTGTAAACCTGCAGCTGCAACTGCAAGAAACATAGTTCAAAAATGATAAACCTGGCCGCTGAATGCATCCACAGAGATGGAACATGCATCCTCCACTATTGCACTCTTCTTTATGTGTTTTTTTTAAAATTTTTTTAATGCTAATAAAATAAACTGCAGTTTGTGGATTTTATATGACAAAAGCTGAAAAAAATTCTGGGAATCGGAATACTGTTGCTAAAGTCACTGTATTTGTCATGGACACCTTTGTAATAGACATGTGGTCAATAAAGTACATTTGATAGAATGTTGATAATTTAAATGAAATTGTATCCATAATTGCACTGCATTCTGGGGGATGTAGGCTTTAGACGAAAGGCTTTAGTCGCTCAACCTCTCACGGGTTAAGCAAGGTCAAATGAAAGTGGGTGGTATCAACTAACTCACTCGCTCTTTGGTAACCTAGCAACAATCTGATGAGAAACATGCAGTAGACGTTTTGTTACCTGGGCAAATTTCAGTCCTCGGAGGTCCTGGCACTCTGGAAGCAGACTCAAATGTCTGTGAGAAACGTTCCCACAGAGGTACAATTTTACGGCCGTGCACTCGGTGATGCACGCAGGAAAGTGTTGGACAGGAAACAGCAATTGCTTCAAACTGTTCTGTTAGCGACAGAATGTGGAAAGTCAGAGCAACCAGTCGCCGGGACATGTAGCGTGACTGCCTCTCTCACTGCAGCACTGACAGCTGAGCGATGGCTGCCCGGTGTAGAAGAAACAGCGCTAGGTGAACAACTAGCTCATCATCAAACTTGCTAGTGTCCATTTGGATCATGGCAATGGGAAATTAAGGAATTTGTTATGAGAAATGTCGGCAAATCTGTATGGTCAACTATGAAATCTAAACCGTCCGAGGACAGAGTGTGCAAGGTTCACAGAATGCAGACACGCCTCAGTATGTTGGAGCAGATTCATGTTTTGCCGCCATGCCTCATAACTGCTTCAAATACAAAACAACAGGAGTGATAGAAAAATAAATGAGTGCAACAGCTCATGAGGAAATTGCGGATGAAAAACGACAAGTCACGTCACCAGTCTGGCAGTATTTAGGATATTTAAAACAAAAAACAAATATGTAATTATCAACATCAACTGATGCAAAACGCTTCTATTGTCATAAGCCTTTCAGCCACATCGCCCACCTCTTGTAAATACTTTTCAAGGCTTTTGGAGAAGGAATGCAGCTATAGAAAACATCCTTTGCTCTTTTCTGAAGTTAACAGAAATACAATACCAAAACCACATACCAGAGCGCTCGCATGCCTTCTGGTTGTTTGTGAACAAATAAAACGCTGTGGGTGTGTGACCTTGGCACACATTACCAACTTCAAACTGGGTCAGCAGTCACCTCCACCTGTGAAGAGGAGTCTGTTCTTCATTTGGGCACACGTCGAATGCATCCACAGATATGGAAGCGTAAATGCTCATACTTGTTTGCAGCCGAGGGAAGAAGATGGTTCATTTTCGTGGCACCTGTGACCCGCCGCTGTGTTTTTTGTTGGTTAAAAAACAACTGCCTCTGTAAATAAGTAGGAGGAGAGGAGCACGCCTTGTGGCAGATTCAGTGGCAGAGTTTTTTTTTTTTTTGGTTGTTTTGTTTTGTTTTCGTCTCTGGCGGTGGTGTGAGGGAAGCTGCCAAAATGCCAGCACATGGTATTGATTTAGAAAACACGCGGTGCTGATTGATGATTATCTTTCTGGCTCTCTTGCTCAATCAAGCTTAGGTTCTATGCGGTTTGTGTTATTGTTTTAAATAGTCATCTTCATGCAGCGTCCTCCTCACAAAGCACAAATGCCCATTGTGCCTCGGTGCAGCACGGACAAAGAAGAGCAAAGCGGTTCAGTTCTGCAGGCACCTGCCTCTCTGATGAACAAATACGCAGACGGACACATCGCTGAACATGCCCTGGGGCTTTTATCACATCCAGCTGTCAAATGGGTGCTGATCCATCATCCAAGTTCTGTGTTCACATTTTGACGCTTTGACCTCTCGGAATAAATCTTTGATTTATCTGCTGAAGTCAGATGTCCAGAGCTTTGGTGCTGATTTTCAATTTTGTTTCCCCATCTGAAGTGCACCATTTCTGTTTTCCTGTCAGAGTGTGCAGATGCCACCCTCATGTTTATTGTCTCACTGAAAAATGATGCAGCGTCCACAGACACAATGTACCCAATATTTTCTGTTTCCTCCCCCCCGCCCCACATGCCCCCCCGCCAGCCTCAATGAACCAACATATTTCCTATTACAAAATTGTCCTCTCCTTTTTTTTTTTTTTAAACTCCTCATCAAAAATAAATTATGATCTATTCCCAATTTCCTGCTACCTAAAAGACAACAATACTGCGTTGCCCGTAACCTTGGAAACTGCAGCTACGTTTGAAATGACTACAGCACAATCCTTTTAACTGTTGACAACTTTCATGTTTTAGGTTTGGTGAGAGGAAATGTGGCAAATCAACTTTGCACAGACCGGGAAAAAATGCATAGTGAATATTTAATAAATTGCTGAAAAGAGGCTCCTGCGTGGTCGCATTCTGACAATTTCTCAGTGAAAGGAAATCAATGAAATGTCTAAAACAACAGCAAGGACACATCATTGAATTGGCTAAAGGACTGCTGTCCTCTGTAAGCTTCTTATTTTGTGTTTGGTTCGGTTATTCTTAAACTTCTTACATTAATTCCAAGTGCTTTTAGACAGATTTTCCCAGCTTCCCTTGCGCAGACCAAAATGTGTGTCCCCAGTTATCTGATTTTATTTCTCAGAACGTTTAGAAAGTTAACTAATTCAATGTCATCTTGACTTTATAAAAATTGCTTTTGTGCTAGCTTATTGGTAATCATTTCTTCATTAAAAGAGTTTTGTTTTATTAACACAACTGCAGCTAAGAAAAGACGGTTTAGTTGCTGTACACAGATCAATAGTGCACTCTGTGCACTAATCCATAAAAGAAGTTAAAATATGAGTGGGAAGATCCTTTGATTCTCTGTCTGGCCGCAGAAAACATATCCCGTTTCCATATTTTCTGCCGTTGAAAGACAGAGATGAATCATTTGCTTGTAGGATGTGAGAGATTTGGCAGCTCTCTGACTGCGGGCAAACTTGGCAAGCTTTATGTTTTAGATTGGATAGACTGGAAGCTCAAACTCCAGCCTCTCCCTGGATAGGCCCCCTCTAATCTTGATGGTAATGCTAAGTAAAACATGGCGGTACTGGGAGTCAGGATGGTGATTTTTCAGCAGAGAGTGGCCTGTGAGAAGTTATGGTATTCATCATTTGAGCTCATGACTTCAACTCGTCTTTTGGAACAGAAAGGAAACACGTAAATAACAAAATCTTTTCGCATGATAAGCAAAAAGTGATAAACCTTAGGAAGAAAAATAGACAAAGCTTATTTTTCATATAATTAAAGGCACTGAAGGGACAATAAACATTATTACACTTACACTACATGAAGGTTATTCTCAATGAACGAGTCAACGATTCACACAGACACGTATAATATATAAAAATATAAACATATATGCATGTGTATTGTCAATTAATAAAATACATATCATGAGCAACAGACTTCTAATTGCAAATCAAATGGATACATTATAATTATATGACAATAATCAATTAAATTTAGATACAGATTTTATCAAGTGCAAAGTTGCTTATGGGAAAGTTGGTATATGTACAACTTGACAAAATGTAATATTCATGAATCATCCTAAGACACCGTCCTAAATAAACCTTTGCAGTCCCTTCATATCTCATTTGTACTCTAGAATTTAGAATCTTTTTAAAACAGTAAATCTTCATAAAAACAACAACAACAAAAAAAACACTCCTGTGTAGGACTCGAAGAAATCACTGGTTCAGACATCTGAGCAGGATGCCTCCTGCTCTCTAAACCTTTAGAGATTTCCAGTCATTCCCCACATGGAGAAGAACTTGGGGCAGATTCAAAACTTTCTATCGGTACTGTATTGTATATTCTTTCTGACCTGGATTTTGCCTTTAAGTTCCCTCTCTATATGAGATACATCATTTTACATTTAGAAGGCATTTCTTTGCTCCCATCCTAGAGGTGTTACATCTCTTACTTGATGTCAGATAACAGGATAGACAAATTCTGCGGACAAAAAAAAGCAAAAACACCAAAGAATTATTCTTCTGATATGCATTAACTTAAATCTGCAACAGCTATACATGTTATTATTATAATGTACAATGGGTGTACAAAGAGAGGAACCACACAGCTGCTGTAACTGTGTTTAGCACCTTGAACATCACCTATTCAGCACATTTATCCCTCAGCTTGGCTGTTCTTGCTGTGTGCAATGGCAGAGCTTATGGAGTTGTTGTTTTCCATTTCACCCAAGGTTTTGTTTCTTTTATTAAACATCTCTGCACATATCCACTTCCTGTCAGACTACGAATGTCCAAATATTGACATATTTGGTAAGGTTGCAATACACTATTTTGGCAGCATTACCAAAATAGTGATTCATTTCCATTTTCAAAAAAGTAGGTAGGTCATGTTGAAACAGTTTTGATTTACATTTTTGTGTTGATGGTAATAATAATAATATAATAAGAAACAATAATAATAGAGATTATAAATCTCAGGAAACTTAATCAAGTGTAGTAAACATTCATTCATATTCTATAAATCACCATATATGTCACAATGAAGTTTGTCAAAACAAGGGTACCTTTTGAAAATAACAGCCTTTAAGTCTGTATTAAACATACTTTTCATTAAGTTTACATTTCTACGTCAACATTTTTTAAAAGGTTTTTTAATTGGTCTGATGCAGTTTTATAATCTAAAATGTGTCCATAGCTGTCGGTGGAAAATCATAACTGACAAACATCTAAAAATATCAGTTTGTGCGTGAACTGAGTTACCGAAATAAACAATACTTTCAGTAACATCCAAAATTATTAAGCGTGACCGTAAATACAGCAGATTATTCTGCATTGAGCTATAATTTCTCGCTTTTAACATGATCACTTTCTGTTTGTTTAGGTTTAGGCACAAAAGGAAATTCTTGCGATGTTGCTCACCTAGTAGGAAGCTTTACTTTCTAGGTTGCCAGGTAGATCAGTCCACCAGAGATTTCACATCTAGGCTGCCTATTCTCATGACTGCTGGAGGTCACCTATTTTTACAGTGTTCCTACAGGTCGTATTATCAGCTTCAACAGGCAGCTTATGGCGCCGTGTTCTAAAAGGAGATTTGTCAAGGTCTGTTTGAGATGTTACAAATAAAACTCTATACTTAGTCTGCGTGCTGCCTTAAATGCTAATTGTTGAACTTGAACACATAATTATTTGATAATATAAAATAATTAAATGGGCAAAGAGAGAGAGAAAAAAGCAAAGTTTTCAACACAGTGTGTGAAAGATCTAATTACCTCAACGGGATCACAGGACGACACACAGGCTAATAAAATAAAATTCTTTATTGAGTGAACATCTAATGCATTTTAAAAGCTCACTAAACATCATGTCTTTCTTTTTAAGGTCATAATGGTAATCAAACTGGAAATAAGCCAGATAAGAATCCCTATGGAGGGTCATAAAGTTTTAGTGAAGAAGATGAAATACTTGAACATGGTGGTAACTTGTAATCTAGAAGTTGCAAAATGGCTCTTGAAAGTTTACAAAGTAATATCTTAAACTGTGAAGGGCATGTCCACTGGAGGGCCACATCAATCAGTCAGTATTTACTATCTCATATAAATGGATCAAGTATTTTACATGTAAACAAACTGAACGTCAGGAGTTGATTTGCAGTGCATACTGTACATGCATTGAATTACTTCTGGCAAGAATATTTTTTTTTTTAATCTCTCATCTTGAACTCTTTAAACACTTGCATTATTAGAACATCTAGAGGCAGTTCATGTAAACATTTTCACCCACTCCTATATTGAATGCATATTCAGTGTCACTCAATGAAAATACTTTTGCAACAGGAAGTTTGCAGGAATAATTTCTTAGGAAATAATGCTTTTATTAACACAACGGTGAATAATATCTTTGCCATTAAAAGAGTGAAGTAAAATCAACTTTTTAAAAAAAATCTAATTTCTTTTACATTATTTTGATATATACTGCATTTTTAGGACAGCTGACGAGAACTGACAAGGCATTTGTGCCTTACAAATGCCTCTGAAGTTGTGTCAACATCCTGTCAAACATTTTCCAGTTATGTATTAGAAAACCTCAAGAGGTTTACATAAAGTCTTTGCGAGGTCAAACATTTTCCAATTATGTATTAGAAAACTTCAAGAGGTTTACATAAAGTCTTTGCGAGCAAAAATCTCTTTAAAATGTAGAGCTTTTACTATTGCTTTCAAAAAACGCTCTTTCCAGGCGGCGGGGAGAATTATACAACACACTGAGTAGAAGTTTGAATTTTTTGCTGATTTCCTCCAATCCACAAACACCCAAATGTAACATACAGGCATAAAATATTAATACACACAATCCATCGATCTTTGGTTAAAGGACCGCTGCAAGTTAATTAATCCAAACCCATTTTGTATCCATTGTTAACAAGCTCCTGGAAGAGGTTTGACTGAACAACTCTTCTCTGCAGAATTGGTGGAGCTAATTTAAACTGGTTGGTTTCCTGACATGGACCTGAGCCTTTAGCACAGTAGTCCCCAACCCCCGGTCCGTGGACCAATTGGTACCGGGCCGCACAAGAAATAGTGAAATATTTCCGTTTTGTGTATTATTTGAATCTGGAGGATCTTTTATTTTGAAAATACTTTAACCGGATTCTCTTGGTTACTTGCGTGCCAACACTGAGCCCACAAGCAGCAAAATGAGTAAGAAACAGATCAGATGACATCTCTGGAAAAGGCCCAGAGAAGAGACAGGAGAATGGATTTATCCAGGGGTGAAAGTAGGGGGGTACGGTCGGGTACTGCCTACCCCTAAAAGATTTAGCGAGGGTACGCAGTACCTGCAAGAGAGAGGAGTGGCTGTCTGCTGACTGTAAAAAGTCAGTGGATTCACTGTGCAGCTGTGACTGATTAGTTTTTCAAGAACAATCTAAAACACGACTTAATCAGTTAATAACTTTTTCTCATGTCCTATTGTTTCTGAACTCTTCGTGCTTTGTAAGAGCAAGTCTGCAATACGTCGATCGCGGAAAGTTTTGAGTGGATCTCGGCAGGTGACAAACTGAACGCTGCCAGGACGCTGAGACCAGCACGTCCTCATCTGATTGGCTTATCAAAACGTTCGTAACTTTATTAAAGAACAACAAAAAAATTCAAGAAAACGTGCTCAAATTAATGACCCAACAACAATAATAATCATTATAATTTCAACAAGGTGTTGCGCAATTCTGTGCGTTTCGGTTTTATTACCAAAATAACTAAGAGCAGAAGTTTAAAATTTACTAATCAACCACCTTTGTGTTCATGAGAGGATTATTAATAATCGCAAAATATCAAGCCTGAAAACCTAATATCGTAACGGACTGAATGTTATGTTTTTAACGTAATCTCTGGTCGGCTTGCTGCACGCAGGCGGTTGCCATCCATATAAATATATATATGGCCGATAGATCAGCACACCTCAAATATATATATATATATATATATATATATATATATATATATATATATATATATATATATATATAATATATATATATATATATATGCTGATCGATCGGCCACCGGTCATAATCAGCCGATTTCCGTGAAAAAGTGTATGATCGGTTATCGCCGACCGACCGACCGACCGACCGACCCACCCACCCACACAGGCACAAACATATAAATCTGCTTGTTGAAAAACAAGCAGATTTAAGAGCTTTAACTTTTAGTCATAGTATTTGTCATGCTGCTTCAAAGAGAGTTGATTCAAATCTTTGCGAAATAAAGCAAAATGTGTGTGTGTGAGAGAGAGAGAGACATTGTCTCCCGCCACTCATCTGCTGCCTCCCGCTGCTCTTCCGCCGCCTCCCGCTGCTCCTCCGCCGCCGTCTCCAGAGTCTGCCGCTGCTCCTCCGCCTCCCTGTGCTCTGTCCTGCCTGTGCTAACCCCTGGGCTCCCCCCAGCAGGAGACTAAAGGCCCAGTCTCCTGCTAGGGGACTTTGCCCCCTGCATCAGTGCCGCCCGCCGGACCCGCCTCCAGGGTCCACCTCTGCCTACTGGATCATTTCAGTGGAGATTTCAGACTGTGGCAGGAAGCCGGAGTGCCCGGAGAGAAACCTGCAAACAGGAAACCTGTCAAATCTTTTTACCTTTTGTCCTCTGGTGTCTGATCATTTCCTTTCATAAATGTAAATGAAACCGTTGTTGGACATGTCTTCACTGCAGTCGCTGTCTGCAGTGAAGACATGTTCCTTGTCTGCCTTCACGGTTCGTTCTCCTTTCATTACATAACAGTAGAAGTCTGTCAGCTTTGGATCCCCACAGATGACGGAGGACAGGTGGTACGTCTCCGTCCCACATTCTGCAGGGACATCGATGGTCTGAGTGACTTTTGTTTGGTATTTCCTGGTCAACCTGTGCAGAAAAAATACCAGGACCTTGTTATCGGTCAGGCAATGTTTTTTCTGCCAGGGTGACCCGCAGCCTGAACAACGGCGTTTGCAAGCCAAATCCAACCAGTATTCAAGCAGTATAGATATACTGGTTGAAAATAATACCGGTGGAAGGGCAATCATGGCACCGTTGTTCAGGAGCCTGAGGGAAGTGGCTCCACAGTTAGAACAAGAGTCGTTGTCGTACAACTCTCTATCTGTGTCGCCGCCAAACAAATCCAGCCAGACCAGCACAGACTCCAGCAAACTTTTGATGTCAAAGTCCTTTCCCACGCCTGATGGCAACTTCTTCTCCCTCAGCTCCATCAGAACTGGGGAAAGGTCTTTCTGACAAAAATGCTTGCCGGGCTGACGGACAGCTGAGAGTATGAGACTCCCACAGCAGGGGATGGACGATGCCTCCAGAAAAACCCTTTCCTTAGCTAGACACCGCTTGGTGACGCTCAGGTTTAGGATGCTCTGGAAAGCAGCGTTCACCCAGCTGTTCTGGAGCTCATCGGAGAACTTGAAGAAGTTCTCCTCCGCTTGTCCTTGTCCTGCAGAAGTCCTCCCTACATCCAGCAGATCCGAGCCAACACTATCTACTGAATTAACATCAAGAGAACAGGAAACCTCAACATCAATGGAAACATTTGCATTTAGAGGTGGATTCTTGGATAAATGAGCAACTCCGTTATCTGAAATACAAAGTTCCCCGTCCCGGGAACTTTGTATTTCAAAGGACCCTTTGAAAGTGCCCTTCAGAGGACTCTTCTGTACGGAAAGCGATGGGACCAGCGAAACCAAAGCTTTGGCTGTCACTTCAACCACAGCTTTGGCTGCGAGATCAGCCGCAGACAAATCTTCCCCAGCCGGGTTAGATTTTTCTGCGACTGAACTCTCATCCTCACCGTGTACCATCGTCTCCGAACAAACCTCCCCAGCCGGGTCGGTTTGTCCAGAGACAGTACTGTCATCCTCTGCACTGTCTTGTACAGAGGACAAGATGGAGTCCGAGGTCCCAACATCCATCGCCTTTTGAGAACAAACCTCCCCAGCCGGGTTGGTTTGTTTTTTGGAAGTGGTTGGAAATCCTTTCCAAAACAGATCGTCCTCTTCATTCTGATCGTTTTCTTCATTGGAATCCTTCCCTGGAAAAAAACGATCGCACACTTTCTTCATCCCGGTGGTCACGGCATATCCGATGCCCCAACCAACTGGAAATATCAGGGGAACAAGCGCTGTCGCAAAACTGAACATTGTTGCTCTACACAAATCTGAAACTCCAAGAAGTGTCTGGATCCTGACTGATGCTCAGAGATTCCAGCATTCATGCATTAGAACTTCTTTGATCTACTGTGATGTACATAATGTCATCTATGACCTCATCAGTTAGCTCACTGGACCTCTGGCGCAACATCTTGCTTCTGATCGTTGCTATGGAAATTATTAGATCAGCTCTGCATGACTCAAGCTGACATAAATACTTAAATAAAATGTTATACTTTTTATTTATTTAACATGGAGAGATTAATAGATTTGTATATGAGAAACAAGCTCAGGGCTCCCGTTAGTCAGTATCGTGAGTTAAAATTTTCACGAAAGTAAAATGTTCATTTTTGTGGCGCTTCTGTATCTTATTTTGAAGGGATATATAAACGTTACCATAGCGACCAGAGTCTGAGCGTTTGGGCTGCGGTCGTGAGTCTTAAGTCTGGTTTAGACGGAAAGATTTAAGAATGTCGGCCGATTCTCCAAACCTCTGTGACCACAGAGCTAATAAAAGCCCAACAGGTTCGATCGGTTCGTGTCTCCAAGGCAGGAGCAACACGAACCGCTTCCAGTCACGAACATCCCGATTCCAGAGGATAATCCAGTAAAACCCCCAACATAGCGGGAATTCAGAATAACCAAACACGGATGACGATGTAGAAGCAGCAGTGATAGTTTGTGGAGTCATTTTAAAAGATAAAAGACGTAACAAAAAGAAAAGGCGGCGGATAAAAGACAACGGGAGCAGCCGCTCTATTTGCTGCACTATGATTTGGAGGTGACTATGTTTTTTCATAGTTAACATTTTTAAATGGATAAACATAATAAAGACCTTTAGATTTAATAATAATCATTTCCACATATCATCTCCGATATCCATCGGACTCAGTTGCGCGATATGTCAGCTGTTTGGGATTCCCCTCTGTTCTTACGTCACCGCACTTTTTGATTGGCTACCTGCCACATTCAGCAGGTCGTATTCTCGTTCCCAGACAGGAAAACCCCCACAGGTAGCGGGAACACAAACAGCCCCCACCCCCACCGCCCCGGGCCGCAGCAAAATTTTCCAAGTCTTGACCGGTCCGCGGTAATAAAAAGGTTGGGGACCACTGCTTTAGCACACACAGTACCACAAATATTCAACACAATTAAGATCAGGACTTTGGAGAGGCAAGTTCAGCTTGGTTTGCTGTTTGTTCAGTCACAACGTAAAATTGTGTTTTGACCTTCAGAATCAAATTTTTCTGTGTCAGACAAAAGGAAAATAGCTAAGATGTTTAGAAACCAGACTGGTCAGAGTATATAATGAAACTGAAGCTGCTGGAACACCAGTGTCTCTGTCTGCAGGAAAATTAGTTTTACATACCCATTAATTAAGAAGGTACAGACCAAAAAACAAGCCCCTGCAGCAGCCCACAAGGAAAAGCCACATGCCATCTGGAGATAATGTTCATAGTCCATCAAACGAGACAAAAATTCAGTAGTTTGGTCACATATTTTTTTCAATTCAGAGTAAGGTTTGTAGACAGTTAAGCATGGTGGTAGTATTGCATAGGATCTCTTTTTTTATTTTCTAGTGGCTTGGGCAAAGTGCCTGGAATCACAAAGAAGTAGAACTACATATTCATTCTTCATAATTAAAACTTTGAATGTCAGTTTTATGAATAAGAATGCCTTGTTGATGTCTGAGAAGAATGGATAGCCTGATTTGAGTTGGTAGGCAGGCAGCAGTAGCTGCAATAACCACTCATTACAACCCAGGCATGCACTGCACCGTTTCTGAATGCACAACTTGTCGAACCCTGAAGCAAACGGGTTACTGCAGGAGAGGACCACACCGAATGCCACTCCTGTCAGCTAAGAACAGAAAACAGAGGCTACAGGTTCACAGAGGCTTAACGAAATTAGACATCAACAGATGGGAAAACGCCGTCTGGTCCAATAAGTCTTAATTTCTGCTGTAGCCATCACATGGTAGCGTCAGAACTTGGCTTAAAAACATTAAAGAATTATTTCCATCCTCATGAATCAATGATCCTTTGTTCCTCCAACCAACTGCAACCCCCCCATTTTGTGTTTAAACTTGGGGCCTCTTAGTTGCAACTAAACATTATTTGAATGCCACATTCTACCTGAGAAATGTTGCTGATCGTATCCATACCTGCACCCATCACGTCACAAAGCTCACATCATCTAAAACTGGTTTCTTAAACATGACTTTCACCGTATGCAACTGGCCTCCACAGTCACCAGACCTCAATCCAACAGAGCTAATTTGAGATGTGGTGGAGCGGGAGATTCAGATCATGATGATGCCACGACAATATGGACCAAAATGTCTTCTGGCGCCTCATTAATTTAACAACACACAGAAATAAGGCTGTTCTGAAGGCAAAGGTTTTGTCCAACTCAGTACAAGAAAGTATCAAATAAAGTATCTGGTGAGTGTATTTGACTCTGCATGCATAATTTATGCTAATGTCTGAACTAGAAAATTAAACTCTTGTGCATCCAGTTTGTGACATCTTTAACTCCTTAGCATGTGTATGTTACACAATCATTCCACCATTTAAAACAAGCATTAAAATATATTATAAGACTCAAATTATTGACACTTATTTTAAAGATGAGTTGTTACAAACTGTCCTGCTCACCCTCATGTTTGTACAAAATCCACAGCTTATGACAGGAAAAAAAAAAAAAAAGTTGCAGGCAGTATTTAAAGCACAACTGGTTCACAGTCTCCACTAGAGGTTATTCTGCTTCTCCTTTAATTCATAAGCTTTATATCGCCGCCCCACAATTCATTTTTTCCCCAGAATACAGTACACATGGGCATTATTACCTCTCTACCAGTGTGATGGAGATTTTCCTTTTGCGACTTAAGACCCCTTCATGCTTTCATTACAACACAACCGTACATCTTCCCTGTGTCTTGATGGTGCGAAGGGAGTGCAGCAGCCATCTGGGGAGGCATGCAGACATACAACACTGTATCATTTATGGCAGCCTTTCAGCACCAGCCTCACCTTTTTAATTCAGATTTAGGGGGAGAAACGAGGCGGTGGTGCTCATCATGCGGTCGTCCTCATGCTGGGCCTGCCGAACAAAAGAGACCGCGGAGAGTCTACTCCAAGAGACACATGAATCTTCGCTGACAAGGCTCCTCCCTCAACGGTGTTTCAACCTTTGCAAAGGCCTTGATCAATTTCTCAAAGCAGCCCTCAATTAAAGAGGTGATTCCCGTTGATGCTGCCGCCTAGCATCTTCTGCATTACTATACGCCGCAAATTCAAGCGAAATCTAAGAGCCGACGTGGGTATATACGCCACGGTGTGCAGGGGGATTCGTCCGCAACCACTCTGAGGCTGAGAAGCTGAAAATAAGGGGGCAGAAAAGCCTCTCACTCAGACTGACGTGCTCAGGGATGCTGTTAAAGAATTGATTTTGTTATAAATTTAGAAAGAGGGTGCCTATCACCTGCCCTGGCAGCCAAAAACAGCCAGTTTGAACAGAAGCTGAAACGAAAGCAGGGCTAAAAGGAGATGTCTGCGGGTTCAGACAGAATACAGATTGGCAGTGGGACATGTGGGCCTCAGAGCTCCAGAGCAGCATGCCACTGCCTAAAGTCCACTCAAACAGACCGTCGCATGTATCATGGGGACTCTAGTGCGTGAGGCTTGCTGTAATTGGAGCAATCTGTTCTATTGGCCTGGAGTTGCTGAGGCTGTTACATGTTTGAAGTCATAACCTGGCAAGATGTCCTCTATTTCCCACCACTGGTGAGCTGGTGTGCTGCTTGTTTGAGAAGCTCCAGCCTCTCCATGTTCTCCGCTGCACCTAAACGGCCTTTGCTCTCCCGGATCGTCAGATGGCCGCGTCATGTTTGAATGTGCGGCTCCTTCCAATTCCCCTTCCTGTCTGTGAATTAGAAAGATAATTTTAAGAAAGCACAGTAGAAACAACAGAGCCCACCGGATTGCACTGTGAGTATTCTTTTTATTGCTTGAGCAAAGATCTTACGACTATCTGCCATGAATAAATTACCACTAAAAAGCACAATTTGGAGGAATGCACTTAAAGGCAGCATCATTAAATTTGATTAGAGGATTAAAAAGGGCTTTGTGTTTAGACAGCAAATGCTTGGCCTTAGTTAGTTGTGCTATATTACTGGCTTGTTTAACAAGGACAGTGTATGTTAATGAGGACCAGTAAAAATAAAAGGTTTCAACTCTAAAACTGCTCATTTGCATTTGTAGTCTTGAGGCAGGTATCAAAGTAGTACACAAGAAAGGCAAATGTAAATATTCAAAATAATAAATGAATTCATATGCAGTTTTCCTCTTTACTGGTATTCTGCTTTGCTCATAAATGATGAATGCAAGCATCTGTAGTCACCACTTCCTCCAGTACGTACATGGCATCCTCAAGGAAGTGGAAAATATGTTGGAAACAGTAAAAATACCCCCTGAAGATTTTCACATATTGTCACAGAAAATCCACAGAACTTATGGAGGAGGATAAAAATGATACAAGTTTTTCGAAACCATTCTAAATAAAAATCTAAAAGGTTTGTGTTTGTTTAATCCCTTTCTGTTGCAAGTACCCCTGCAAAGATTTTAGGGTCTAACATGGTTTCTCCCATGATTACTTTATATTTGACTCTATGCTCTCATCCATACTGACCAGCTTCCTTGTCTTGTTGATAAAAAAAAAATCCCAAGAGCATGAAACTACTGCTACAATTTTTCACTAAGGATATGCTGTGTTTAGAGTGTTAATTTTCTGCCACACATAGTGTTTTGCATATACATAAAAAATTTAGTTGACCAGAAAACTTTCCTCCACATCTGCTGTTAACCTCTTTTGGTTTGTGGCTGCAAAGGAGAGAACCGGACTGCAGAGAAAAATGAACTTGGTTTTCTTTTTATTTAGAGGTAAACGAGTCAAAGGGCTGAAGAATAATGCTAACCACAATCTTCAGATTTTATTTGAAACAAACAACAAAAAACCTGTGTATCCTTTCAATTTTCCAATGTATGCAATACTTTTTATAGCACAAAAAGATATGTTTCCGGGATCCTAAAACATTTCTGTTTTTAGGTTATGTCTGATCTGAATCACATCTTAACAAAAATACCCAAAATAGTTGAAAAAATAAATTTAGCATTTACCACTAGGTGTAAAATCAAGACAAATGATGGGTTTTAAACATTCTTTAAGAAACCATTCATGCTGTTTTTGTGGGAGTGGCAGCATTTAAGAGTCCTTCAGACTGTCAGGACCAACTGCATTTCTAGCACTTTGTCTCCGTCTGCCACCAAGAATCCCTGACAAAATGACAAATCAAGCAAAACAATTTAACCTGAATAACCATGATCATAATTATATAGCTTAGAACAGGCTGGGATTCTGCAATGATGCATCATTGGTGGCTCCAGGTCAATTCACTCCTTTGCAAATTTGTACTCCTATTTCATATCCACTAGTTACTGCAAGTTTGTCCCAAAACTGTTCTCCCTGCAGACATTTTATCTGAGAGCAAAATTACGTATTGTTTAAAAAAAATATAAAAAAAACAATCCACAGTCTGCTCTCTTTGAAATAAGTATTAAAATATTCATAAAAAAAAGAAAAAAAACATTATTTTTGGAGTATTTACTTTCCCCCTTTTACTCAACTTACGGATAGATACTGCACATACAGAAAAGTTAAATCTCTCCTAACCCAAGCTTCAGAACAGTATGGCAATAATCCCCCACACATTGTCAAGGAGCACATTTCCAAAAATGTAGCTATAAATACAAAAAAAGCCGAGGTTTTGGATGTAACGGCATTGTAATGTGCAACAGCAAAAACTGCAAATTGCAACTGGCTAAATCCCCCCAGCCATACAGCATTTAATTGTGGCTGTGGATCATTTTCAAGCCGCGCCATTACTGAGTATATCTGACGACTGCCAGTATTTATTCCTAAATGGAAAACACACTGGCAGATGCTTTTCTTTTTAGTTTCCCTCCTTGTGCAGAACCGGCAATCACTTCCACCAAATCTGTTGGTGTTAGGGATCGTATGTATATGAGGTACGCCCATATTTTAAAGAATCAAAACCTAAACTGGAATATTGCAGACTAACTTATTACAGTGGAGCAAAAAATAATAATTCATTTTGAAAAAAATTATGCTTATATCTCTAAATGAGATCATTGTAAGCTCTTTCTGTGAACATAAAAAAAAAAATCTGTTTCTTCTTTTCCAACCACAAATCAAATGAAAGCTGAAATCCAAAATACAGCTCCACCTGTATAAGGACGAGTTATTTTATTTCACATGAAAATGAGCTTCACTTGCTGTTGTCTGTTTTGAACCAGAAAAACATCCCCATATTTTCTGCAAAATCAACCTGGCTGCGGTTACCATGTCTACAAATCTGCCTCCCATTCACTGGCCATGAAAGAGCTCCTATAATTTGCCTCTTGATGACACGATGAAAGCTCCTAAGTGAATCAAATAACAAATTTCCATTTCCAGTTTCATTTTAAGGGTGTTAGTTGTTTGACTTCACTCCACTCAGCACAGCAGTGACAATGTGAGGGAGGATATGTAGGGAAAGAATGTCCAGCAGGTCTCAAGTGATCTACATAGAAGTGCTAACCCATGTAATAGAACAACCGTGTTCTTTCTCATCTGGACAGCATGACACATGGATGGCCACGCAAATCCGCGCATACATATTAGAGTTGATACACTCCCATCAAAGCTGCTGGGCCAGATGCATTACATTTCCTGGCTCATTGAAATTGCTTTTTCTCTCCTCCATTCTTTTTCGAATTAGACATGCTTTGTTGGAAAAGTGTCTTTCCTTGGATGAGGGCTGTAGCTCTTTTCTATAAATGACTGCTAAAACAATTCTGCCTATATTGTGATACATATGCCTTTGTATTAAGCGTTTGTGTGTCTTTGAAAAGACCTGAAAGTCATTTGAGCTAATGGCCAGTTCTGGCAACCCAGTCTGCCGTTGTGAATAAAAAAGGAGGACTAATCCCATCCCAAAACATTTGTCTTCTGCGTCTCACCAAAGCCCCTCTCAGTTGAGACGTTTCGTTTGGCAGCTGAACAATGCAGTTCAACTATTAATTGGAAAATAAATGCATTGCTTTTAAACCTCCACATTGTTCACTTTGTGCCAATGCTCCCACCTTCTTCAACTGTTTTATGTCTTGAGTAAATGACCTCCGTGTGAGTCTACCTCAGTCTCTTTGAATGCATATCACCTTGTGGCCTGAGATGTGGCTGATAGACAGCATGATTGCAGGCTGCTGAGGGTTCTGACAGATGAGATATAAGTCACCCTGGAAATATGCTTTCACCTTTTATTATTTAAGGGAATAATGCATATATATTCCACATAGTTTAATCTATTTAATTTTAGATATAATACCTGTACATGAGCAATGCTTTACCTTAAAGTTTCCTGATGCTCTAAGCACACAGTAATCATTTGAAGATTAGTTTTGACAAAAGGCTGATTAGAGGGCTACATAGACTTTAAACAAGAAGTTATTTTTGTTTGGCATGAAACAGTTTTCTCACCGAGCTTGATTTCTCCGTTTGAACAAAGACCTTAATTTTATGCGCCGTTTAGAATTGCAGTCCGTCTATGGTTGTAGTTTGGAAATAGCAGCGGAGGATGTGAAAGAAGCCATTCAGTTCATGTCGGACACACGTCCAAATATTGAATTTGAAGGTGTAACAACCATCTTTTTCCAGTTGGCACTTTTCTCGTCACAGTCGGTGTAAAGTCGTTTACAGAGCATGCCATTTCTGGTAAGCTTCACATAAACATAAACTCTGGATCTTTTTGAGCTGGATGTAGGTACTACTGTCTGATGGCCAGATAGAGTGAATCATGACATTAGATTTTGCAAGATCATTCACATAGACGGGAGCCATTCCATTAAGCTCTTTGTTTTTCCAATTTGCTCTGTGAAACTATAACCTACAAGACAGTATCTACAACATAATGTGGATCACAATGATGTAAGGTCAGACTGCATGTGTTAACAAGGACAAGTATACCACAAGCCCATATCGCCCCCAACATTCATTGGAAATCACAAACGGAAGACTTTAGTTCAGGCATTTACACACAGATGAACTTAATTAGCGAATGTCTTGCAGCGAATGTTTTTAACGGTTACTCATACACTGTGAAGATGAAAAGGTCATGAGTAAAATCAATATTGACCAGTGGTTGCGAGCAGATCATGAACAGTTTTCTCTGGTGGTAAAAGTTCATGTTTTCTGGGGTTGCGTCTCTATGGCAACTTCCTCCTTTGCTCTCAACATAATTACTTTGCTCAATGGAGGGCTCTGTCACAATAAATTGTAACTGTGGGTCATAACAAGCTGTCTGCAGACCAGTGGGCTTTTGGTTTTAGTATTACATTCTACTCTCTTCATGATGATGTGGATGATTCAACGCGGGGACATCAGCTTGTTGATGCTTAGTAACAGATGCTCGTCTAAATTCTGTCAACAGTAGGAAAAACTTTTCGGGTTCACTGCAGTATCGATGTGTTTACTGGCAGCACACATGTACAAACACACCATTCTGAACTCAATTGTATCAGATAATTTCAGAATTTCTAGGCAGGCTGTAGGAACATTGAAAACAACATTATGTAAAATGATCGGGAATCGAGTAATTTTGGTCTGTTATGACCGTCAGGCACTTTGAATCACATCATGAAGCAACAGAGCTAACAATTTCAAACTCTGAAACATTTTGTGGGTTGCAGAAAGCACAGAAAGCTCCCCATGAAAGATTTAGAAGGACGATGAATCAGCCAGTCTTACAGTCGAGCGGTTGTTTTTTGAATTGTATTTTTGAAGAAAATAGGTGGCAGTTTTGCCAACTGTATTCTTTTTTTGGTGACCGCGCTCTCACAAATATGTTCTTTTGAAGCTCATCTCCTAAAATTACCTCTAGTTGTGCTGCGTGTTGCTGAAACTGTAATCAGCTAAATGTTTGTGGCTTCAGTAAGTGAGTATTAAGCACACTCAAAATTAAAAAAAGATTATTTTCCATTGTCAGCATATGAGGAATCAAGATGAATCTGTCATCTAATTTAAAAGCAGCCAGTAAACATATATGCTTTTGCTTATTTCGCAACAGCTTTTGAAAAATACAGCGGAGAACAGGTCAGATATGATTTTGGGTTGAAGAAGTAGCAAGTTGCTTTGTTCCATTTTGTGATTGGAGTTCATTAAGACTGACATCTTGGTCTTTCAGCACGCCACAGTATTCTCAACTTACAAGAGAAAAGTCCCAGTCAAATACACAATTAAAGAGCTCTCAGTGAGTTAACAGCCTAGAAAACGCCAGACAAGTAGCAATTAAATAAAATTTCTTGGCTTTTATTTTTTTTGCCCATAAAAATGGCAAAAGCAAAGAAGCTAAATACACTAATAAGTAATCAGATGCCCTTTCATCAGGCCATCCATCTTTGAAAGATGAAGTCTGCATCTGTAATTATAATACCCCTTTTATAAGGGTTAACTTAGATATTCCTGGATTTTTTAAATCTGTGTTTGCTCTACAGGAGACCTTTTTGTTTGCATGTAAGAATGATGGTTTGTACGTGGCAAAAAATATCCGTGGACAACATAAAAAGTAACTCAATAGCAGTTTGAAATAACTAAACGTATCAGGCTTTGCTTTCGGTTGAAATTGCATTTCTTCATAGTCTGTTTCCTTGTAGATGTACTGGAGTAATAGAAAACCAGCAGACACAACAGTTATGCATTCTGGTGCTGATTTCTGTTTAATTAAAATGGGAAGTTCAAAAATAATTAGATTGGGGAGCTCAGTCTGAGTTATTTAATCTGTGACAAAAAAAAAATGGCACTCAAGCTGGAGACCGTGATTTAAGGTCAAAGTCGACAAATGCGGCAAATACCAGTAAAAATGTATTCCTGTCTGAAAACCAGATGCGTTCATCTTTCAAGTGGTTTAAATTGGAAAAAAGTCAAAAAGATGAGGTAGAAAGAAAAAAAAACTATATTGAAGGATAACTACAATGGCAAAGACTCTGCCAAACATCAGTCTCTGGGTAATCAAAGAACCTCTGCTTGACTTCTCCTTTCAATTTCAATACACTAAGTGCAAAAATCACAATGTTGTTTAAGTCTAATGCATGATTTAATATAGTATTATTATTATTATATATCAGCTTTTTTATTACACCCTTTTTCAACTGGTTGTAGCTCTAATCCCTCTTTGGACCCACCTATGAGCATTCCCCACAGCAGCTCCTAATTGACCCGTGGTTGGTTCAAAATATCCAGAGGCTAGCATCTCCAAATCAGCTATAGCTGCCAAAAACACCCAACATGGACAACAAAACAGCTAAGGAAGTCTGAAAAAAGGACAATAAAAGTCTATTTCTATTCTTTGCTGGTATTTATTGGGTTTACACTACTTTTCAGATAAGCCTCCTCAACAAAGAATGGGAATAAAGAGTTTAGCCAAACGGTTCAATAGATTTGTTAAATCTTATTGGAGTCCATGAGGAAAAAAGAATCTATTCCTCACTTCATTTTTCCTTTCCCCACAACAATTCACATGTTAAACTTGAGATGACTTTTGAAATACATTTTAATTATAGAAACGGTAACCTGAAAGTGTTGTTTTATGAACAAGGAAAAAGAAAATATGTTCAGTGTTGAGATGTTTTTCAGCCCTAACTCCAAGTCTCCTTTAAACCTTTGTTCTTTTCCTCCTTTCTCCCCCATCTGTCAGAGGACGGGGAATTGTTTCACTGAAGCTGTCTCCCGAGGTTTCTTCTCCTTTCTTGTAACAGTTTCTTTTTACCGGCCCTTTCCTCATCTTCTGAGAGAGATCGAGCTGGGTCAGGAACTAGTGCTGTTGTGAGCCCGCGATGCCCACAGAGATATCTTATGTGATATCGGGCTGCACAAATAAACTTGACTTGACATCACAAGGCTTTTTCCTCTGGGTGCAGCAGTTTTCTGTTGCAGTCCAAAAACACACAGGTCAGGTTGACTTTTCTTGGATGTGTGAATGCGGCTGTGAAATTGTGTTAGTCTGTGATAGACTGCTGACCTGTTCGGGGGGTTTCCTTGTGTTCTGGTCTAGCCTAACAGAGAACTACAGGTACAGACAATGAACAGACGAATCGGGGCCACGACACCAAGCGATAACGTCCCTCCTCTGTTGAAGAGATAGAAATCAGTCATGTTGTTCGGAGCAGATGGTCAGGCATATTAAACAGAGAATCTGTGAGCTGGAAAGCAAACAGATTAATTTGGTTTAAAATGACTGAGCAAATTCAACTCATGAACTCACTGGGTTGGTTCAGCACACAAACCACAGCAGTCGTTATGGTTTGAACAAAGACAATTCATTGCTGTTTATTTCACCACATGTCAGTCAGACCTTTAATCAGGTATAGAGGCACAGCTCAAAAACCCCACTACGCTGAAATCCAACTTTATTCAAGTTACACAGTTTCAAAACTTAATGTCATATAGACAAAGAATGATTCAATTTGAGCGTAAATGTTTTTGCTAATCTTGAGGATCACTGCTCAAAATCGCATAGCAACATTTTTGAGTATTACGTCAAATGATTAGAGAAATGCTAAGTTATGACCTCCACAATCAAAGGGACTCGACGGCTGTCCTCCAGACAGTTATCGACACCCTTCACAGGGAGAGTGAAAAAAACAACATCTAAACAAAATTCTGCTAATGAAGCTGCTTGTTCAAACTATGGTTTCCAAGCATACAAGTGGAATGTTTAATGGAAGGAAAAACTGTTGCTGAAAATAGCGCACAAGTAACAAGAATAGCAGCAGCCTTTTAAGGAAGGTGAAGAAAAGATTGTTCCAGAATTTGGGTGTTGATCGCAAGGTGTGGACTGAGGGTGGAGTCAGTGCACTGAAATCCACCTTTATTTCTAAAAGTGGCCATTATCTGAAAAGTAATCACAAATGTGTGTCTTAGTCTTAGTAATCAGACAGGTGAATGATTCAGGGAGAACTGTATTCATTGGGGTATTTGCTTTTAAAATGATCCACTCTTTCATGTAGTAGTGATTTTTATTACCCAGAATGCCCTGAAGTTGGTCCTACTGCCTTACCACTTATCTAAATGTCCTTGAAAAAGACGCTAAACTCATGTTAACATTAATGTGTTTCTCTGTATTTGGAAAGAAAGAAGTTGTCAGATTGATTGAGAAACTCATGATGAAAGCTCTTTTCAGAATCAACATGAGGTAAAAAAAAAAAAAAAAAGAGTCTCTAAGTATTTTCTACATAAATGTCCATTAAGTGGCTGAATAATTTTTCTAAAGCTGGCTCCGAACAGATTTTTCAGTCGATTAAAAATTCAGAGATAAGTTGTGATTTCATATAAACTGTGCAGTTTAATATTGCATTGCTGACATTAATATAAACATTTAAACTCAGACGAGAGCTAAATCCCTGCGTAAACAGCTCAATATTAAGACTTCCTTCACACAAACGGACACCACACTCACTGCTTGCTTGTAATGCTACACCCAGCAACCTTATAATTTCATTACTGATTCTGGTTGTTTAAAGCTCTGCTCGACACACATTGATCGGGTACAATCAGTAAATGTTGTGCCCAAAAAAACAAAAAAAAAAAACACGATAAAATTGTTTAATTCAATGGACCACGGGGCAGTGCTCATTTTAAATAAGCGTGCTTGGCAAGTGTTGTGTCTAAACTGTTGAATTATGTGCAGACACAGTTGGTGGGGAAGCCTTCTCCATCTTCCCTTTCGAAAGCCTGTCTGGGATGCTGCTGCTTTAGAACCAAAACAAAACGCCAACCTGTTGCCAACTGAAACTGGCAAATCCATAATAAACATGCAGCCACAACATTTCTCAGTTTAACTGCAGCATTTTTAAGGTATTTAGAAAGAGTGTAATTCTTTCATTTTAATTCATTAGACAGAGGGTAGCTTGTACTTTGAATGTTTGGTAGTTTTTATATTTGAATGTTTGAGCTAAGAAGCTGAAGGAAAAAAAAATCCACAGGAATTTAGCAGTTGTGATATTTTTTACATTGGGACAAAAGACAGATATTTTAGATATTTTTAATTATTAATAATTTCATGGCCATGGTTAACCGATTCCACTTATTTCTGTTTAGCCGATTTTCAGTTTTGCGTTTTCTCACAAAAAAAAAAGGATTTTTGGACTTTGACAGCAGAAACGTAATACTTTCCCAGATGGTATTTTTGCTGAACCATTTGACTAAAATGTTCTTTTTGAGCCAGTGTCACTTTCACTCATTTCCTCTAAAGACTCGGTCTGCTCTCATTGGTCAGCAGGTCAAACATAAAAAGAGCTCAAGCTCACTGTTTGTTCTTCCATTTTGCTCACTTCATCCTCCCGGCTCCTCTTTTCAAATCCTCGTCCTCGGTAACAAAGATGTGAGCAGATGAAGTGAGAACAGTCACAACGAGCGATGAGGTGAGAAACCAGGCATTTATCACATTTTGAAGTCATCATTTAATAACGACAGTCAATTAATTGGATGTGTGATACAGCTGCATCAGCTTGCCACTATGCAGCAGCATCCACCTGGATTTTGTCATTTCAGTTCTTAATGGGAAAAGTATTTGTTTCAAGTCCAATTTGCCATGTGCAAATAAAGTGCTGCTTCCCCTTCAAACGTTAAACCTCAAAACATTAAAAAAAAAAAAAAAAAGTTTTCAAATGATACACTAATGTATTTTCACCGCTGTCCATCTTCATTTTTTTATATTCCTCTGCAGTCCTTCAGAGAATCTTATCCGCTTTTGGACTTTTAGCTTTGTAACTTGTGCAGACTTTAAAGAAGATTTTCTAACAGCTCGTCTTATCTCAGAATCCTTAATAACATGTGAAACCTGCTGCTGCAACCCTTCTCTTTTAATTAAGAGAAAACAAATAGACAAAAATGCCAATTGATTCATTTTTACTGGTTATGCACTGGTTCAGGCCACTGTAAATCACAATAATTAAATTTTTTAAAAATTTATCTTAAATTAAAAACCTGACAGATTAAATAAAGTGAACTAATTAGCATGTAAAATGTGGTTATAACTGATGTCAGGTATCACACAGAAAATGGGGCTTGTAGGAAATATTGTACATTTAAGGACACTGAAAATGGATTTATATCTTCAAATATTATCCTTTGCATAAATGCATCTCGTGAAAGGATGAGTCATTATGCGGGCAGAGGAGGAGTGCCCCGAGCACAGGATCAGTTAGGATCAGCGGCACCTCTTTCTGATTCTGGAGGTGTAAAGCTGCTCTAATAGCTGCCTTAACTACACCTGAATGCTAAAGAGGCTCTTTTATTCACCCAAATCACAGTTCAGTGACACTCAGCAGCTCATATGTGCTGCCAGTAATAAACTGAACATAACTGATTTTTTAAGAAATCCATTTAACAGGCAAGACAAGATCCAAGGTGGTAGGGATAGCATGACCAACAAGACCCTGCAGGAAATGAGGGCAGACTCTCTAGCTTTTTCTGCTTCATAGAAATTCAAATATGGCGTCTTTTTGCAGTTAGGTTTTCACATTTAACTAAAAAGCAGAGAAAGTAAAAAATAAAATTAAATTAAATTTAACATTTTATTTTAACATGTTCACATAAAGTTAATTTAGCAAATATGTTTATATTTGTTTTCCTTAAACTTTCATTAATTTTCACAAATTTTACAGTGTAGTATAAAAAATATTTGCTTCCTTACAGATTTTTCTTTCCTTGCTTGAAAAGTATTTTGAAAATGATAATTAAATAAGTGGAAAAAAGCTATCAAAATACAATCAATTCATTATGCAAAACAAAATAAAGAACATGAGAAGTAAATTAACTGACATCCATCATTCTGCAAAAAAAATAATTAAATAAATAAATTCTTAGCTATCGAGACTCCAGCAAGAGACCTCAGCAGCAGCAAAGTGACTCCAAGAGCAGATCAACAATTCATTAAGAAGGTTACAAAAGCACCCAGAACACCTAAGCACCTGCAGGTCTCATTTCCCTTAGTAAAGGTCAGCAAGAATGAGAATAGGCAAAAATAGCATTTATGCACAAGACTGAGGTCAAAACTTGCTGAGCAACAAGAACACAAGCGACTAAAAATGAATAAACTTCTCAGGATTTTTGGGACAATATTCTACCAACTGAGGAAACACAATATTTTTTTTTTTTGCAAGTTGTGTCTTGGTATTCTAACAGCATGTCAGAACAAAAGCATCATACCAACTGTTCAAAATGGTTATTTGCTGCTTCAGGATCTGCACAACTTGACATAATTGATGATGCCATCTGCCGTCCGTCTCAAAATCCTGATTGATGATGTCCCACCTTCAGTTGGGTTATCCAGTACTACAATAATAAAAAAAGCACACCATTAAGTCATCCAAATTTCATGATAGAAGCAAGCTCAACAGGGCATCCTGCAGGACATCTTATATACCTGCTTAAGACATCTTTTTGTTAAAAGTGATTTTTTTTTTTTGCCTGAAAAATAAACTAGGCCATTATTTTAGGGAGGCAACAAACCGATACAACTTACAATCCTTCTTCGGCTACAACCAAATCTAATACAATATTTTCTTTATGCCCTCACGCTGGCCTATATTAGTTAATCTATGCATAAATGCTGTAGTGTTTGCGTGCTGTTATTTTGTGTCTGTACATTTTCCACCACGATCCTGCATGGTATAATTAAAGTCATTCAATGTGCTGTCACTGGCTTTAAAATACTGTTAATGAAACTGTGAAATAGTAAACACAATCTGCATGGCGGCAGAAACGGCAGCATGACCGTGCATTTAAATGAGCCACTGAGGCTGACACTTGGAAATTTCAAGAAGTTAGGCTCCCATATGTACTTTCAGCTCTGAAAACAAGGCAGTTAGGAGGAGTCTTATTTACAGGTCGTGAAGCTTGAACAGCAAGCGTGAATGATAACAAACAACGCCATCTGGGAAACTTCAAAGTTTCACATTAGCTAGTAATGAACGTTAGCATCATGAGGAGGGTCACTGAGCAAATCTACCTCACACTGTGTTTTCCATCCTTTGATGCGCCCTTTGAAAAAGCACCAAATGCTGCAATAAACCAGTGAGTGAACATCAGCTTTACAGCATGTGGATGAGACTGTATTATAAATGTGGCTATGGCAGCGCTGATCTTAAACTCTTTTGACAAGAAATGCATAAAAAAACATTAAAAAAAAAGGAGTTCTGCTAACGGCACGGGGATTTCTGACTGGACCAAAACATTATTTGACAATGTGCATCTAGGATTTTTGCTACAGAACATTCACAACTTTGATGTAGAGTTATTAACATTTTATAGGGGGCATTCGTAAATAAACTTAAGAATACTGTAATAAATAAATATATCTTTAGATCAAATACAGATCTGATTTGTATAATTATCCCCGACTTAAATTAAACTCGCTCAAAAGAATGTCATTAAATTGATTGGGGTAAACTCACCATATCAATATTAGGCCTTTAAAGGTTTCATGATTGAATGATCAAACTACAAATGACTCCTAGCCAAATGAATATGGAAGGAATCGTTTCAAATCAGGACTCACATTGTTATTCTCTGAAATATGTAGTTTATTTTATGATAATTTAATAATAATAACTATTTAAAGGCACTGTAGAAAACCTCAAGTCTTAATGACAATTAAATTATTCATTTTGAAAAGATTAGGTCTGCAGGTCTGCTAAGCAAAACCTACGTCCGTATAAACCCATAACAATTTTAAAATAACTTAAGAAAATCCACAAGGCGACACAAAATGTACCTGAATAATAGGGATTAGGCAAATACTGCAAATATGTACCAACTATTAATGCAAGACAGATACAGAGAGATTTTGTTTTCTCGTCATAAGTTATGTTCCCACACGGTCTTTGATAATGTGTTGATTCATCTAAATGTTGTGACAGGCAGGGAGAAATGCTGCTCATGAAACTACAGCCAGACATAATTTATCCCACTGTATCTCCGAACAGTTTTCTTTGAACTTGCTTGCCGTCTTGACTCTTAACAGAAGCCTCTTGTGCTGCGGCAGATGTGTGAAAATCGTCACTATGTTGCACGAGGCGAGCAGGAACAAGAGCAAACTGCTATCTTTCTAATATGTCGGATTTGTTTGTTTTTTTTTCCTCCTCGTGTCGAGTGCTCTGCAACAACTCTAACAAATGTTTTATTTATGAGTGTGATTTTTTTCTCTCTCTCTTTTGCTTTCTCAATGAAGAAAGATGACTTTTTATATTCAAGTCAGTGATTCTTCCTCCTAGCAAGAACAGGTGAAATGCAGCACATACACGTTTTCTAACACAATTTGCATCAATGTAATTATATAGTAACAGCAACATTTATCAACTTCCAAGAAAAGTTTTAATTTTTAACAGGTTTGGTCTTAGAATCTGATTTTGTGTCTGGTGAACCCTTGTTGACTTCATTTGGTCACACGTTTTGGAATTTTATTCCAGTGAAAATCCAAAGAGAACCCATTTGCAGTTTTCAGGGAAGAGCTTCCAGATTTCTATTTAGAATATCATGATATTTTTTAAAAACCCATGAAGCTGTGCTCTTGGGCAAGATTCCCAGGACTTCGGGAAGAGAAACAGGCCTGCAACATCACAGCTCTTCCACCACACTTAACAGTTTGCATGAGGTATTTTCCGTGGACTCATTCTAATTCAATTCAACAAAACCAAAGAACTTGATTTTAATTAAAATCTGGCATGCTATTAACAAACTCAACACCTTCACACATATTGTTTAGATTGATATATGACACCTCTTCCTATAGTTCACACAGTTAGCTACAGATTTGTTTTCTGAGTCACTTCTTTTACCGTCCTACTCACTGTGTGGTTGCGAGATAAACCTAAACCCTCATTCAGTCCTGTTTAAAAAAAATCTGTGCCTCTGTGTCACATTATATTTATACCCCAGGGAAACAGGAGGTATTTGATACTAATTGAAAAGTTCCTGGATGCTGATTAATTCTGAAAAGTAAATGACTGCATAATCCGTTATATTTTATAGGAATTGTTACAGATTCCTGTTGTGGTAGGAGTGCCAAGCATCACATCCTTTAGTTTGTTGTGAAAATTATAATTATTACACATTTTATGGCAATAGGGTATAGTACGAAGTAGTTTTCCAAGGTAAGCAGCAGGATGTATCACAATATAAGCAATAAAAAAGGATAAAGAGTGATAACACAGGCCTCAATGTGTCAAATTCATATTTCAGTCACTCAGTTAGCAGTGTTGTCTTCAACTTTTCCAACTTCCTCCGCTGAGCGATTATTATTGCCCTGCGTGGCTCAAAGCAGAGAGTTTAAGACATCTCACGCTCTAAGCGCTGGGAGGAGAGAGCCATCACTGATGTGACAGCCAGGTGCTGAAGGCGATACTTCAACAAGCATGCCGTGGCTCCACTTTCATCAAAGCAGGGAAGAAGTCACAGCCGAGAGGCTCAAATGAGCAGCTACAAACAGCCGTGTTAATGTGCGCGAGTATTTTTCAGCTCAAGCTCACAACACTGCGAGTGCGCCTAATCCAAACAATATGCCACCTTCTAAAATGTCAGCGCAGGCACTTAAAGTGGAGCTGCCTTTGTTCCGGCCAATGGAAACCCAATGATGAGAAGATGACAAAGGATCAGAGCTCGGTGGCACAGCTTTCAGGGATGTACGCAGTGTGTGTTTATCAGAAAGAAAAAAAAAAACACGGAGATGTATTTCATGCCGGTATTGCGGTTTCCTGGCAGGGCTAGATTAACCGAGCAGACAGGCAGGAATCCTACCAGCGAGAAGGAGGTGCAGGGCACTGACTCCCTAATCTGTTTCAGGATCATTTGCGCACATCTCCCGGGGCTTTACTTATGAGCAAAAATTCAGCAACACAGCCTGCTGCAGTGGCGGTAGATTTGGGGGAGTATTTAATTTTTTTTATTGTTTCTACATCTGCTCTGGAGACATTCCAATAAATTGCCAGTCCAGAATGAAAACTTTCTAGAAGTAATACAGAAATGTCTTTTTGATCTTCCTGAGTACTTATGTTTGGCTGAATCACATCTCTTCAAATGTAACTGGGGGCTCAGAGCTATGCAGAGTGTACATCTATGTTATTATTATTATTTTTTAAAACAAGAGAGAACCTAAAGTTTCCCAGATCAAAGCTGGCAGCTAAACAACTTAACTCATTCGTGCATCTCAGTGCTGCATTTTGCTCGCGTGAGCAAGATAAAGTTACTTTCAGATGATATATTATTTACAAAACCAATGTAGGTGCTGAGAAAAACTTTTTTGCTCGATACGACCTTGGTCCGAATCTTTTCCAGGAATTTCTTACTGGGGGATGAACACACATCTGTGGGGGCTTCACACAGAAAGCTGTACTCAGCCGGTGTACACAACCAGATCTTTGGCCTGGTTCCTTACTTTGACTGTGAAATGTAAAGATTTGACTTTGACAGCCCTGGAAGCTGGAGGGGATTTTCAGGCATACCAGAATAAACAGAGTTATTTTACTCTGCAGCTAGAATTACTTCAACACACTAAAAGCTATAATGTTAGTATTATATATTGATTGAATAGCAATTAATTAGCAAGAATGGGGTGGCGTGGGAGGAGGGGGAGGGGGGGGACATGTTTATATGAAATGAAAGCACAAAGTTTGTCAGAATTAACATGTTACCCCACCAACGTCACTACACACATCTATTTTTTGAAGGATCCCCACGAAGACAGAAGATCATGGCTTTAAATTTTACCCATCCTCTGGACTTCTGTTTACTATCCAAACAACAGCCAGCTCGGATTTAGTGTCCTGTCTCTGTTTTTCCACTAATTTAGGCAAGTCACTCTCATTGTGGAAAGGAAACGTTTGACCGAGGCAGAGGCTGAGGTGAATGACAAAAAGAATTTAAGCAGAGCTGGAAACAAAACATCCCCTGCACAAATCTGTTAGGAGGCTCGCTGCTGATGCCTCCCACATAAGACAGGTAGTTTGTGGTCGGTTGCTCAAATTCAGGAGTCTGGAAAAATAAAAATCCAACCCAGAAACCACTAATATCTCCTAAATAATGAAACATGTTGCCGTGATTTAAAATTAAACTTGCTCTTTTAAAAATTAAATCCGATCGTGATTATAGTGCCCTTCACATTTATTAGTACGGCTGGTAAAGATTTGTAAAAAGCCTCCTTGAAAAATTTGCTGTAGTTCTTCAATACTGCGTTCTGAATATTTTATTTATATTTCCTATGATCCCCCTCACTGAGTGTGGTTGCAAGATAAACTTTGCTCCTTGTTCAGCATTGTTTGTTAGAGTTGCAGTTGCTCATAACAAAAGGTTTGTTTACACTAAATAATAATAATAAAACAACTTCATAAGATATTGATCAGTCAGATTCATTTTATTGGAAATGTTGGGGATGCAAAAATGTGTGCCACTGATGATCCCAAAAACCACAATTATTTTCAAACATTCCAATTTTTAACCACTCAATAAAATGTGCTCAAAATACAAAAAGTTTTGCTAATGCAAATAAAAAAAACCAATGTATTTTTACCATGAGCTATAAAGACAGTGATAAAAAATTAATTTTGGTCCGTCTTGCTCCCAGTTCACTCGTAATGTTTAGGCGGAGTTTTGACCTCGTCAACACATGCATGCCTATAAATAAGGGGACTAATGCATGTTTCAAATAATTATTTACCTCTCTAACAGATGTCATCCTTATTTAATGGAGGAAAATGACCCTTAATCATTCATTTATCTTGTAACCCATTAACACTGACTTTTGAATTGATTGAAAACACATTCATTGGATATTATTTCATGATTTTAGTGAAAGACTGAAACGCAACGGAACAGATGTAGTTCATCATACAAAATTTACAGCAGAATAATTTTTTTTGCTCCATTGCTTTCCCAGTGAATTTTCATCAAGTATACACTAATATAATTTTTAAAGAAGCAAAAACCAGACTTAAAAAAAAAAAAATATATATATATATACATATATACATACATATATATACGACAATTTATGAGCAGCGCGTGGCTGTGAAGTTTTGCTTCCTGCTCGGGAAAAAAGCGGTTGATCATCAATTGACATTTCACCATTTTTAAAACTTCTCCATGAAGAAAAACGACGGCTGGACAAAACAGCTCTTACAAGAAAATTCACTGCGGGTAAACGAAACCTTCCACATCAACGCCGCTTGGCACACTGATTGATAAGGCGTGGTTGAACAAATAACTAGCGGCAGAATAGTGTACTACGAAAACTGCGCATGCAGCAGCGTCATTCTGGAAACCTTTGGGTACCCCCTCGTACATAAACCTTTATCAAGTCCAACATATATAAATGTGACAAAATAAATCCACTGAGCAGCAGAAATCCAAGGTTTTGAAAATTTCTCTCAAAACTGTCGCAAAAAAAACTTTACTGGGGCAGCTGCAGTCCCACTTCTAGTTTGGGCCACTCAGCTGGATTAAGTTCCTTATTCAAGGGCAATTCAGAGGTGGGATGGTTAATGACTGAGAATTTTCATTAGCTTCCCAGATGCCTGCTGCTTTGACCTTTGGGCTGCAGCAAGTCTCTCTGCTCATTAGGTTGCATTTTACAAGCTCATGCTGAGCTAAGTAGACAAACAACACATAGTTTGTAAGGTATGCAAATACTTGACAATAAACCGCAGCTGTAATAGGCATCTCATGCAGTGTTATAAGACGTGGAACAAAACAGAAAACATGGCCGATATGACATAGACAGACTGAAAAAGGATTTTCATCCTTGCTACGGCCTTCAGTGTCCACAGCTTCAGCTGCAACTTGCTTTCATTTATTTATACACTGAGACACACTGACAGGCAAACCGAGAGTCATCCAAAAACACGGTAAAGGCCACTGAATTAATAAACAGTATAAGCTTTTATCAGACTTGTGAGAAGAGAAGGCTATGTTTATTTTTGTTGCCTTCTAAGCTAGCTTTCTGCAGCTCGTGCAGAACAAGTCAGGCCTTTGCAATTCCACGGCAGCACCAGTGCAGTTTACTGTACACATGCTCCTGCACTATGCTTGTTTGTTTTTGTGAGAAGTGTGTATTTTGCCACTGTCACTGTCAGAAATACTTTGTGTTTTTTGTAGTTGCAGAGCGGTACGTTATACGGAAACCTTTCGAGCTATAAAGACAGTGATAAAAAATTAATTTTAGTTCGTCTTGCTCCCAGTTCACTCGTAATGTTTAGGCAGAGTTTTGAGCTCAAGTCAACACATGAAAAACGTGGGAATAACAAAGTTAGCTTTTAGCGTACGGAGAACTGGAGGTGTAACGTTGCTAACGTTTGGGGAAGAGATGCGTTTGGCTCCTGTACAGGATGTGGTGTGCAACCGCCAGAGCCCAGCTGAGATAGTGCTCTTTTAGGAAAAAAAAAAGGTTACTGCTTTAATTGCAATAACATTTGTCTACACCACTAATTGTCCTTTTTTTAGTTTACAATGTGAAGAATCTTGTTGGATAATAGTCAATTTGATTTGGTAATTTCCTTCACAGCATTCCTCGTGGAAAAGAGGTTCCATTGTTCTTTAAAATGAACTTTTTTTCCCCCCACAGAAACAGAAGTTAGCACAAAGAGTACTTTTCTTTATATAGGTTTAAATTAGTATTTGTCATTCTCTCTTCCTTTAGCATTTTACAAAATTATTTATTTTTTACCAAACTGTTCACCAAACTTAATCAAATAAAGGGACAGCTACCAAGCATCTGTGCAGCTGAAAGACATGAGGATGAGCCGTTTCATTTAGGTGTGTTGGAGCAGAGATGCAACTAAGGGTTGCGGGATGGTAGACTGGACTTGGGCACCTTTATTTTCTTTCCCATTGGATTATATCTTCCACAAAAATTCACTATAAGCTGAATTTATAAAAATGTAAAAAAAAAAAAAAAACATCTGCAAAAGCAGTGGCAAATCATCTGTACTACATAGTCATGTAATTTAGAGCCACATAGTACGGGATAATGGGCAAATAGGATTCTCTCAATCTACTTACTCCAATCTACCCACCACCAAGATTACATTGATTTTTATAGTGTTTTTGTCTTAATCTAACAAAAAGAATTATGCCGATAAGAAAAAACTTTATGATGCCCCAGAAGTGAGACCTGGATCCAAGGCCTGAACAGACAAAGCTGCATTTCATTTACCTGGATATCAGCGTAATGTCCCACCCAATCTAAGTCCAGCACACACTGTGCTTGAACAGGTCACATTGTGTAAGCCTGATATGGCAGTAACTCCCGTCACGCTGCACCATAAAAGATGTCAGACTGCACAACTTGTTGGACCAAAATCACATCAGACAGAACCGACCGACAGATAGGTCAGTCAAATGCACAGCAAGTTCTGGACGTTAATGAACTTATTACAGCTATACAGGGACAAGATAGAAAAATGAGAGAAAGGAGACAGCAGTAGAAGGTAGCACAGTGTGTTTCAAGCCTGCAACAGCGTATGGTAACATGCTTTTTACTAATAAAACTCTTTACATGCTGTACATGTGACAGTCCTATTTTATTTTAAACTCAGGACTGGTGAGGAACCGCAGAAATCAGACTTTATGACCATTCCATCTGATGTCTCAGATTTTTATTATTTAAAACTTGGACTTAGAAACTGGAACACTTATTAATTATAGTCCTTAATTATAGTCCTTTTTCAAAGCTAAAGTATGACACTATGATCTTAGCCTCTCAATCTGTACATTTCAGTTACTGTAAAGCTTGAAAGAGGAAGTATGAAACATTTGTTAGCAGTGTTTTTTGACATTTAGACTCCCCTGTGTTCGTTTGAGTTTGCACATTCTCCTTCGGCTTCCAAAATGCAGTTTAGATGTTGCGTTAATTGGCCTCTATAAGTTGCCTTTAGGTCTGTGTGTATGTGTATAGCCGTTTGACTTGTGTGCCTTCATATTAAAAAGAATGCAACATTTTGAACAACTTTTATACGTATTTAGCCTTTTTTAATAACCGGGCCTGAATTCCACGTTCTTGCAATCAAAATCCTTTTGAGACATTGGCCGGCCAAAGTGGTTTGCTGGGTTTTCATGTTGCTAAGGACAGTTTCTCTTCCTTTCCGTCTCACTCTCTTCTCCCTCTTCATACCCTCGCTGGGTCGGCTCATGGGTATCTCCACGTGTCAGACGAGCAAACGCCTGGGCTACAATGATGGAGAGCTGAATGAAATCATTCCACTGTTAGGAGAGAATAATGCAAACTTAATTACCGTGAGCTAATAACTTCGGGCAATCGAGCCAAACTCAGCTCAGTGTCTCCTTCAAATAGTGACGGCGGCTGAAGCCTTTTCCTCTTTCATTTCTGGTGACGCTCAGCAGAAGTCCCGGTTCTCCGGCTCGAGCCAGAAAGGTTGATAAGGCGGGCTTTGATGGAGCCGACGTGAAGGTTTTATTTTGTGGTTTGCTTCATGAGTGTGAATAATTACACAGAAATTTGAGCAGGCCAAAGATAAGAAGTGTGTGTGGTTAATCCGATCGTCTCCAGAACTTTGCGGAAATTATGGTTCTTAGACAGTAAAACAAATGTGACGTACAAAGAGCGTTTAAAGTGAAACGGTTGGCAAAAATCCCTCTCCACCTTTTGTTTCTGACCTTGGATAATAATAAATAATGTACATGTGCTCTGACCAGTCATTTACATCAAACAATATTGATTTGGGCTGAGGAAAGACGAGTGTGGATGCTATCAAAAGGCCAAAATATTTACAAAATTTTGCTAGTGATTACGAGGCTCAAATCTCAAAGGCTGCAAATTAGACTCTTTGTTTTTGCCGTTCAAAGAGACTAAAGGATGAGGATTAAAGTCATTTCTAGGGCCCTGTGGAAAAAATCTTAAGCAAGGTTGTAAGAATTAAGCAATGCTTTGCCAAGACAGAGCAGAACAATTGGCAAAAATGCAGTATTTTACGAAAAACAGCCGTCCTTATTACTACGTCAACTGAGTGGAAAAATGGGGTGAATCACAGATTAATGTGTCATCGTCTTTGAGCTGGGCGTCACAGTTGCATTTATCGTGAAAGGTTAATTCATATTATAGAAAATACCTTCACAAAAAATGTGGATTATGGTGTATAATGTAAACGTCAACTGAAACCATTGGGAAATTACAGAAATACAGATATATGTCTATTAAGAAGATCCATCAGGCAGCAAAAATGGCATTAAAATTACATGTTTGCTTTAAACAAGTGCATCACTGCCCGCTTTACAAGAATAAGATGAAGAATGTGACCGAACTGCGCGCACAGATGTCCAAAGATTGTGACACAGATAATACACCATTTTTTTTCTTTCCAAAGAAGTGCCACAGAGTCTGGTGGAGGAAAAACGTAAGCCTGCTCCTGCTGCTGCAGTGATAGGAGAGCTGAGCTGATTCCTCCCCAGAATCAAGCTGGAGGGATTTTATCCATTCAACTTCTCTCGGTAAATAAGAATTCGGATTGTTGTGAAGTCATTTATTGAAGAAAACGGAGACAATTTATTTAGTGAAAAAGTTTTAAAACATAAAACAATGACAAAGAAAAAGAAATAAAGAGAATGTGTACTGTTTTAAACACCTTGAACGTCTTTTGTTATCTTCCTCTGAGGAGTTGGACTTTCTTGCATTGTTTTTAACTGAACACTTTGCCAAGTTTTTCACCCACTTCTTAAAGTGGCTGAGCACACACATAAAATGTAAAAGTAATGCAAGGGAATGAAAAAAATAGATGGATAAATGGATACCTTCTGACCTTGGCTAAGTCCAGACTGTTTCAAATTTTTAAAAGCTCTTGCTATTCTAAGTTTAAAATCACTTAAACTTAGACATCCCGCTTTTTAATATACGGTTTCTTTCATGTGAGACCTGGTCTCCTGCAGGTGTTAGATGTATCCCTGCCCCAGTACTACATAATTAATGTCTGAAATACCATTAAGTGCTGATGATGAAGTGTTTATTTGATTCAGGTGAGCGGAACAAGGGGAATGTTTAAAACATGCAGGACCTCGATTCGAGTACAAGCACCCTGAATGGGATATCTGAGCTATTGAAATATTGAGTAAAGCTTTCTTTTGACACTTATGGTCCGGGTTTTTGACGTCTGATCTTCATTTATTATAAGGAGGAAAATAAATAAATCACAAACGTTCCACGTACTTCAAGGCCTCATAGGCCACTGCAATCTGGTCACTCACTGAAGGCAGCAGGAACATCTGATGTGGCTCAGAAATAAAGAACGGTTTGCAACTGTGACTCGACTCCCATTGTTAAAGAGCCTCTCAATGGATTTTTCTTGTTTGCTTGTTTGCTTGCGAACGCCACAACTCTTCTCATTACAGATGATTGAGAAGAAAAGCAATGGGCTCCTGTGTTTTCTAGTAATGGTTAAGATAGAGGCAGATTGATCAGACTTTAATGGGCAATACTGATTTCTGGTTTGTGTTATCAAGTAACTAATAAAAGGAACGAAAGAGTTGCAGGTTCCTTGATAGAGTAGTTTTACAGTGAGCCGACAATGAAAAAATAACATTTTCCAAATTTATGGGCTAAAGAATTTGTACCTAACCTTTACCTGATGTTTGATCAAAAGCTCAAATTATCTTGGTTAAGGGGTGACTTGCCTATCATTTTCTTGCTGACTTATTGATGCATCTCTAAGTGGGGGAAAAAAACTCTTGAAATAATGTAAATTATTTGCCTGTAAGGGGTCTCTGATATATCATATCACATTTATGATATACGAGATTTTCTTGACTTGTCAGATAATTAAGCATATTAACTCCAGTAACATATTTTTCTTTATGATGTTCATAGTTTTATTATTCCATCTTTTTAGGTTTTATTTGTCTAAGTCTCTTGCCCTCACAGCTTTGATCCATTAGGTCTCCTGTTCCCCATAATAACCGCCTCAGCACATACAAACACTCCTTGGTATTTCACTCTGTGATAATTCATCCCTGTTGTCACACTCCTGTTATTCAAATGGTTCCCTTCTGTGCTAATGCCTACATTTTGTATTGCAGATCTTCAGCTTATTATCAAAAATTCTACCTTTTGAATCAACCTACAAACCTGCTTGTTAAAGTGCCAATCTTCTATTTATATTTTGGTCTTTTTACAGCGAAACACAACCCCTTTCGCTATTCCTTACGGACATTATTCTCCTTTTCACATTTACTCTCATTAGATTAATAATTTTTTTAAATAATTTGACTACACCTGTTTTGCATGTTGTTGTACTTCCATTTGGGTCTTTACTATTGCAAAAATCAGTCCAAGTGCCTAAATAAACCCACCAACCACATGTTTTCTGGCAATAAGTTCATGTTTTTTTGGTGGGTGCAAAACAAGCCATTTTAAAAACCATTTTTTTAAAAAGTTACAGTTAAAGTTCTTTACCTAGCAACCCCAGCTGAGTACGGCCCCTCGCCTGGCAACCCAAACGGAGCTAAAAAGCATGTTTGGTCAACTGTATATTGACTGTTTGAAAAGTCAAGTGTTTTATTGTTGAAATACCACTCAGAAATCGCTTGCTGAAGCTCATTAGTTCATTGCCAGATTTTCTGATGAGACATCGCATTGTCCTAAAATACCCCTTTTATCCAAAAGTATCTTCTTCATGCAGTCTTTGTGACCTTCTGAATGGCTGTAAATATTTAAGCCACCCTAAATATCTCTGGGGGAAACTTGCTGCCATCTGGTATTTCCTTTTGTAATGTATTCATCCAACTTTTCTTTTGATAATAATCACACACAAAACATCTCACTACTAATACTGCTATTATAAGGATTTCATACATATCAATAAATAATAGCATTAAACATGCAAATAAGGTACAACAGACTGAAATACAAATCCTACATAGCGAGGTAGTTGTTATTCTAAATGATGACTAATGTTATTTACCAATATTTACCAATTTCTATTTGGCTCTTTCACATCATAAACTGGTAAATAAAAATAGACTACATCATTTTGGAAATGTGGATTTTGCTATTTTTTTCAGGGTTGATTATTCACCATTTGTGGATTCTTGACAGATTGAACAAATTATAACAAAAAAGGGATTCTTTATGGAGAATTTTTAAAGGTATAAGTCACATCAAGGTTGTTTAGACAGACAATATATCATTTTTACAAAGTGTAAATTATCTGACAAACCTGAGACAGATGCAGATTCACAAATGCACCGTCTATTGGATAATAGATTGCATGTTCCCTGCAGGGATATCTGTAGACTCAAATTACTTGTTCAATAAGGTCCTGTCAGCATGTTTCCAAAATTAATTGTTGCCATATGAAATATGCAAACTGATCTAAACTCAGTACAATACTTGATCTCTCAACGTCTCCTTCACAACTGCGTCATTTTTTTATTTTCTTTTAGAAATACGTACATACCTAATATACTTGCCACCCACATGTACATATAAGAATGCCAAAATGTAAATTGCATCAGGGCAGTTGTATAACTTTCACACCACCACACCAGCAACAATTAGAATACACTGGTTGTTGCAGGCTGCTGCTCACAGTAACTACAGGCACAAAGTAAATCTGCATCCTAATTCATGATCTCCAGCGTGATTAATGACATGCTGTAAATTCAATTCTTAGTCATTTAGGGCTGCTGGTAACTATCCTCTCACATCATTTTACACTTGCCGCAGAAGGAGTAAATGAATCAATAAGGAAATAAATCTTAAATTAACAGAATCTTATTAACAGGATTCTGTTAATTTACAATTAAGCGAATCTCATTATCAGTTTCCCCATTTACTTCACTCTACGTCCAGGGCAGAAAACGATCTCACCTCTTTGATGGCAAGCCCTTTACACTCAATGTTATTGCACTCTGGAGGACTTGCAGCACAGGAAAGAAAATATATAGCGCAGCCATTAATTTGCCATCTCCAGAAAAGGGCGCCAGTGATCTGTGAAATCACTTTGTTCGTTTGAGATGGTTGCGCTTCCTGTTCATTTATGTCTGATAATTAGTCGGATTGTGTGAATCTCAGAGACTTTGTCTCATTTTTGGCTTCTGCCGTAAGTCAGGCTGCTACATTCCCATGACCTGTGCTGTCTGTCTTACTCTGCTCCTGAGCTTAAACAGCCTTAGGACTAAAGTAACCGAGGGAACGCGCGTGAGCATGAGAGCTGGGGCGCTCCCTCATTTTGAATCAGACACAGTTTTTATTTGCTGCGATCCATGAAATAAACTGTCAATGAGGTAGGAGATGTGAAGCTCTCCCATCGATTTTATCTGTTATTGTCAGAGTTCAGTTTGGCTCATGTGGTTTAACTGCACCACAGGAAGTCTGTGGCTCAGCTCTGTCGTCTATTGTTTCTCAATTTCTGTTCTGTGTGGGAAGCTGCAGGTTCCTCCACAGTGACTCCTGTCTTACTGCAGGATTCCAGTTTGGCAGCTGCAAAAATTTTGACTGAACCATCAGATCTGCGCAACTGTTACCTGGGCTGAAATTTGAATTTATGACAACATTATGTAATAGGACAGCTGAAATATTATGCAATATGCAGCTAAATCTGAAGGCTTAACAAGCTCTTCACTATTTATTTGCTTCAGTCTCATCTCTATGGTAAACAGAACTAGACTGAATTGCAATTACTTTCTTGGATGAATATTTTGTACACGATCTTACATGAAAACTGTTAGAAGATGATAATAAATAAATAAATAAATAAATAAATAAATAAATAAATAAATAAATAAATAAATAAATAAATGTAATTGTTATGGTATTTTTTTTAACTCTCTATTGACATTGAAGAATTTTTTCTTTAAGAAATATGGATCTCAAACCTTAAATTGACCGAAACTGTATTTAGAGAATAAAAAAGGGTGACTGGTTTAAGTGAATCACTAAACTCAAAAGTCTTCCACAATAAACACACATCCATGAGCCCCCACCCATAACTGATTTCATAGATTATTTTTCTGTCTTGAACATGTAGTTGAGATTGTGGATCTAAAGATTTTTGGCTCAGCAGAATTTACCTGAGTAATAAAGCCAATATATGTGTTGGGAATTTTGCCCGTATCTGGCTGAGCTTTGCGTTGGGGATCTGATGCAGGCTGTCCAAATGCGTTCACTATTTTAAATAATCATCAACATGTTATTTGGATCAGCCTGTGATGATAAACATATTTCTCACACAGTCACTGGATGATCATCTGGTGTCTCTACGGGGCAGTTAATAATATAAGCGATATGGCTCACTTTCCAGGGTGCCTTATCGTCCAGGAGTAGCACAAAACTGAAAAACAGAAGCTATTTCCAGCTTTCAGCTGTGTCGAAATGTATTGGTATCTGAGTTGTAAATCTCAGTTCAACAAAAACTTAAAGCACTATTTCGTTATTTTAAGTTATCTGTCTTCTTGTTAATATTATAAAACAGACTGTAAAGACCAAAACATTCAAATTCTACACTCAGATTCTTTGAACTGTAAATTTAGTTTTATTAAATACTAGTCTATTACCGTGTTTCCCCGAAAGTAAGACAGTGTCTTACTTTCTTTTTATCCCCAAAAGCCCCACTATGTCTTACTTTCGGGGTATGTCTTATATTGGAAAGAAATTGTCGAATTTTTTGTTTTAACCATAAAATTAACATTTATTAACAACCTGAACAATATTGTATTACCGTATTTTAAGCAGAAGGCGGCAGTGACAAGTGCAGGGGACGGCGCGGTGACGTATGGAGAGGGAGGCGGCGCGCAGCTAGATGAGAGGGAGGCGGCAATTTCCCCGAAAGTAAGACATATGTCTTACTTTCGTATATTAGCCGACCCCCCTGAAACCACCGATACGTCTTACAATCGGGGGTGTCTTACTATCGGGGAAACACGGTAGTGAAAAAACCCCCCACAAATATGCTTATTTAGTGCTTTTTTTTTTTTGTCCTTAGGTCCATCTTAATTTCCAGACAAACTGCTGCTGATGTAAAACTACAATTTTATGACAGAACCTTTCACCTGCTCTCAAGGTGTGAATAAAATGTGGACTGCTGAGTGAGAGGATGATCAAAAAAGTCCACAGCTCAGACTCTAAGATCTGCTTTGTAACCAAAGCCAAAGGTCAACAGACCTGTGACACCCATGTCAAGGACTAAAGCCCCCGTATATGGGTTGTGAGCTTTACCCTTATGCCATTGCAGTGCCCCTTTTTCTACTTTTAATTAAGAGGAAGATTTTTTTTTTCCTTTTTCACTACCATCATAGCAGAAGTTAATCAAAATTTTAAATAGAGGAAAGAAAAGTATTTAATATTTACACATTTTAATTGATTAAATTCAATTAGGCATGATGATTGGAAAATTCAAATCAGACTTTAACCAGAGCAAATGGCTAAGTATTGTATTTGTCACTGAATACTTAATCTTTTAGACATGGAAAAATTACATTAGACTCTCCATTCTCATTAGAAATGCATTCCTAATAACCTTGTGTATATTTATGACTATGTCATCTTTTCTGCATCATAACCTCCCTAACATAGAAGATTATTTGCCATTTAATTATAGTAATTGCTATTGATAAATTTGCTCGACCATATTAGATTCATATTTGTCTATGCACAAGCATTCACGGGATTTGTGTTGAAAAGAAAATGCCTGAATATAAAAGGTTACACAATTTTCATTCGTTAAAGAAAAAATCAAAATTTTAGTATTGACAAGTCTAAATTCTAAATTTTTACACTGGATTTGAAAATATGAATGTCTTGTCACTTAATTTTTTACACAGAAGTAAATAAAAAAGTTAATTCAATTTGTAAAAGAGGAGAAATAAGAAGAACAAATTTTGAGAACATGAAAATGTAAATTTTGTGATTTTTGAATAAAATACAAAGTTTTATAAGTGCATTGTAATTAGGTGCTGAAAATATTAGATGTGTTAGCAAATCGCTTACCATTACTCATTCCAACATAACTTTAAGATAAATATGAATGGGCCACCATTGGTCTTGGACTATGTTGCAACATGGCAGGTTCCTGGCTGATGGCCTACGGCTCTCAGAGATATTATGTGTCAGCTTTAGGCTGCGAGTTGTGAGTGGGGCATTGCTGTGGGGCGCGCTCCTTTGACCTTCCTGGGCTGTCTCATCAAGCAGGATGCCATGGTGCCCTTTTTCTTTCTATTCCTTTGAGTGCTGGAAATGCTGATGCCTGCCCAAAGGGTTACAGTGTCTGGAGGTTTCCTTCCTCTCTGTGCTTCTGAGCATCCACAGGTTCTGCGGTTACTGGGTTTCTGGCTTGGCCTTCACTGGGACACATGGTAGCAGGATAGGGGAATTTGGTTTCCCATGTCTCTCTCTGTACCACAATGGTTATGGGGATGCAAATCTTGTGCTTTGCTAAAAATCTTAATATGTGGAAGAGTCAAAGCTGAACTGGATATTTTTCTACACATACTATTTGTTCTTTAAAGTAGATTGTGAAATCTTTCTGTATTTGTATCGTCAAAAGAGAGACATTCTACTTTTCCGCTTGTATTGACATACCACTGCCTTTTCAATGTAAAAATAAATACATCTTTAGTAGGGCTGTGTAATTTTATAAATTCTACGATATTTATCTCTTTTTTTTCCCTCAGAAAGTATCGATTTTTCATCCGCAAGTATTGATACATTAAATCCTACATTGAGTTTTATGTCAAATACACATGAATTAAATGACAGCCATCACACAATATTTTTTACCCAGCTGCACATGTACATTAAAAATGACATGTAATGAAGCAACCAGTTACAATTAAATAATGAAATGAAACTATACTGTGCGTTTAAATTGAATGCATTGTATGAAACACCACAAATACTTTCACAACTTCAGTTATCTTTACATGTACTAATTTGTGTGAAGAATAAAGTGGATATTAGCAGCATGCAGTGAAAATCTTACACACACCACCTATTGCAAATCATACAAACACTACCGCAAGTTTTTTATTTATTTTTTTCCCTGAATGTCAGCCAGAAAGACAAAATTTTCAGGAGATAAAAAATTATTCTCCCTGTTCCACCCTTTTGTACTGTTGCAGTGAGAAGCTAAAAGAAACCCAATTAACCCAAGTTAGAGACAGTGCAACTCTTTCCCCCAAACCCTTCAGCAACACTCAGGAGATCACTCTACTATTAAAGGGAGTACACTCAGATATACCACACTTTTCTAATTGAAACCTCTGGGACTGCCTTTTGAGCTTCAGCAAAAGCATATAAATGTTGGAGAACAGACAAAGGGCTCAAAGGATCAGGAGCCTCAGTGGTGAAAAACAATATGAGAGGAAAAAATGTGTCAGACATATCCACTACCACACTGACTAACAATGTGAGCCTTGTGCTTCTAGAACTTAGTGACCACAATCAGGTTTATATTCTAGCTTGATCAACACTTAGAGTCCCTTAAAATAAAGAGCAAATCTGACTCTTTTTTTATATAGCAAATGAATCTATTTAGTCTAGTCCCAATCTCACTTAAGCTTGTCTCAGGTTAATACCGTCCACAGAGATTCAAGAGAAAATTTGGCAAATTAAGTAAAACCTGTGCTATTGATTTATTCCACTGAAGGTAAATGAATAAGAATTAATTAAATAGGATTAAGAGACAAGTGAGAACTTTGGAGGAACATTTGTAAGGGTGCTAAGAATGACCCAGATTGCAAATAAGGGCTTCTGGTACCATGCCACGCTCACTTTGCCACCACTGAGTAATACCCAGCAAATAAAGGCAACTGTTTCGGAAAGAACCAACAAATAATTTTGAAAAAAACAAAACAAAAAAACAAAAAACAGAATGACAAAGTCTAGAAAATGTTCCGTCCTTTGAGAAAAACCCAGACATCTCTGTCTTTCGGTATGATTAGCTCAGAAAACCTCTAAAGGAGAGGCACCAAAGAGATGCTCAGATCAGACCCCCAAAAGTCAAATTCCTTTCAGTTCTCTTAGGCCGCCTAAACATGAAAAAGTTGTTTTATAAAAGTTCTGCCCTGTAATCACACAGAAACACAACTTCAGAGAACCCCACGTGTATTTATTTTTTTTTTGGAAAGAAGTTCCAGAGGGAACGGTTCACTCTCTCTAGTCATGTGGACAGCAAAAACGCCTCCTTAGTGACTCCTTAGTGAAAACACTGACTTATTAGCCCAACCGCTAAGTTGATGTACAACCCCAACCTATCATACACATCATATAGGTCATACATAGCAACAATGGTGAAGTACGTCAGTAGTTTCATAATAAAACATGACATGGAAAGGAAGCTCGACTTTGTTTATCAAGTCCGGAGAAGCCCAAAGTGCTTCACACTACATCCAGTCATTCACATGCTGATGGTGGAAAGCTACTGGATAGTAGCAACAGCTACCGAACGAGGCAAGGCTGCCATGCACCAACTCCACCGGGCCCTCAGCAAGCAAGGTGGGTGAAGTGACACAATGACGGAAACGGACAGAGCAGGGACTCAAACCAGCAACCCATCGATTACAGGACAAACTCCTACCACAATCTCAACCATTACCCAGATAGATGCAATGTCGGACACAGAGATCTCACAGCTTGATGGTTCTGTTTTGATCATAAATACAAGCTTCTCATTAGAGATCTGGAAAGTAGGCAATAGAAAGATTAAGTGTTTTGAATTATGAGACATCTTCATTGATTGGCAATAAATCAGCAACTAAATGAGAATTCAGTTTAACTTCTCGCACTTTCACTCCAAGATTCTCTGATTTTGCTGTATCAAATTATGAACCAATATGCCTTTAAAAATAAATGGCCACTATTCTCTGAATGTCTATGTTTTTATACCTGCTTAAACATTAAGAGAAAATTAGAACACTAATTGGGTGCATGGGCATGTGGAGACTACAGTACTCATTACTGTGAACTACAAACAAGTCAATGTTCTTAACATGTGGTGTGAACTCTTCAAATTTGAGGTTCAGTGATTAAATTCTGGGGGAATTTTTAATTGCAAACTTCCAGACCGACACAAACAAAGATCTCACTGGCACTTTTTTGCTCATGGCTCAAGAACAATCGGGGGGAGGGGGACATTAAGCTCGAAGCGTTTAATGAATGGGTCCACTGGATGGTTATTCTCTGTGAGTTTTTATAGTCCTTAATTTTACACACAAACCATGAATCTAATAGCCTTTCAGTTTTTCTTGAGAAAGCAACAGCCTTTGATTGGCCTTTGTTAGCGCTTAAATTCAGCACGATCAATGTGCACCACAGCCGCAACCTACTTCTTTTGTGGAAACAAGTACAAAAGAAAAATCACAGAAACTCTTAATAAAACTGTCAGAGTTCAGATTTGTTAAAGCGATGCTTTGAAACTGAGATCCTCTTAAAGTAGCTCAGCCTCAGCTAATGAAATTAGTGCTGTCACATTTTTATGTTTCATTGTGTTTTAAAAAAAGAAACACAGAAAAGCTGAATTTGTTCATATAGAAGGTGTATATAAAGGACTGAAATTAACTTCTGCCATAGGGGAACTTAGTGATACAGAGGTGGTTGAGGTGAAGCCTCTGCTCTTCTTCAAAATCTGAGGTGATTTGAGTATCTCAACAGGCTGACAATTGAACCACCCAATGAAGGTTTTTCAAGCATGTCCTACTGGGAGGAGACCTCAAGGCAGACCCAGAACTTGACAGAGGGAAAAATGTGTCTGGTAGCCTGGAAACGTCTCTTAGTTCCCATAAAATATTATGGACCGTGTTGGGATGCCTGAGTTTCTTTCCATAATCTGCTACCACCTGAGTCTGATCTTACACAAGTTGAAGGCAATCCTGCATGAACTTAATATAAAGTTGAAACAACTGATCTGACATAATATGAAACGGGAGATCTTACTGAGAAGACGTATTGAAAACAACCAAGGTATTTGTGTCTTAATAGGTGATATTGGCTCTCCTCCTCTCTCTCTTAATCCAACCTGTTTAGTATTATCCTAATAGTCTGAAAACTTGCCAAAAAATTAGATATTAAATGTCCATTGTCTTCATTTCCATCAGAGTTCCTAGTGTCAACACACACCAAATAAAAAACGATGAGAATACAGCAACACACAGGCAGTAAGAAAAAAAGAAGCACGCCAGCCGGGTGCCACATTTTATTAGAAATTAAGCGGCCCAGGACAGTACAGAGATGTACTGCCTCAGACATCATGCTGCTTCCAGTTTGTCACCCGAAATGCAGGCTCTGCCCCCATGTGTTTGTTGCCGTCCCAAAGATTTGTTCTTTATTTGCACAATCCAGCTTCTAACGAGTGAAAGCATGAGTTTAAATGATCGATATTTATTTGTGCTCATTTGTGTGATTTAAAGGTCGCACCAGAGGGGTAATTAGGCTGAGTCAGCTCACACTCATGCCAATAGTAAAGAGACTTATTGATTTACAGTAGAATGCCATCTTTAAGAAAAGTGAAAGCAGCACGGGATGGAGAGGAGGGATCCGGCACGGCCTCTTTCCTCATTCTGTGATGACATAGCTGCATGTTCTTTAGGTTTACATAACAAAAACAAAAAACAAATGGCATATTAGTGAAAATATATTAAAGGTACCGAGGTCACTTTAGAAAATTCCAGAGATTGTGCGTGCACAGCTTCAAGAGACTACAATATGTTCAGGTGACTCTATATACTTGAAATTATTTTTAGCAGTAATCAGTTATTTTTTTCCCATTTTCAAGCTGTACTAATTGTTTCACTGTTGGCTCAGCCTTCTTTAAACGCCATGTCTATATTTGTTATATTTTGTCAGTGTGGGGCTCATCCAAGGAACACCTATTCCCACTCACAGACTCTTGAGTGGAGAGAGCTGTGAAGAGTAGCTACAATGGGGAATCAGCAAAAATATCTATATAATTGTGTACGTGTGGATGTATTTGCCAAGTTTTTGTTGTTTCTAAGAATGTGGGTGTGGGAATTTAACACATGCTGTTGATTGCATTCAGTCAACACTTAGGAAATGCGTAATCCTGGAGCCCCGCTGAGAGATATAATTGTTAGAATTTATCCAAGAAAAAGAGAAAGTGACGTCAAATCGTGCATGCCTACTGAATTTTGCTTCTGAAGGTGGAGTAAGAGTGTGAGTCTTATTTTGTCCTGGACGACAGGAGTTCTTAAGTTAGTCACAGTGAAGTTTCAATTTATATGATCATCTGTGCCAATATAGGACTTCCTGTGAGAAGCAACAGCAGTGCTTTTAGCTGTTTGTGGGGGAAAAATGGCATTAATAGCCGAAGAAAGAGCCACCTTTTAAAAAGGAGTTGTGGTGCACTAAGCTGTGCAGAGAGGTAAAATGTCCAATATCCCAAAGGGGATCGCTGCTTTCAGCCCTTAGTGCATAATTATATGCATCCAGTGATTTATGGGCACGGAGCCTCCCTGGGTTTCAGATACATGTATCAGTTGGCCTCTTGGAAAATCACGTATCTATTTCCAAGCACAGAAATTGAATCACCTGCCTGGGGCTGGTGCCGGTGGACCCCCAGCTGTAGAGTTTTCAAATATATATAAAGACAGTGAAATTGACTCTTGCTGAGAACCTCCCACCTTCACAGGAGGAATCAATGCTGCTCTGCAACTTGTGTCAACTGCTGCAGCCTAATTAGCTGCTCTTTTTTCCCCCCACACTAGTGACTTTTAAGGCACACCTTAGTCAGGCTCAAATTATTAGTGTTATTTTTTTCTTTATTTTTCCTTTTTAAATTTGGAGAACACAAATATTTAAATAGGAACTAAGATGAGTCATGTCTTGCTCAGCTGCTTGCCTTCACAAAAAGCTTTGAAAGCAGTGAAGAATAGCAAGTTTATCTCTCTAGGACCAGCGCAGAACATTAAGTGTAGGATCTGGTAACGTTTTAGAGTGCGACTTGGTGACAGCTGCCACTTAGCAGTAATTCAAGTTTGACAGAGATGACAGACTGATTCATAGATCCAGCCATCCATGAATCTTATTTCAAGTAAAAAAAATAAATAAAACAACCTCCACCCCCCAAAAACAAAACAAGACACAGACAGATTGAAATCAGTCAGGAACTCACTTGTGTACACAGTCTTACTTTGTCCATCACCCTGTCATGAGAAAGTCTCAACTGTGTAAACCTTTGCTTGCATGGATTAAACTAGGCTTCCTAGACCTCACAGACTTCTAGATTGTCCTGGTAACTATCAGAGTTTTCATCAAGAACGTCCCGTTTTGTATTGATCCCAGTTCCTTCAGTGTATTGTAATCAAGCTACTTTATTTTTTTCATGAATCAGGAAGTAACTTGTGCAGTCTTTTGTTTTTGCGTATACCCATGTGAGTTAGAAAAAAGAAGAAAACTGTATATTCCATTATAATTATCTGGCCTTCAACCCCCGGCGAAAAGCAAAGGGGGCTTACGAATATACTGTAAACAGAAAATTGCTTTTAATGTGTGCAGTCATTCCTTTTCTAACTTTTGTGGAAAATCCACGGGGTAATTAACAGGTGTAACGGCTTAATTAAAATAAGCCCTAATTGCAATAATTTTCTCTCAGCTGTTCAATTGTTTAAATTTCTTGATGTTTTATTGACATTTCTGTCCACTTTCAAACAGACTTGGAATAACTTGTGCAATCATAAACACCAACAGAATACACGTTTTCCACCACTGTGGCTGCACAATTTTGGAAAAAGTTTTATTTGTACAGGTGTTTCAGAGGATGAGCATCTCATCCATCTTCTAACTTCAAGACCTTTTACGCTAGAGCACATCTCCAATTTCTTCAGGTCAATTTTTTAAAAAGATTTTTTTACTTTACAAGATAGCTGTTTGATAGCATTGTCCGTTGATATAGGTTAGTTATCCTACACATCACTACAAATCCAAACTTCATTTTGAGGACATTCAATCATTTGTGAAAAATGCACTACAGATAGTTTTGTCATTGTTCTGCTGTATAGGGAAAAAGTTATTATTCTACTGCAGTGCAATTTTTTAAAATAATTTTCCATATGCCCTAAAAACAGGAATTTGACGAACAGAAAAATACATACGAAGGAAAGATTATAAATAACACCTCAAAAGACTTTTCTTATGGGTTTTTGTGCTTTGCTACACTGAATTCTTGGAAGACTACAAAAAGAATTCGTAATGGCACAGAAAATCTTGCATTGTCTCATCATCATTTTGACACAGCAGTGCTGGTACTGCCAGCTGCCCACTGTGAGAGAGGAGCGCTTTGCCAACACACAGTGATGAATAACGAGCTTACAATGGAAGCTTGATTTGTGTCCCCTGAAGAATGCAGCATGCTGGGACACCATCCTGCAATAACACTGGTACAACCGCCGTCGGTATGTACGTAAACGTGTCCATTGTGTCCGCTCTTCTGTCCAGCAAACTGTTAAATACTTGATCTTCCAAAAGTAGATGGAACAGTTGAAAAAATAGTCGATGTGGAGTCAGTATTCTAACTCCACATGATCACATGAGGATTTGTTTTTCCTTTCAAGGAGGCGGATTGTGTCAGTGGGGAGCCGTCAGGGCCTTTGCGGTATTCAGAGAAGGTCCTAAGTGGTCCCAAAAATAAAATTCACATCAGGAATAAATGAATAGATAAAATAAATGAATACATAATACTTTTATATCACTTAATATTTAAAACAAAAAACTTGTATAATGACAATGTAAAAGCAGCTTCAAAGTTTTCTGTAAGACTGTCTTTGTCTGACCATGATTATGTTTGAGGTGAAATTTAAGCCAGTGATAAATTCATGTGTGGGATCATCAGGCAGATTTTCTCTACTTAGAGGTATCCTGCTTTCTCATCTGAATACTTAAAGCAATAAGCTGAAAGGCAGCCTAAATTATGATTGATGTTTGGATTCATGGACAGTGAGTGGGCATTTCTTTTCACCGGCCCACTGTATTCTCGCCAGCCTATGGTTAACAAAAGGAGATGGAGCTGTAGCTGGTCATAAAAGTTTAATAATATCAGTATAATTTTACACATTTCTAAAAAAAAAAAAAAAAAAAAAAAAAAAAAACTTGCACAATACATGGTGTTTTTGAGTTCTTAGCCATTTCCTAGCCATTTCCAGGATGTAAGCTGGAAAGGATAAGCTTGGCTTACAGTTCAGCACTGGAGTTTCAGCTACAGGAAGAAATCTGTGGACCAAGAAAGCCACATGGAACTTAAAAAAGGTTTTAAACCTCTGAAGTGCTTAAATAAAACTCCATAAAAAACAGACATATGAGGTCATCTTGATACAATGGTGATCCATCAATGTCTTCCTCCAAGATATTGATGGGATTATTAACAGATTCGTCCAAATGAACTTTGTTCGGTTTCAGGTGCGCATAAAGCGATTTTATTTTCATTCTCGTTCAACTGAATTCGTAATCCCAAGGCACATCAGATGGGTTTAGTTCTTCATCATTTTTTTATCTTGGTCTGCTCTGCAGTGATAACAGTGTGCCTCTGAGACATTTTTCAAAATTAGGGGAACTCCAGGTGGTCTGTTTGGATGTAATTGTCTTGTGATTATTTGTACAGAAAAGTCAGTTTCCTCCTAAGAGTTTGGAACTCTAAAGTATTTTATTCTAAACTATTACAATGGGGGGAAACTCATTAGATGAAGATTGTGTCACAGTGTGATTAATTATGCCAGACTGCAGGACTTCTGTTTGTGTCAAATTGATGTATATTCTGTTTTTTATTCTAATGAACAGAAAAACGGCAAGCACCAGTCTTGCATCAACAACTGTAATTACGCCTCATTTAAAGGTTGGCATCAGTTTTTTGTACAGTGTATTTGATTCCCCAAAAGTCTGTCCAGTCTTGGAAAGACAGATTACATTTGTAAACTAAAAACAGTGGAGGAATTCAACTTTATGAAACAATCCCAGTTTCCAAAATATATAGACAGATGATAATATATTTCTGTATTACTGTTGCAATTACTGAAAAATAAGCAACAACTGCTGTGAACATTTTTACTTGCACCAACAGCTGAGGTATATTTAAGATTCCTTCACAGCACCATGTTCAGTCACTGGCTAATTTGCATTTGTAGGTTTTAGAACAGATAAAACAAAAGACAAACACCATAATTGCAATATGAATCCATTAAAGATTAAGCACATTTTTAAAATATTAAATAAACCCAGAAGCGGCTAAAACATATAGAAAATATACAATTACTCATATGCTCATTAGTCATTAAATTCTTTAAAATGCAGAGCATTAAATGAAGTCTAACGTTAACTAAAATCAATTTATTCATGTTAACAGCACTGCTTTCTACTGGGGATCTTTTTTTTTTTTCCTTTTTTTTTGGCTTCATGGTGCAAAATACAAAACTCCTTTACGGTTTCCAAACTATTTGAAAGCAAGCTTTCTTCCTTAATGGCCCTGAATGAAAATGCCAGTTCCTCCTTGTAGAGTTTTTCCATGTAACTCTACGGCCTCCCTGAGCGGTCGACCTGGAGGATCGTGTTGTCTTTTCGCAACACAGCTTTACAATTGTTTTTAGAGGGGTCAGTGCCATGTTGTGCAGTATTTTGAAAATAAGTCCTATACAAGAATTACAAAAGCTTATTATCAAAAGCAGAGTGTATTTAATGCAATAACTGTAACGATTTCTGGACAAGTACATTTAAAGACTCATTTTTGAGGAGGGGTCTGACTGGTTTTGTAGTTATGTGACTTGCTTAAAAACATGTGATAACAAATATTAGTGATAATGGATATGATAAATAGTAAATAAATATTACATTTCCTCTACTCTATCATGGTTTATGACATTTTTTTAAAAAAAGGGGAAAACCCTTTATATCCTTGTAAAATGCTGCATTAGAATGAATTTATCTAAGAGCATTAGCATTGGAAGACACTGATTGGTCTGTTTCATATTCAGTCAATATTTTTTGTTGATAGTAATAAAAAATTGCAACCCCGCCATAAGTCTAACCCTGCTAGCAAAGGTGGCTTTGTCATCTCATAGTATCATTTTCTATATTAGGCAGAGGAGATTTTATTCTCCAAACCAGCGTTTTACCATTGTGGTGAAAACTGTAATTGTATTAACATTGCATTACCTACTTAAATATATTTTTCACATATTTATTTGTTCATTATGTATAAAATTATACATTAACATGGAAAGAAAACATAAAATCTTTTTGCTTCACACTTGAAGCACTTAAATTCTTTTTTTTTTTTTAAAGACATTTTGAGGGGATGATCATCTCAACTCCTTATGATTTGAGATGTAAACTTAATTACAGTCTATTTTAGCATCCAAAGTAATCACCTTGGAAAAATAAGCAGTTCATTATGCATTACTGTAAGAACTGCAATATAGCCTCTTAAATATTTCAGTATAATACTGCCTCTTGCCAATTCATGTGGACATTGACCGCAGAACGGCCATGATCATAGTGACAACACTGATGATGCAGGAAAAAAAAAACAAGCAAACATTTAGTTAACGTTAGGCTATATTGCACATTGCACTTGATTAGTGTCTTTCTTTCCATGAATAATTTACTTCTTTTATATACTTTTTAATTGCTACACAGTATATTGAAGTATAGTTAGTTAAATCTGCTGATACAGGTGATATGCAACACCACATTGACTTTACACCATCATTAGTGATGTGCTGTGCTCATTAAGAATTTAAGTCAGCAGGCAGAGACTGCCAGTAAGCCAAGTTATTGATGAGGCATTGCCAGAAGGATCCCTGAGGACAAACAGGTAGAGCTCATCCCGGTTTTATTAGGAGAACAAGGCAGTATGCAAATACAAGGGAAGGAAGAGAAAACTAACAAGTGGACAGAAAAATGTTTCATGCGTTTAACATTGCTCTGTCAATTTTTCAATCAAACCAAAAACACAGAAGCTTTTAAATGTTTTCTGTAAAGCACTTACACTAAAAGGCAGAATGCTTCACATACTATTTTTGCCTTAATTACTTGTGTGACATAAAAAATGGACCAAGCAGATAACAAGCAGCAGATCTGGAAGTCCAACATTATATTTATGCAACTCAGATTGCAAAAAAAAAAAAGATTCAGATGAAACTGGAGGAAACTCACAGGAAATGCAAGCAGAAATGTTGTTTGTGCTGGTTAATATTTAATAAGTGGATAAAGGTGAGCACTCTGAAACACGAAACCAACAGAATTTCTCTATCCATTGTGAGGAATACACAATAAGAGGAAAACAAACTGCTCCAGAGACTGTTCTAATATATGCTTTAGTATAAGATTTCAGATATTAAAAATATTCAAATTTTTTCATCATTAAAATAAATGTGTTTCAGAGAAATGAAACGTATAAAGAAAGAACATTCCGTGGTCATCTTAGGCTAAAGAAGCCAATGTTAGAATATACACTGCTCAAAAAAATAAAGAGAACACTTAAACAACACAATATAACTCCAAGTAAATCAAACTTCTGTGAAATCAAACTGTCCACTTAGGAAGCAACACTGATTGACAACGGGGACCCTCGTCGGGCCAATCAGTGTTGCTTCCTAAGTGGACAGTTTGATTTCACAGAAGTTTGATTTACTTGGAGTTATATTGTGTTGTTTAAGTGTTCCCTTTACTTTTTTGAGCAGTATATATGCAATGTCTTTATCTTAACATACAATTTGAACTTCAGTTTAATTTGCCTTATATAATTTGTCTTAATTACAAATTTTCACCATAAAGAAAAAAACAACAACATTGTTCTAGAGCAGCACAGTGTAATAATCAGATCATCACATGTTCAGACATGTATATAAGACACCAAGGGACATCTTTAAAACTATTGTTTTTTAAATAAGTTAAATGTAGATTATCTCAGTTCACTTCAAGAAAACAATTTTTTAGTGTGTGGAAAAAAATACTGAGTAAGAAATGTAACTAAACAGGGAAACTGAAACATGCGACAGCCTGAGGTTACCGGTTGATCATCTAAAAACCCAGTGTGTCGACATTGCAAGTGCTGCCAATATTTCTTGGCTTTGACCTTGAACCGAATGAGTGCTTTTTCCTGTGGTGCTGGTGTCAAGACAAGGTCAGTGATGTTGGCCAGGGCTAAACACAAGAGGGATTTAGAGGTCGGAAAAAGCATTTCTTTTTTCACATTTTTTGTTATGAACCTTGAGGCACCATTTCTACTCAGGCTGGTCAGGCTCTGCAGCATAAGAGAATTAATGCGAGAAAGATTTTCCTATCATACTGCTGGAAATTGGATTTTTTTTTTTTTGACTTACTCTCAGGGATGTTTTTCAGCTAATCATGAAAATACACTGTACTTTGCAGATCGTACATTATTTGCTAGAAAAGATATAAATTACCATAATCTTCATGAATGGTTTCAACATTCAGACTTTTTCTTTTACATGTACAGGAGTGACATCTTACAGTTTCTGTAAGCAACAGCACCAACTGCAATCTTTCCCTATTTAGCTGATCAAGTGAGCTGGGATTGCAAGTCACACAATTCAGCCCTTTTTTTCAGTCAATGAACAATTCTAAGTGGTCAAACATGCTTAAAGAAAGTTAAACAATGTTTGCTATGGGAAAACATAACAGCCATTCATGTTTTCATCTTACATAAGAAGTTGGAAAAAAAAATATAACAGAGTGAGAGTGATAGTAAAGGCTCAATGGCTTTACTATTTTGGTAGGTTTTAGCACAGAAAAAGTGAGCATGTGCAAAAGGGTCTTAGTCATTATCTTTAATAACCCCTGGTAATCCAGTCTAAACGCCACCACAAACAACATATTCTTTAAAAATGCCTTTGTGAACACCGCCCAACAAACGGTCTCTGTGTGGACTGGAGATTAAAACAAAGGGGTAAAAAAAAAAAAGAAAAATCTCCATTTTGCAAAAGATCCAGCTTAGTTTGGAAAAGGCCATCTGCTACCTCAACCAGTTTTAAAGCTTGCCGTCATATGTTCAGTAGCATTAGATTAGATCGAAATAGAAGGGCAATTAAAATTTGTAGATGCTGCAGTCTTCTGCTTTTAACTAGAAAGCTAGGTCCGATATTTATGCATCTTGTAATGTTTCCCACTTTTTTAATTATGATTAAAAAAAATACATCCAGAGCAATTGATGACACATTGATATTTGTACCACAACAGAAAAATAAATGTTAGTTTAGAATTTAAAAGTTCACGCCTCCAAGAAGCAATGGCTTCTCACCAGCTGAGAGCCCAGACTCCCTGTAACAGGGCCGTGGAGAGACCTCTGGAGGGCCGGGGCTTAAAGTTAAAAAGGGGCACATTGAACAAGATTTTAAAACGCCGTACAACAAAATAGGAATCACCCATATTAATCAAGCATTTAATATTACAGCAAATGTAGTGCATGTTTTCCCCTGTCGGTGTAATGTTGCAGCTGGAGGAGCGCTATCCTCCAGCTGCTGATAGTGCCTTAAGGCTTAAGGAGTGTGTTGATCTAACGAGGGATGCGATGGTGATGTCATGTCAGCCTGTTTGTTTCCAAAACCATAAAAAAAAGAAAAAAAACTTGTAAAAGTGCACACCGGGTCATAATTATTATTAATAATAGATGACATATTAAGATGACTGGCATAGTGAAAACTGGTGACAAATCACAATGATGATGAGGATGTAAATAAGGTGTGATCAAATGTGTTGATGCTGTGTGGCAATTAACTTCATCTCATCAGTGTCATTATCATGACACACTTCTTTATGTAGTCTAGATCCAACGATCAGTAAATTTCTGTCATCTGATTACTGGGGGAGTAATTTGGCATTTGTTTTGCTTTGCCATTAAACAGAAAAAGAAGAAGATGAACCAATCATAGTCCCTAGTTGACAGCGTCACACTTAGCAATTAGGGTGAACCACATCTCCTCTACTAAGAAAGTCTGCCATTTTGGTCCTGAACGAACTCCTCTTAGAACATTTTCAAAATAAGCCACTTAAATTAATGTTGGGATCAAAAGTTGTTCAAAGCTTTCTGATGCATTGCTTGAGTCACCAAGCCTCAAAAACTAGTCATTTCCTATGAGACACGCAATGGTGTAACCTTGTGAATGTCACCGTTCCAAGACATTTGCATTGTCATTGGCTGATGTGACCTAAGCTCCACACCCTGTAAACAGGAAGTTTAATCTTTTACTTTGGAAAGTTCATATTTGGCTCTCTTGACCTAATCCAATCAACATGATTTCTATGGCATATTGATGACATCTAATTAGCGCCGCTCACTGGGAACAAAGTTACAGGTTTCTGTGGCACATGACACTCTGCAGCACTGTAGAACTTTCAAACTTTAAACTTTTTAACAAACATAGATCATTTAAGTGAACTTTTCTAAATACTAAAAGAAGTGTTCATTAAACCTCCATCAGCAAACAGAAGGTGGTTAGAACTTCCTCCAAAATGTTGAATGTTTCTCACCAGAGCTGGCTGAACGTAATGCCAATGCTCATTGATTGTACTGCCTAGTGGTGACATGCAGAATTGATCTGAATTGGATTGAATGGCTGAGGTGTGAGGGTTTTCCTGGATGCCTGCAGCTTTAATTAAAGTTACAGCTGGATTGTATTTTGTGATAAACACCTATAAATATGGTCTATAAGGATTATATTTGAAGTTAAAATGAGTGTGTCAAAGAGGCACTTATGGAAAGCTGTATACTTTTCCAAGCTGGTATGGATACGAACATAAAAAAACTAAAGAAGTCTCTTATAGCCTTTCTATTTCTTCTGAGTGGTATGAAAATCATTCCTTCACTTGTCTGTATAATATATGTCTAATAGAGAAGAGTCGAGGAAAAGGAGTCATCTTCAGATATAATTCTGTCCACCTATAAACAAAATTTAAAAAAAAACTAACCTTTTGAAGAATCCTAGAGCAGCTTTATTTATTCATAAAAGGTAAAAGTGTTACATTGAGCAAACAAGAATTACATGGTATTGCCATGGCTGACATGAAAAATAAGTTACTTTTCCAAGATTTTTACTCGTATATTTTTTTTTCTTAAATAATTTTGGAATAACTAATGATGAAAACAAATAACTAATCTGCTGAAATAGTGTATAACACAAATTCTGAAATGAATTTGTATTGTGTAGATTTGCTCTGATATGATGCATATTCAGCACTTTTAGATACATTTGTTTTAAGGACAGTCATTTGTACAGAGATATATTTTGATATATTTCACCCTTCTCTGCCACCGAGCATTGTATTGACAAGAAGAGAAATGAGGGTGTGACTGTGGACGAGGAGCATCATTTAACAGAGCCTCAGGCACAGTTTTTCTCTCGTCTTCCAGTAAGATGCCTCTCTGCAACTCTGACTGCTTGCTGTTTCATTATGATGAGGCTATGGGCTAAACGTAGCCAAGCATATCAAATATCCTGGAAGAACACACTAAATAAATCATTTTATTCATTCCATTAGGGGAGAATGTGCTTCCCTTGTAAACCATCTTGTGTCCATACTGGCAAATAAAAAGCTTCTGCACCTCCACCGTCTCCTTTTGGCGCGCCAGGATCAAAACCCGAGTGCGCAGACTTCCGTTCTTGAAAATTTCAACTGTTTCACATTTTTGATTTTCAGGAATTTCCTGGCATCTGAAGCCTCTGGCGCATACTGGATGTTTGGAGCATCTTCTATTGCTTCTCTTGTGACGGAGTCAGCATTTCAGACAAAATGCTGTAAATAATGTCTGTTCAACTCGCAACAGCTATAAATCTTTGTTAAAATGAAAGCCAAATAAGTTTTTATTTTCTGTCGCCATATTAAAAAAAATAAAAAATCCTAAGAATTGCATTATGTCTATCAGATTTTTTTTACTACAAGTTTTGTCACTCTCCCTCTACAGGACTAGCTGTAAAGTGACAGATATTGTGGTTTATTGTGTCCAACTTTAAGATTTTATATTGCTTGTTTTGAAAATTTGACTTGTTTGAAGTGCAAGAAATAGTAGACATTGAGCATTATTCTAAAAGAAAGTTGTGCATAGTAGTAAGTAGCAGCTGAATATGTAGTCCAGTCACATATGGATGATTTTTTTTTTGTTTTGTTTAGCTGAAAAGAAAAATGCAATTGATCAGCTGCTGCATTTGTTTTTGATGTCAAAAATGAAAGCGGAAAATTAAAGGCTGGTTCAAGTCAGAGTTGCTTTGAGGTACCCTCTTCTCTCATCCAGAATACATAAGGCTACAACACAGAGCCCAGTTGCATTTAATTTAAGCACATAGGATTGCTGTGTCCTGGTTGATTGAGAATCTACACCACTGTATTGCTCAGATGTTATTTTCAATAATAATAAAAATAAAAAAAAAAACAAGTAAATAAACTAACTCACACAAGCCACTGTTGCCAGAGAGATAAACTGAAACCAATTTGAGAAATATGCACTGAGCTGACCGTGTGTACATGTAGGTGCTTGCAGTTTGGTCCTGCGTGGCAGTGGAGGGGTCATGGCCAAGCAGAGGTTAAGCTTCAGGTCATCCATGAAGAGGTTTTTGGCAGCAGATGCTACAAGTAGCATACTAGGTCTGACAGCAGAGGGCTCACACTGTTCTCTGAGTTTGTCTCAGATTGTAAGAGAATATGTGCCACGTACAGTGCTGACACTGTTAGCCACATGTGATTTCAAATGTCTGATATACGTCTTCTGTACCATATTTTTCAAATGTTAGGTGCTATATGACATTATGTAGACTTTGTGAATGTTTGCCAGAGAAAGAGACAATTCGGTGAGATACAAACTCATTAAAACAGTGGTTGAAATAGTTTTTTTTTTCTCACTCCCTTTTAAGTAGTTTTGCAATTATAATAAGACTCTACTTTTTTAGTTATGTTGTTGTGATAATCATTTTCTGTGAATGGTTGGTTTAGGGAAACAGAGGGTCACAAAGACAATGTAAAGTAATGTAATGCATCTCACCTTTTCCCCATTTGAATTTTAATTAGATTCTTAACAGCACTATTTTTGCTGTAATTATGAACAGGTATAATTATACAGTCCATCACATTATCCACTATCCATTCTGAATAATAAAATTTAAAAAAAAGTTGAAGGGCATCAACTCATGCAGACATCTGTAGTTTCTTTGATGTTAAAATGAGTCTCAGGTCCACTGATCACAGAACAATATCAAAGTCAATTGTGACCAGACTGGATAAAACATGTATTAGTGTTTTACCCAGTCTTGTCAGTTATTAGCCGTTTTAGTTTTATATGATACTTAAATAACTCTGGTTTGGTTTATTGCTGCACTGCCTCCCCTGTGCACACTGATGATGCGTAGAACATGCTAACAAAAAAACGTTGCTTCGTTTGAAAACAGGCGTTTACTTATACAAACTAATGAGACAATCTTTCATCAATTTTATGTTTCTGTAAGGAGAGTGGACCAGCTTCACAAATGCAAACTCTACTAAAACAAAAGGAAGCTGAGAGGAATGAGCTTAAGTGCAATACACATAGCTGCAAAACTCCATGATATACTGAAAAAAAAGTACATTTCCACATTCATTTGCTTAATTTGTGACTTTTTACCTCCTTTACTCAAATTTCAGTAATAAAGGATTAGGACCTTAATGTGTAAACTGAGATAATTTTAAAAAGCTAGATTTAATGTGGCTGAAATGTAAAATTGACAACAGAAAAACAGCAGTCAAAGCATTCACCCTGTGGTAGGTAGCGTACTGGAAGGGGGGGAAAAGACGTCTCTCTTTCTCTTTAATTTGATTTCTGGTGATCATACTATTGAATTAACATCTAATTAATTATAATACATAGTCCACGATCATCTTTTTAAACTTTTAAAAAGAAGAAGATAGATGTTTTTTTTATTACATTTGTTTTAAAAATTAATATGTTCCTAAACTGTGGATGCATTTTTTTTTATTATTTCACTTTTTTGCATAAAGACCAGAAACAACAGCTAGAGCTGTTATCTGCGATACGTAGATATGCTCTTATCGAAAAACACTTCCTCTCTGGTGTATTTTCATATTGTTTAGCCGAGGAAGGCTTTTCTTTCATGCAGGTGTTGAATAGGACGGGGCATGCGCAGGTATTTGTCTACTGTTTGGCAGGGCCGAGGGATTAGAGAGGCAAGCGCTGTGTTTCCATGGTTTCCAATTCAGCTCTGCCTGCCTCCGACACCAAGGATAGTTGTTCTTTGTTGGCGTCAGTATCACACCAATCGTCAGTGAAAGAGCTCAAGATAAACAAAAAGAGCCTAACACAAAAGAAAAATAGGTTGCGAGTCATTATATACAGAATATATCTGTCACTTACGGCTGTTTGTACACTTATCCCTTAAGTGGAAAAAAAGTGAAACATTTTTATTATTCAGAGTTATTCTTCATAACTGCATATTTTTGATCTGTACAAAACACCTCAGCCTTCCTTTTCTTCCCTTAGAAAATCTAAAACACTCAATACTTGCTGGAAGTACTTGTGAATAGACGCTGGCTCTTGTGTCTTATGTAAGCTCAGCATACTGGGCCTTCACAGAAATATGATGTCAAATGAAAACATGATTTCAAAACCCTGCAGTGCAATTGCAACTTAGTCCCATTTACTGTTTGAGATGGTGCTGACATTTGACATAACTCAGAAGTGAAATGCTTATTACACTTTTCAAGTTCACTTTGACGTTAAACAAAATGTTATATCAAATTGGGTGATAAAAGCCTCCCCGGTTCTTAAGTACCTGGCCATTTAGAATCTATGCACTCAAAAGTAGGTAAGTAGATTTGGAATCAATAAAACAGCAAAGCGAAAAACACCTTAAAGCATCCATCCATCCATCCAGCCAACCAACCAACCGCCCCTGCATTTATGGAATACTGTAGACATAATAGATTTAAAATGTGAGAGTTGGAACATCAGTGGAGACGGTGTCATCCAAGTAAAGAAAAATGGTAAGATTTCAAGTCTTAGACTGACTTTTTAGACAGGCTTATATCAGAGCAGCTATGGTATATCTCTGCTAGCCTTACATTGCCTATAGCAAAATAAGTTGCAAGTGAAAGGAAACAGCATGGGAAAACAAACGTTCTATGTAAAATGAAAAAATAAAAGGATTGGTCTTGAAAAGAAAAGTATTCTGTCAAGTTTCACATTTTTGGAACTCTGCCTTTTTTCCTCCTACTCTGCACTTTTTGAACACTTCCTAAAACTAGACAGGTCTTCATGTATTTTTTTTATGCTGATGTTGCCAAAAAGCGAGAAAATATAAGTTCCAAGCCTCCAGAATCAATATATTAGTTCTCTGAGTCTTTGGCAATCTGCTGTTTTGCACTTTCCAACTATGGGGAGGTTCTACTGAATACAGGGATCATTGCAGCTGCATATAACTTTTAATGCAAAAATTATTGGTGATTTGCATCAGCAACTAAAATAGCATATGTGATATGGTCAAAAATAAAGAAGAGTAATGGACTCCTTTTGAAAACAGTGGCAACTAACTTCCTTCTGATCTAGTTTATCTATAATTTGGGAGGTTCGTGTCTCTTCAGCAAAAACACAACACTCTTATCCAGAGAGCGAGAACTGCATGGACCCAAAAAGTGGCTATAGGAAAATACGGTGTTCATCTGAAAGCAGATTTCATCTCTGGTGAGATATTGAAGCCTTTGTCACTATGTTATCTATTCATAATGGTGCATTGTAAAACTCTGTGCTGAAAGCCTTTGATTCAGAGAATAACTACTGTCAATACCATTCAGTAATGAAAACCACCTTAGCACTCTGGTATTGCTGTCCTTGTTAGTTCACAAAGTGTTCCTCTTGTATCCTGATGTTCTAGTCAGAGAACAGCCTCAGGCCTGCGCTGCCTCTCCCCGAGAGACTTACTATGTTATCGGCATCACATTTAAGATAAATTACTCCTTGCACTCAGAGAAAGAAAACGTGTTAATTTTGTTAGATCTACCAATCGGAAAACCTTAGTTAGTTGTTGCTGATCGGATGCAATCCAAAATTAATGGTTTGAGTTTGTTCTTTAATTTATCTGTCTTTTTAACCGACGAGGCCGAGTTATTGTGTTAGACTGACATGCTACGATTCTCCAGCCTTGGTCAACATGTTTGCTGTGAGCTCAGCAGAGCAAACCTGCAGGAGACAGCACCGACTGAGGTGAAACTAATACTGAGCTGCTGTCAAATTTAAAATCTGCTGTGTGGCAGTAATATAGATTCCTGACAGTTGAACGAAAAAGGCAACAAGACAACTGACAAGATAATTGCATGGGATGTAGCAGAGGCCTGTCTTGGGTGGAACATATAGGATGGTGTGAAAACAGCATCTGACTGAATAGAGTTTAATGTTAATTTTGCTTCTAAAGTGGGTTTTTTTATACTTAAGCTCTTTAGTCTTTGAACTAATGAATTCTAACTGAACTTTAAGTCTCTGAATACTAATAAAACAAGTATGGATAAAAATAAAATATGAATTGCTAAGGCACTAGCTTCAAGTACAATTCATTAAACAAAAACAAAAAATAGATGGTTACCTATTGTTTTCCTCACAACAGTTTGACAGCACTCAAAACGTTTTGTGGGCCCCCTTTAGCCATTTGCATTTCATTGAATAAATTTCATTTGATTTTTGTTTTTAAATAATGGGTGAAAAAAAGTATTTATTGGCATACCACCAATCAAATGATTCCTATAAATGACTAGCTTTTGAATGTTTCCACTGATATTTTTGCAAATTATTGTTGGTAATGAGCTCCAGGTTTGAGGTTGGAAGGCCTGGTTGCCATCACTTTATTCTTTTGCTCCCTCCAAAGATTATTAGATTCAAGTCAGGACTCCCTCCTGGTCCATTCCAAAAAGGTTAATATTTCTTCCAGTAAAACCACCAAGCCATTCAATTTTAAGGCTGTTAGACTGTCAAGCCACTTCTCAAATTTTATTCTAAACATTGTATAGCAAAATCCTCTTACAGAGCTTTCTATAAGTCTCCAGCTGTAACTTGAATTTAGCCTTGTACCTGTCAACAGCAAAGCAGCACAGTACCAGTGAGGTAGTTGTCAAGTGCTCTTAACAACTCTCACAATATGAGACTCCCCCCATACTGAGCAGTTTTTGAATGCAACCCTTCACTGACAACTGAATGAGTAAATTATTCAGAAGATGGAACTATAGCTTTAAATGCAGTGACATACAAATTTTCCACTTAAAGCTATATCAAATAATATTCAGAAACCAATAAGTGTCATTAGTCCAGCAAAATTGAAAGAAAAAATGTTACCTAATTTTAAGGACCTTGGGATAAATATATTTCTAGAATAAAATAAATATACCGTCGTCAACAACATCTCATGACCTTAAGTTTGGGTATGAACATGGACCGAAATGTAAGTCAACAACTTTTTTTTGACTCAACATTTTTTTTCACTGACCAAGCAGGGCAGAGGGGCATCTGCAGTACAAAAGAAGAGGCTCCAGTCTTTCCATCCATTTTTCTCTGCTTCCATACTATTACTCATAAACAAGACACTTGAACTCATCATCGTCAAGCATAGGCTGACCCCTAATTTAATGTTTAAATGTAAAAGAAAATAAATTTTTTGCTATCCTTAAATAACTCTCCCAAAAATATTCAACCGACAACAGTTTCTATATTCCTAATGGGAAGTTGGTCTCTGAGCCAGCCTGGGCCTCACTCTGTCATCAGTGGACTATTGCAGTGGATGAAAAAAAAGGATCATCTTGCGTGTGGATCAAATAAATGAAATAATAAACCAAGGATACATTTTAATTATGTTTTCAACAAAAAAGAGAGAAGAAGATGTTGACCGTCAACAAATAAGTATGATATACGAAATGAAAAACCTCAACATGAAATTTCATGTTCTCTATAATAAAGCAATAAACAAGAAGGTGTTATTGTCAAAACCTATTGCTGCCTCATGTTGGGCATGCAATGCCTCACACCTCTTACTTTCTCTCTCATTTTTCCTACAATAGTAGATTGTAGGAGTAAGAACATGCAACTTCATAAGGGTCTTGATGAGCTTTTTGTTCAAATAGCACATTAATCTCCACATTTAGATGTTTACATAAAACCATGATCCAGGAACAAATGTTTTTTTTAAGAAAACCAGTAATTCCCAATGACATTTCTGTAAGTTGAATTTAAAAAATCTTAGTTGGTTGGGTATTAAAAAAAAAAAAACATGAAAAATTGACAATAAAAAAAAATCTTATAGACAGTTGAAGATGATCAGAGCTCTGAGAAAAATAAAGCAGGGCTACATTGATTTGCACGAAGCACTTAAACTTGTCATTATTCAAACAATTTTGAGTCGTTTTTTTTTTTACTGATAACTGTATAGTTACAATGCAGAACTATGCAGTTCAGCAAAATAAGTCATTAAAGCATGCTCATGTTATTTAGCCCCACTGTAGTGTCAGTGTAAATAATAGAACAATGATGACGCAAAGAAAGAAATATATTTTTATGGAATGTAGAGCCAATGAATACTTTCAGCCCAATGATATTTACATTTTAAAAGTGTATGCTAAAGCCAGGCTGCTTTGATTAGACACAAGACAGAACAAGCTTAGCTCCGGCCCCCTGTACAAAAGGGCTCATCTAAGCCCATGGTCGAAAATTAATTAATATTTAACATTTAAAAACTTGATTAATCTTCTCCATTCTTCTTCTTTTCCATTCTCCCCTTCATTTCTGCTCTATACTTTGGTTTTCAAATGTATATATCATACATCATTTTAATATATATATATATATATATATATTTATTTATTTTTTTGTTTCTAGTTAACATGTACAGAAACTGAAGTTTCCTGAAATGTGACGATAAAATAAATTGATAAAGTATCACATAACCATGAGGCAAAATATACACGTGAAATATTTACTAAATGTACATATATATAAATGTAAATATTTATACAAATGTAGTTAATTTGTTGAATGCACCTCAAGTTTCATAACAAAATTTACATTTATAATTATCAATTGTTAGACATTTTAAATTACTGAATTGTGGCACTTGTGGTTTTCCATACCTGCTATGGCACAAAAATGTTGTGGTTCTTAGTGTGCGACATGCTTAGATTTGCACTTCAAATGCCCTGAGCCCAACCTCCCTTTATCAGTTGAGGTTCTACAGCGGTATTTTCATTTCATCCATGACCGCTCGCCTCTAGCCACAGATCCTGGGAGCAGGGAGGACGTGCCTGGTAGTAATCAATCTAACGCAAGTTACTAAACAACGCATTGCATTATCATTTATCAGTCTCCAAACATTACTTATCTGACCTGTAATAGTAATTACTTACACCACTAGAGATACACAACACATCTTTGACATAAACTGCTTAGTTTGTTAGTGCCTTTAGATCGGAGAACACAGACATGAGCAAGGTCCAGCTGTAATTATAGGTAAATGGTAAAATGTTAAATGGCCTGCACTTATATAGCACTTTATCAAGTCCAGAAAGCGCTTCACACTACATTCCGTCAACCTGCAGCTACCCTGGGGCAGTTTGATAGAGGCGACTGCCCCAGGTACCTGCAGGTTGACGCGTCTTCCTTAGGTGACAGTTGCAGTACCATTTCTTTAAGTCACATTGAGGGAGGCTGTCCGACCCAGAGCAGAGGGATAGAATGAAGCTCCATATTTTCCTCTGTCTGCAGCAGCACTTTAAACTTTACTGGGGCAGGTTAGTTACTGTATGTTGGATGGGTGTGTTGGGGTAATTCGTCACAACTGTAAGGACGATTTGAAATAAAAAAATATATATTTAATGTAAATTAAATATCAGGCATTTCTCTACCAGCAGACCTGTTTTGACAAAAAATATTTTTGACGATACCAACGTATGCTGACTGCATTGGATTACATTTACTAATTAGTTAACTTCTGAAGACATTCAAATGCACTGGAGTTTATTTATATAGATCAAATTATACAGGTCACAAAATACATGTCACACTACAGATTTTAATTAATAAGATTTTATAAAACTACTTTTCCTGTTCTTTCCAAAACTGTGTTGTAAAAATATTTACTAAAGTTTGGAAAAAAAAGAAAAAAGAAAAAGTTTGTAGAAAATCTACTTGATGTAGTAGCTCAGTAGTAGCAAAGCTGCTCATGTGAGCTGATAGACAAAATAACAGGGATAATTTCAAGCTTGTATACAAGACAGATTATCAGTAAACCAAAATTAATAACTTTTCACATTCTATAAAAATAACTATAGAAAAGAGGAATAGTACAGTGGTATTCTAACAGTTCATAATTCATGCAACTCTTTAGATTTATTCAACATGGCATGACTCTCGAGTAGAATCTCAATTGCATGACAAAGTTGGACACAGAATAAATATTTCTTTAGCTATGGTGCAGCTATGAAACAGTTTATAAGATTATAACAAAATGTAAAATTTCAACATTTTTTTAAGAGTTATAGATTCGTATTTAATAATGTGCAGTCAATGTGCAGGGCATCTCACATCACCTCATTTTCTCTAGGACCAACTTGAATTTACAGCTTGTGCACTGGGTAATATTACAGATACAACCTTGAATCACAGAGATTATGAATAAATAATAAAAGGAAAATCTTTATAGATATGGTCTCTAGGAAACTGGTTTTAGATGATAAATTCCCGTCTACTGCATGCAGGCTGGACACCAACAAAGATTTGATACAAATTCCTTTGTGACTTAATGTTTCTTTATATACAGCAAGTAGAACGTTTAAAATTTTTATCAGTTAATTAACCTTAAGAGGCCCTAACGGCAACAACAAAAAATGTGTTAATATTTGCTTTTGTTTACATCTCTAGTCTTGATCCATATCATAAACACACAGGTATCAAAACACTGCATAAAAAAAACTTGCAAGCCTGGATTATTGCAGTTTTCCCAATCAGCCAGCGTGCAAATATCTTGCAGGCGTACCAGACGGGAGTTTCTGTTAAAGTTCACATCAAACCCCAGACAGAGGAAGAACAAAATTGATTTGACTTTCACTGTGATTGCTGATTTGGGTGCCTGACCAGTTGCTTGAAGCACATCAACTGGAGTTCTCACTACCAGTGTCTGCAGTTTCGAGCGAATGGTACACAAATAACGTCCAGTGAGTGACAGCTCTGCAGATTGAAACACTTTACTGATGTAAAGTCAGAGGAGAACAGCCGTGTCGTTTAAAACTGACATAGAGACTGCTGTGGCTAAGATAACTACACATCGAACCTTTGCCAAAAACTGATTTTTTTTTTTAATATACCACATGCATAACCTTAATGAGCTCATACCCAATTTCTCGGCATTTAAAGGGGTTTTATGGATTTTTCAAATTGCTGACCGTTCAAAGACCAGCATAAACTTGTAATAAAGTGTTTTATTGAAGCCTGTATTTTGCGTAGGCTCCAATAAAAACCAAATAAATGTGTTTCCATTATGTCTTAAGACAATGGGTTGCAATCATAATCCTCGTAACAGAAAAACTTTTTTTTTTTGGTGGAAAATGTGCAAAACGCTTGATTTATAATTAAGTTCAAAGGAGCAGATTTGATGCTAGCAACGATAAATGAATGAAAACTAATTTTGATGGACCATTTTACTTGTTTGCTAAATGAGGACATTAAGTGATTCAGTTTTACAAGAGAAATCATCCTTTTTACTGAATAAAATAACTGCTCAACACCCCGTAGTTGCCATTGTATGTTATTTTTTACTATTGAGCATCAATCATTAACAAAAAACTGATTTTTTTTTCCCTAAGTTTTTGTTTCAAAAACAAGGTAAAAAAAAAAAATAGTAATAGAAACTGAAACCCCTATATGTTTCTTTGATGTCATCACCAATCAACCCTGCTTTTCCTAAGACAGAGCTTTGATATCTGGGCGCCTGCTGCTATAAATGCACTGGAGCCAACACTATTTTTCTTCTCCCCACGGATGATGATGACTTCTTCTATAATGTTGTCATACTCAAGGTTCACCCTTCTCTCTAACCCTTTATCAAAACATTTTCAAATAAAAATAAAAAATAAGCTTCCCTAAGCATGTGATTTTCTGTTTTTGTTCCATCCATCCATTTTCTTGACACCCTTGTCCCTTGGTGAGGTTGGGAGGGTTGCTGGTGCCCATCTCCAGCTGACGTTCCGGGCGAGAGGCGCGGTACGCATGCACGCATGCATGCACGGGGAGAGCATGCAGGCTCCATGCAGGGGGACGCTGGGCCGGGAATCGAACCCAGAGCCTTCTTGCTGCAAGGCAACAGCTCTACCAACTGTGCCACTGTGCAGCCCCGTTTTTGTTCCATCATTTCTATTTGTAAACTTGCAGTATTTCAAAATGCTTCATGTTAGATTGACTTAAAATTTATAGTATTTACATTTAAGATTAAATTAACTGTAGTCGAACACACATGGAACTTAATAAAGCTCAACTAAATTAGATATATTTTTGCTCATGTTGCAGACTCAGTGTGGGTATAAAAGGCGTTACATTTTTTTAAATTTACAATGACATCACAAGGGAGTTATGTTGTTTGCCAGAACTTTATGGTGTCTAATATAAACGTCAACATAAATTTATCCTCATGTGAGGCAATGATAAGGAACCCTCATGTATAAATGAATGTGCAGATTGGATAATGTAGAGAACTGCATAATTAATGCACTGCTAAATCCCACCAAAAGCTGCATGCATACTTTAGAGACAGTCTCGAGTGGAGACTGCACATTTAATGAGGCTGAAATCCTTTAAATGCAATGCTTATGTTGTGGCCCTGAGTGCGTAAGCAATTTCTTTTCAACTTAAATCAACTAACTAATTTATAAGTGCAGACCATTTAAAAAAAAAAGTGTCAACATTTGAGAGCATTTTGATCATGTTTTCCACTCATCCGTCTCACATGCGTCGAAGATATGCTCCCCTTTTAATCAATCCAGCTGTCTGCAGGCGCCATGGCAGCACACATTTTAACCATGCTTTACACAAGGAAACATAACCTGTAGAGCTTTTATTAATGCCTCACGGTTCTTTTTTACCGCATTTTAAAGCAGGGCTGCGGTGATTGAGTGCTGTGGTCAGACTGCTTCCAAAACACAGGGGACGTGCAACCTAATATCGTTCCTGAACACTTCCCATGCGAAAGCACAATATATGAAGATGCAGAGTCAGAATGGCCTGCTCAAAGTTCATGCATGTTGTTGATGTTGTGTGTGACCACCAACTGCATGCACAATTGCAAGTTTAAATTCAGTTTAAATAGGTGTGTAGGAAAAGGTATTTCTTATGCCAACCTACATCTTTGACTGCCTGTCACTTTGCTGCTGTTACACCCGAATCTCCTCACTGTAGAATACAGGATATTTCTCTGTATGTATATTATATATACACGCACGCACGCGCACACACACACACACACACACACACGCACACACACCCCCACACACACACACACACACACACACAACCATTCTAAGCACAAGAGATAATGTTAAAGATGTAGTAAATCTGTCAGTGTGATGGTCTTAGTGCATTTGCAAGTGCCATTGACATTTTACATCGCACTCATCTTATGCATGCAATGAACCGTGGAAGCATCAAATGAGGAGTGTTAAAAGATGCACATCACTTACAGCCTGCAGTTATTAACTGATTGTAAATAGTGGCTCTGTAAGAATTGAGCTATAAGTAAACAAAGGGGAATTCTCAGGATGAGTTTTGCATGAAGCATACAGATTCTGTCTGCAAGAGGACCGAATTGCATCCGCTTGGGGAATAGGACCGCAAATATGACTGATAGCACAAAAGGTTGATACATTTTTCATCGTGCTCCTCATTGCTTACTTCCTATTGTTAGCAGATGGTTGCTTTTGGTGGAGATATCAATTTTCCTTGTCATTAAATTTAGCTTATCTTGAGAACTGAAGGGTGAGGTTATTTTTTTTTCCCCCTAACCTTGACAGACAAATTGAATAAGGAAACTTTAATATCTGCCACATAAAATAATGCTGCCTGGTGATGGACAGGCACCAGGGTTTGCTCGTCACTCAGCCAGTGCAGAAATGTACCGCACCACTGCATGACATTGCAAGCATGGGGTATGGTCTATAACATTGTATAGTTAACTGGTGGGTGGATAAAATAATCTAGTAGACAACAAAATGTCTTAGAAGTATTTAATGGACTGAAGTGTAAAATGCATTACAAACACTGTCAAAACAGTTTTGCCCATTTGTGGGCAAATATCACACAGGTGTTCACATTTTCATTATTCTCATTACCTCTGAAGGAATCATACAAATAAGCAGTAGTGTTAATTGGACACATTTCTGACAATGACATGTACCGAAGGAATGATGTAATCATATTCTAACGTAGCAGGATATTTAACATTCATTGACCTACACACATTAAACATATATTACTTAGGCAAGCAAAGTTACAGAATCGCTCAGAGCAGAAATAGCATTTACCATTATTCTGCTTCAGCACACTCTGGGGCTGAGGCTGGGGCCAGTGGGGCAGGAAGCTCTGTACACACTGAAGTCTGATGGCTGTCGGCATAAAACAGCGCTTGAAGTCCTCTGTGCTTCAGCAGGGAAGAAGTGGCTTTGTAACAGGTCGACGTACACCACAGGGAGCGGCAGGTTTGTTGTTTGGTGTGAAGCAAACGATTCTGGATTCAGCACTGATGACACATACTTCCCTCTTGGCTTGCCTTTAAATAACACACAAAAAAACCCCTGGCATATCTGACATCAGCATATTGGTCAAAAGTGGGCATTTCGCCAGGAGCCACCTGCAGAAGTGACACACGATTTAGATGAGATGCAGCCACAAACAGGGATGATTCAAACGAAAATTTCCAGGAAACTGGGTTTTTGGTCAGCCTCCCTCGTATTAAAGAGTCTGTGCTTCAGGGTTAGCAATGTTATTCTTTCATTTCTGTGACAGCAAATGTAGGACAGATTAATTAAGCATTCTAACAAATAGTGACAATGATTTAAAGTCTGTTGTATTACACTGTTCCATTATAGTCTGTCTTGGAAAGTCCAGCCATGAAGCACACTAGTTCAAATGCTTTGTCATTGTAGTAAACACTAGGCACTCGCATTTAAGTCAGTACCGTGTACACGGGCTTTCAAAATTGGATGTAAGCTTGGACTCACTATGATTATGAAAAACGTCTTCTCACTCGCAGAGACTAAATTGAAGCTATAGATGGTTTTTGTCATCTATAATGACAAAAACCAAAAACAAAAAAACAACCAAAGATCAACAGCAGCAAAAATGACAGTGGCATCACCATGTAGATAGTGTTTTTTGGTAATGTTCAATGTTGTTTGTTTGTACTTCATGTAATGGATGTGTGATGATAAAATATTGTTATACTTTATATTTATATAATTTGATGTTTTTGCTTCTTTTTTTTTTTTAAATCTTAATTTTCATGTTTTGTCTTTGTTAGACACTCTGAGATCTTTTTTTGTGAAAGTTGCTAAAAATAAATTGAATTTACTGAAAATAAATGTCATTATTTGAACAAGAGATTATTGCAACTTTTGCATTTCTGTCACTTTGCTTGCCTGGGCAGATTTATTAATGTATAAGTTAACTTGAACAGGACATCTGTTGCATTAAGGAACAAAGTTTTTTTTTTTTTTAATGATCTGCAATGACCTCATTCTTTGACATCATTAAAAGCTGTTATTTTAACAGGCGTACACTTTTGAGCATCATGGTATGTGCTATGCCATTTATGCCATAAAATATTCTCTCTGAAAACAGTCTGTAAAAATTATATATTTGATTTATGTTAATTTAAATTACCCAGTTTTTGCTAGAGGATAATTATGATGGTGAATCTTGCAGCCTTTTCAGAAAGCACCGTCCTCTCCACAGAAAGTTCAACTTTTCTGGCAATGAAAATAAAGTTCACTCCACCAAACAATGTTTGTAGAGTAGAAAGCTTTGACGGTGCTTAAGATAGAGCAGCTGAGCAAATTATCACAGCTTATCTGACAACAGAGGCCAAAAGCTCTGATGGAAAAGTAACCCATTATGTGTCTGTGCAAAGTGTTTGCCAGCAGCAATTACATTTAAAACAAAAGAAGCCTAGCAAACACATGGAGAATGAAAAGAAAAATATGGCTGTTAGAATTGCTTGCAAAGGTGTTGGTGCACCTGCTCTAAATAAACCTCAGTAAGAAATTTCTTTAACATTCTAAGCTTAAGGAGATTTGCTTGTTTTATATAGACTTTTTTTTTCATGCAAATATTTTACTTAACTATGCTCGTGGCAATGGAGTGTACCCTTCATTATACACTCTCTAGCCAAGAGAAACGTTGCCACCTGAATTTAAAGCTGCAGTATGTAACTTTGATAAAAAAAGTATGTTTTTTTATTACACATTTACTAAAAGTCACTGTCATGAAAGTATAATAAGAGACAGATACTCTGTGAAAACATCAGAATCCTCCACCCCTTCCAGGTGTACCGCTGTCAATCACTCATGTATGAACCACTCAATGTGCTAATGGCGGAGAAACAACTTGCAGCTTCCGAAAAAGTTTATCCACCGTCATTATTGGCCATGCTAACTAGCTTGAGCATTCCTGACAGACTCTGCGATCGAGAAGAAGCTGTAGTGTAGCAGAGGGCAAAGAGGGAGACGAGAGGGTTGTGAGCAGCGTACATACAAGCATGATTGACAGCACAAATCCTTCCTCCTGGCTCTGATCGATTGTTTCAAATTAGCACCATCACTGGGAAAAGAGGAGATCCATTTTTTCCACATATAATCTGTCTCATTCAATACTGTCATGACAGACAGTTTTAACAAATATTTAAAAAAAAAAAAAGACATACTGCAGCTTTAACTGAGCAAATGGATATGAATCTCCTATTGTATAGTTACTGCTTAGACAACCGTCTTCCAGCTGGCAATAAGTTATTCAACTGACACAATGAGTCTCATTTCTTCAAAAGCCATGTGGAAAGACACATCACATTTCTGCAAACTTCTAACATTTGCATAAATGTTAGAAGTTTCTGCAATATACTTATTTGTTTTCTCTGCTTGATGCCAATGATTTGACCCATCTTAAACAGACTAACATAATATATGTTTTGAGAACCATCTATTAGAAATTGGAAGGACAGTTGGTAACCTTCTTCTTTGAGGAAGAAATGTGGTTGGAATAAAACTCAGAAAGACACTGATCATCAATAACTTAAGTGTTTGGTGACATCGGAGAAAAACAGTAGTAGAACTCAGAGCTATGTTTTATAGTGAATCTGAAGGGAAAATGCGTTATTTTCAAAATACATTAGTGCTGTTGGGTGTTAATTAGAAAAATTTTAAAGTTCTGTAAGTAGTGAACATATCCAATGTTTATCCTTCTCAATCTGGTTATTGCTGAATAAATTGGAACCCCAGCACTCTAGAGAATGGTAAATTTCCCTTTAGGTCTTTGATACTTGCCCTAAATGAGAGGAACATTTTGTGATGAAATGATGACTTTAGAGAAATAAGAAAATTGCATATCTATTCCCATTGCACAACTGACAAAAATTTAAAATTTATTCACAAGTGAATAAATTATCATGATTCAAAAGCTAAGATCTTGCGTTAGAGTGTAAAAGATGAATTAATTAGTCTCACAGCTTGAGGAAATAAACTACTTTGTAAATCTGATGGCATCTTTGCAGTCATTTTTTTCTCCTGCTTGCAAGATAGCAACACTGTGAAGTTAGGTCATTAGATGGGTATTATCTTTCATTGATGTCTATGCATACAGTGCCATGAAAAAAGTATTAATGCTATTTCAACTGTTCCACGTTTTGTTAGTTTACAACCACAGCCTTCAGTGTTTTAAAATGGGGATTCTTGTTTGATATGCAGTAGTGCAGAACAGTGAAATGAAAGCAGAGGGCATTTTAAAATCATTTAAAATTTAAATTTTGAAAAAATGTGGTAGGCCTTTGTGACTTGCAATGGCAAAAAAAAGGAACAAGTTTCCCCCTCGGCATGTTGAGTTATTTACAGATTCAAATGCGCATACTAAGCTTTTTAATGCTTTCAAACACATAAAAACCCCACAAAAAATTGAAAAGAATATGATCATTTGAATGTTGGCACTCTGCAAATAAGATCAGGGAGAAAATAGCCATCAAAGTTTCAAAAGAATGTTCCCCAACCCTGATCAGGTGTTAAAGGCTGTTCATTTACATAACTTTGTAATAATCCCTACTCCCCTCACTGACTGTCAACAGGTATTACAGGGAAGACGTGATGACAAAATTGAGCATTTGTCTGGCTTATCTAGTTAGCAATATATTTTTTTGTAAGTTTTCATATTTTTTCATTTTCCATAAAGCTGTGAGATTCTGTCTTAGCAATTTACCATTTTAAGTTAGTTTATCTACTAAATGAAAGCCTATTTTATGGTTTAATTGGGACATCAAGGAGACACTGGTTTTGACAGTTTTCCATTAAAAAGAAAGTTATTTTGACTAAAGTCTCATCAGTATTCTAATGTAATTTGTGAGTCCTTGCAGTTCTGAAGAGATCATTTTTTTCCAAAACATTCATGGTGCTTTTTCAGCTTTTGTTTGCAGTCGTCTTTCTTTTGTTTTTAGTGTCACCTCGTGAATGGAAGCTTTGTTTTTTTTCCACACACATTGTTGGTGTGCACAGTCTTTCCAGTCTCTGCTGAGCATTTACAGACATTTTGGGCATGGCAGAGACTTTGCAACTCTAAACGTCCATGCTCAAGAACGGTAAATCTGTTAACTGTGTCTAGGGTTACATGTTGGTCAATAGCTGCTTCGTGCATACAAGTACAAACATGCCTGTGAACATACATAGTGATGATCTAACAAAGTTTTGAGCAAGAAACCAACTGTATGTGAAACAGTGGAAAGAATGGAGCAAGATTTATGCCTCGACTTCGGTTAAACCTGAACTAATTTTTGTTGTTAATGATGTTCTCACAAATTTATTAACCAAATTTCAAGAATAAATCAGCTACATACCAACTGTGTGCATCAAAGTGTACAGCACGGGATGCAGGTTATCAAACATCCACAAGTACTCAAAAATACTTCAGTCAGAGTAGATGTATGATTTAGACCATGTGACGGAGGATTGTTAGATCCAACTGCTAAATAAATAATTTTAATTTTACATAAATATGCAAGACCTTCAGAAATGAAAGAATTAAAGTGTGAAAAAAATAAATAATTTAGCATCTGTAGCATCCAGCACGCTTTCCCTCATTTCATCAAAAGTGCTTTCAATTTCACTGAGAGCAATTTGCATGTATGAAAAGAGGACCATGCCCTTTCACCTCTTAGAAAGTGCACAACACATAATGCTTTTCAATGAAATGCAGCCATTCGATCTTAGTTCTTGGTAAAAAAACAAAAAAAATACCCTGCTTGTTTATAATGTAATTTTCATGGCAAAGTTTTTGTTCCTTTTATTTTATGTTCTTTGTTGCTGAATTCTAGCTCTCACATCTTTATAGATGTAATTACGCTTAGATATTGATCGTTTTAAAATATGACTAATACGGAAAAAACCCTATATTAATGCTTTTAAAAATTGAGAGAGCTGCAATTGAGCAAAACAAGTGTGAATGTAACTAAAGTCCTTAATTGAGATAGAAATTGATGTTGAATGTAGTATTTATAAGCCAAAAAAATAAAATAAAAAAATCCATCTAAGCAAGGATACCTTTGGAAAGATTACATTTATGGCTGTACCATGTAGAATAATTGAGTTATTTAGAAAATCACATTTTGGAACAAATAAACGAATGTTTGCATAGTCTGAGCCTAATGCATATCAAAACATTAACATGCAGGGAGCGTGATTTGACAAAGTTTTCATGAATTGGTGCAGCTGCAGATCACGTGAGTTGCCCCTTAATTGTCTTATTACCCACAGTCTTCCACTCAGATCTGCTCCTTGCGCACCCCTCCTGGGTGCAGGAGACAAGTCTTCAACTACTGCTGCACACACTCCATGGAGGAGATTTGCATCTGCTTTCATGTGAAACTTCCCCAGTTCTTTAATAGTAGTTTCTCTACTAAAATAGAAAATTACTCTACATATTGAACTGTCAGAGACTTTTCTAACTTTAGTCTCCTTGGCAAAGCCCTGGACCTCATTAATTTTGCATATTCACAGTTTTTTTTTTTTTTTGTGAATGCAGTGATGTGAAATATGTAGACAAAAAAATAGGTTCATAGAAATCAAATGCACTTGCAGAATATGTTCAGCTTTGCTGTTAAAGTGTGCTGGTTTATTGCTAGTGATAATTTTTTGATGGTTGCGTTAACAATTCAGAAGCTACTCTATCACTGAATAACATTAGTACAAAGCATAAAAGAGAAATGAGATTCTTTGAGTCTGAACTCAGGTGTATTTCTGAGCTAGAGGAGTTGTTAGGATCTTGAAACACAGGGATTTTACCCCAGCTGAGATATATTTAGATCTTGAGAGAATTGTGAAATTTGCTGAGAACAATGCAATTATTGATATGGCTGAAAAAAAAATTTGAGTTGTGGTTTTTGGTACATTTTGCTATTTATTAAAGTTGAAACAACATAACACTAAAAGCTGTTAAACAAGAAAGTTTGCAGATAATATTGACAGGTGAGTCTTTAATAGCCAATTTTGTCATAGGTTATGAATGTCACTTATATCCAAGATCACAGCTGTCCACAAGTCGGAGATTGGCAATAACTACTGACTTTAAGTTAGTTTAAAGTCAAACACCAAAACATTTTGATCAAACCCCTTTGACTATGTTACCTTAAGTTTGAAGCATTGGGTTTATTTAATTTGCAAATTGGTGCATACTCTTTCTGACATGCAAAAATGCCTTAAAAGTACCCTTAAGCCATTTAATGAGTTAATATGTAATTTTGGTTTGATTGATGAGATGTAGTATGTTTTTCCAACCTGGAGGCACAGAGTACTTTTTTCTTTAAATTATTCCTCCTGTGCTAAATTACCAGATTAGATGGTTGGAGAGAAACCCAGCAGAGTGTTGATAATCAGGAATACATCCTGAAGCTGTCTCGCTCCTCCTACGGTTATACATTTAAAACGGAGAGAAAAAGGAATAAAACAGGAGAAAAGAGGCAATAGGGGCATATCAGGCCAATTCAACCCCATGTGAGCCATCTAGTCCTCTACTCCATCATGTACCTCAGTTATTTAGGTTCTGTACCTTAAATAAGGCCCTCATGTAGCGCAAAACTACAAAAGTCCTAACTTTTACATTCAGCATACAGTCTAAAACTGAGATCATTATGAAGCAAGTTGTTGCTGTTATTTTGTGTATCTTCAAAACTTCAGTTTCTGTGAGTTGTATTCATCCTCAGGCCAGAATATTTTTGGAGTGGGGTGCTAAATGTTTTCCAAGTAGGTCAAGATCTCAAAACAGAAGAATATAAAAACTAAAGGTCTGCGTTCAACCTCTAACATTATTTTAATTTGCATGTTTGAAGAAATACATTGGTTTTGGTGTGGTCTCCATACTTCACACAAAACACACAACTCACTAACTGTGCCTAACACATATATGATATATATATACAATTCCGCTCGATTAAAATCTCATTTCAGACAGTCTGGGCTTACTCCTATTTACTTTGATTTCTCCAGTAGAATTTGTACCAGGTTAATCAGTGAACACAAGAAGTTTTGAACAACAATGTATATTTTCTGTGCTGTTTTAGAGTTGTAGTCTGCTTGCACTTTTTAGCAATGCCGGAGGACATGACCTTTAGGTCCATGGTGGCCATGCCTCCATGGGTTAACATTAACAGCCATCTTGTTCAGCTCAGTACTTCCGTCTTCGCAGTGGAGGATGGTTGTTTACAGAGCAGACAACTTCTGATGAGTTTCATATCATCGAACTGATCCATAACACATGTCACGGCCAAACATTAGCGATTGGGTAACAATTAAAACTTCAACGCAAACCAGGAAGTAGAGGTATGGGTTCCCCCCGGCCCTCTTTTAAACTATGTTAGACATATACAGAACTTTTATGACAACTGAATGTAACAGTTACTTGATTGTGCTATGAAATGGCACTACGTGCCTGGATAATACATAATATGAGAAGGAGCAGAAAAGAGGACGTGCAACCTTGAGATGTACAAAGGAAATAAAGAGGACGTTCTCAGATTGGGAAGATGGTTGACAGCTTTTCAAAGATTAAAAAAAAAAAAAAAAGAATTTTTGGTACAAAAGAAAACCACGTACTCTTGGACATACTCTACTTCAGATTGAGATATTTAAAAATACACAAAAAGTGAAAGAATAAAACATTTATTTATTATACTGGGAACACTGATCACAGGCAGGGCTTCAGTCTGCTGGTCACACTGGGAGAACTCAATGACTTCTGAGACGTCCTGGTTCACAGGCTAAAGCCAAGGATAAAAGAGAAATTATCCAAAAGTGTAATAGAAAATACATACAATATATGTTTCGTACATGTTTCTTTCACATTCAGAAAAAGACATTTTCAGGATGTTGGGCTCGTAGCATCTTCATAGCTAAATACCGACATGGTGAAGCTGAGCTGGAAACAGACTGAAGAACAGCAGTTCCAGCTCTGATCCTGACTGATCTTTCCTCACAAAATCCTCTGGTTTTTAATTAACTTCTCCTCTAACAGCGGTTTTTCATCAGCTCTCTCTCATTAGAAAACAGTATGAAAACGTTAGCTGCTACGCTAACAATCAGCGGTTATTTTGGGCCAATTTAGCTACATGGGAAATATTTTCTGGTTGTTGAGAAGCAAATTTCTGGCTGCAAAGTCAAGTAATTCTGATCTTTCATCCTTACCTGGGGAAGGTAATCCTAATGAATCCGGATTGTTTCGTAAAACAGTTGAAACACAGCACAGGACTTAAGGAGTTCCGATCGCCCTGCTGCCACATAGAAGATGGCGGACGCTTTTACATACAACTCAGCGCTCCATGAGGGGTCTACGTATTAATGTCTATGGGCTCACGCCCTTGTCGCCCATATAAAAAACTGCTATAGTCTGGATATACAAAACTTTAAAAAGTAACCTTACTTTTTTAAGTTTTGTATATCCAGACAGTATAACACCTACCTATCTTACAACTTCCTGGCTGATATTTGAATGCAATTAGTTACAAGATATAATCTGGGTTATTATTTTTTACATCGTTTAAGCTAGACCAATGCAGGAGAGTCCTTGATCCCATCCCTGATCCTTGTTGGTCACTGAAATATGATGGACAGCATATTCAGCTTATTAAACTTATTCAATTTCATCTGCTTAGAGGTGGTAGGTCAATCAGAAACGATTCAAGATGTTGATGGAAAAATGCAAAAAAACCAGAATGGACCCTTTACCACAGTTTAGAGAGGCAGAATCAAATGACAACAGGTCTATCCTGATGAATAAAATATCAGACAAATAAGATGAAAACTAGTCCAATATAAAAGTACATGAAATTAATTCTTATGAAAAATAATAATTTGGCATCATAATTTAATTTAATTTAATTCAAACATGAGTGTCTTTTTAGTTTGGAGCCACAGCTTTAACAAAGTGGGCCTGCCTACCCCACTGCCACCAAACCTACCAGCTCACCAGGAATAATAGCTATAGAAGCTTAAATATAAAATTTGAAAACTTTCATGTACAAACAGGTATTTCATCTCAACAGAAAAGACTGAAACAAATAATACTACTGATATTTATGGTTTTGAACAATAAATCAACCACAGAGAACCATAAAAGCTCTTGACGAAATATTAAAGAAATATACCTTGTGAACTTATATGCACTGAATATATTAACAATGATGGCTTACCCTGAAAGCTCTTTCCAAAAAAAAGGAACCATCAAGGAGAGCAGAAGACATGGGGAATATTCAGTCTGAAGGCTAGAAAAGAGCATTGTCAACCCTGTTAACAGCCGACCCCTAAAAGCAATGTCTAGTTACATGTTAAGACTTAACTGGTGGAAGCACTTCCTCTGTGCACTCCAACTACCCCAAGGAGATTGAGTGTGAAGATAATGCACCAAGAAGGATGTCATAGTCGTAGCTTAAGCCTCCACTCCCATACCAATGTAGTCGTACTCTGGAGGCATCAACAAGGTGTAGGAACAAGAAAGTGATAAATCTAATACACACTGACTGAAAGCTCACAGAGTCTGAAAATGTTAAATGTTAGGTGAAATTTCTTTTTCTTCTTTTTGTGCACGAGCTCAACAAGAGATGCATACTCAGACTCCAGGTGAAAGTGGGAGAAAATAAAATATTTCTATATTCTGTTCTGCTCACGTCGGATACAACTCAAGAAATCAGTGGACACCGTCTCGCCATCAATGATTGTTCATGTCATTAAAGTTGCACCGAAGACTTTAGGCCAGACTGTGTTGACAGCCTTACACTGATGACCTTGCGTGACTGAAGCAAACAAAATGTCATTATGTATGGGATGTAATATTTCTTTGACAAGGTTATTTTATGGGGTCACACAGGAAATGAAGATGTCAGCATGCTGTTATCAAGCGATAATGTAAACAGATTTTTTTTTATGCCTGTCAGATGTCATAAGACTGCAATACAGCAGACCTGCAAGACCCTTTTGGATCATATAGACACTCAACAAAATAACACAAGTTTTACGCAATAGAACTCTTATTCACAGGGCTCCCATTGTTTAATTGTGAAAAGATGCAGAGTCATAAATTACAAGCACAACTCTCCATAATTGTTTAGCTTTGAGGCAGCCTCAGAGTTCTCGCATGGTAATTGTGTCCTCACAGTAACAATCAAGAAAATGTAAGTTGACTTTAATGAATTCCTTGCTCTTTATGGGCAGCGGGGCACCCACAAAAGCAACGCGTTCCCTGCAAATTATCAAGATTCCCATGCATTTTCACATCACGGTGGCATCAACAGTCTCCTGATTAACAAAGGCCTCTGCTTCTGACTAAGACTTCCATAAGTGGAGCTCAAGATAATTATTAGTTGCATGTGTTTTTTGGTAATGCACTCAGAACACTTTATAAGACTAATCAGAGCAGCATGATACATTATGGTGGCAACAGAATACTTTGAGATACCAGAAGCCATGTTTTTGAAACAGTGTTTAAAGCAGTTAAGATAACCGACAAGCAAAAGGTTTACATCTTGAAACTGATAATTGTTGAGAGCTATGTTTTTCTTTTTGTGCTCAACAGCAGCAGCACTTATCAAAAGACTGGGATTAGAGTTTGTTCACTCAAGAGTTGCATCTTCTCACATATCAGGCAATTTAACTTTGTTTCTTGAGTCTTACTATTGAAGCATCCAGTTGAAATAATGTGCAAAATATTGCGTTTTTGTCAGTGATGACATATGATGCCAACAAACAAGTTTTGTTGCTTTTTGTTCAACAGCAATAGTTTATTCTCACATGGACACTTGATCCACAGTTTATGCAACAAAGGACCTTTGATTACGAACTGACTTTAGTAAGCATATAAATATAGCATTTGAAATTCAATTTGAGTATCAGAATGGTTGATGAAAGGAGTCCTAAGTGACTTTGATCTTTGTATAGTTGTTGGTGCCAGAAGAACTGATTTGAGTATTTCAGAAACTGTTGATTTTCTTAGTCATATAATGGTTTAAATATAAGAAAATATCCAGAGAGCAGTTTCTATTAATAAGAAAATGCCTCATTGAGGTTAGAGGAGAAAGAGACAGTAGTTGAGATAATTGAAAACCCATACTGGCTTATCTAAGCTATCATTGCATCAATTTCTGAATTAACAATATGTCAAACCTTGAAATAAAAGGGCTGTAGTGCAAATGAACACACAGTGTCCTGTCAGTTAAGGAAACTGAGGCTCCATTTAGCACAAGCTTTCCAAAAACTTGTAAAGACATTGTCTGGTCCTTTAAGATTTCATGTCAGTTTTATTAGCCAGATGGAAGGAGAAGCCTTTGGTGTAAACAGATCATGGGTCCAGCATAGTTGGAAGTAGAGGTTTCACAGTTTGTGGTGGGGCTGCAGTAAACAAATATTTTAGTAATTGAGTATTCTATCGATTATTCTACGGTTAATCGAGTAATCGGATAAAAAAAATTGAAAGAATTAAATATTGGTAAATCTATCATAACAGCAGTGTGATTGGATATCAACATCAGTCCAATTTTTCATATTTGAGCATCCCTAACAATTACTTTTGTTGAGACCGGGATGATATGAAATTTATTTTCCAGTTCATCTGTAAAGCTACCCTTACATTAATTAGCATGCAACAGCTGCAGAACAGCCGCCCGCAGTATTCAATCTATCCACTTACCTATATTAATACACCTGCAGCGCTCTTCGCCACCACCAGGCAGCAGTTCCGGGAGGAGAAAGGCTGTCGTACTCCAGGCATCGCACCAGTCAATTTAAGGATGCCTATTGGTCCCCCGAAAAACAACAAAAACTCAGACATTATCATGAATCAATAAAATCCTCCCAGACCGAACTTGAAAATTGAATTGCGAGCACTTAGCTTTCGTCAACAACTCATAGGCGGAAGTGAGTGCGCTGCACAACACAAATAATGACCCGACTGGAACACGGTGTGCTAAATAATAAAACACTTGGGTTTCTGAAAAGAAAAAGAAAAAATACAGACAAGATACCACCAAGTCAAATTCTAGTTGTTACATTTCACTACCTTTCAATAGCCTTAATTTGAGCAAATTTAAATTACTACCTTTCACTACCCTGTGGAAATAGAAATTACATTTTAAGACACTATGCAGTGTCGTCAAAGTTTCCAAATTTTAGTAATAGAACAAAGTTTAATTTCCTGTGCAATTGTAAAAAGTACAGTTTGTATCACACTAGTTGATGTCATACAAGTCATCGATATCCATGGTTTGCTTTGAAGGAGCAAGTTTTGATTTTAACTAAATCATGCTCCAGATGAATTGCTTCTCATTGTCCTGTTGAAGGCATGCTGATTGGTAAAATTAAAGGGTGAGGCTTGATTGTATTGCAAACCACCTCATTCAACCAGTGGCAGGGAAAATAACCAGGAATCATATCCTGAAAAGTCACAAATCACAGCCGATACCCCGTGTATCATCAAAACAAGGCGCTTACACACAAATATGACTGGCAATATTCTCAGGCAGACAATGAGCACACCTAACTCAACATGAGCAATGATGAGAAACAGTCAGTAAGGAGTTGATTGCAGAAAATGATGCATTTAGTAAATCTTAGAATTTTACTGCTAAATGCTCGGGCTCAGCCATGTTCTGCAGGAGGTTTCTTCCTTCCACATTAAGCTAGCACTATTTGATTCTATTTTAGCACCGTGTTCTTTGGTGGGAGTCTCACTGCATCTCACATAATGACTTGACAGATTTTGCATCTTGCAACAGCTCTCCAAATAAGTCATATTGTGAGAATTTTTATTATCCATAGCACTTTTCTTTTCATTTCCGCTTAATCTTTTTAGGGCCACGGGAGAATTGGTGCTGAAGCAACTTATGTTTTGAAGGTCATTGAAACATGCCACAGGATGTCCTGATGTGTGTGTCCATGGGTGCCGACGAGGTTTATTTGACCTCTCTTTAGACAACGTTCTAACTTCATAGGACAACCATGAGGTTTACACCTGTATAACTTGGTTTATTCAGCAACTGAATAAATGATAAATAAATTAATATGATAATGATTTACATTTTGTTTTAGTATTTAGAAAGATGTTTGAACATTGAAAATGGGGAAAAGAAAAACGAGTAAAAATGCGTTCAAAACAACTGGTTAGTTCAAAAGTATACTGATTCAATTGTGAAGAATTTTTCATGCAAGTCGTCACATAACAGCATGGGATCTGATGCATGGATCCTAAAAAAATAAATAAATAAATTACAGGACGCAAAAGCTCATTTTGACATTTAAGATAAAACAACTTTTACAGTTGTTATATTTATCTTTTAATACAGTTTTAATTCAGAATAGTTCTGTGAAAAGGATGAAATTTGAAAGAATTGCACAGCATTTCACCCCAAGAATTCAGCTGATGCTTTCTCCTCAACCCCATGTAACACAATAAAAAAATCTACTTGCAGGATTTTTTTTTTTTTTATCTGATGCTCGCAGGACAAAAACTCCAGTTTTTTTGTTGTTTGTTATTTGAATTCAGAAGGACTTGTTGTGGTTCTGAAGAGTTGGATGTAATGAAGCGCTTTTGATGCGTACCTCTGCTAGATGGTTGGAGTTAAAATTCCAATTGCTATGCACAACTGGATTTTCAAAGTCGGGACTTTCTCTTGAATGAATGCTTGGAATCTGCACTCTGGGGGTTAACAAGGAGGTCCCGCACTGTTTAACAATTCAGTCCATGCTCGCCCCACGTGACAACGCATGCAATAGGGCCTGCACTTGTTTATATCTCTGGATAAAGCATCCCACTGGCCGCAAATTAAGCATTCAGCCTCAGCATCCTTGTTGTGCTCCAGTATGACGTGTTTGGAGTACTAAAGCTGATCCTGCGCCATAGGTACACCACGATTGTGTTTTTGAGCGTCATGCACGACTTCTAAAGCTGTTAGATCCTTTGACTTGTCATGAATACACATAATTTGCACTTCATTTAATAACAAATCCCTTCTTTCTTCAAATGAGGGGTTTATTGATTGGAACTGATTGCAAAGAAGTCTCACCTACGATTTACAAAATGGTGAGAAAAATACAGTTTCTCCGTGATTGTGACTAGAAGAAAGGTCAAATTAATCAGAACAATTTTCAACATTTCTTTTGGAAACTGTATTACTTTAAATAAGGATGCTTTCACACCAGGTCGGCCTGGCTAAAACTGTTTGATTGGGTGAGGATGTCAAAATATTCACTACTTCACCAATTTAATTTGGTTCACCTTCCCTCTGCACAATTGAAATTGAATCAAGCTTCCTGGACAGTATCATGCATATCCAACCACTACTAGTTTGCTGTGTTATCACAAGAAGTTGCCAAGTATGATCAGCTTACGGGCATGGCAAGCCATTTTGATGTTGTGCCAACAATTGCGTATTCATATTTAAATCACAGATAACTTAAAATAGATATTCTCCTACTAAGAACTTGCCTTCTCGCTAGATAGTAAGAATGCCTTTGTGGGTAGATACAGCCGCAAACCCAATACAAATAAATAAAAAAGCAAAGTCATTTGTCTGAGGAAGAATAATGTTTGAGATAGCTGACATTTTCATTGTGGATGGTAAAATGCCATTCTGCATATATGAAATATTGATTTTCACTATGTCGAAGTGATTCATGAATATCTTGTTGATTTTATCCTCATTGGCTAGTAAGGCACTGAACTGTCAGCAGGGCCGTCTCTCTCTCTCTCATATAAAAAACTTTCAAGATGTTCATCTCAAATATTCTTGACGTAGAAAGCATGCCTGGCGTAATTTGTCAACAAGTTCCTCTCTGTTTGGTGTCAAGCTCTGGGCTGCAGAAATCATTAGAAAACTTTGCAGGTGAGCAGCTGTAAGACAGGTTCTGTGCGCTGACTTTATCATCTTCATCACAGAGTACGTCTGTCTGTAATTCCAAACACTTGGAGCATTCGAGCATCTTGAAGGTGGAATTGGACCAATATCCTAAGGAAGAAGGGCAACAACTGTGTGGGACCTACGGTGAGGGGTTTTAATCTGCAGTCCTACAAACTCCATCTGGGTAAGTGCTGGAGCTCTCTCCACATCAAACGTGAATAGATTACATGACACCTCTAAATTATTTTATTGGGCTTCAAAGTCAGCTAAATCCTTTGTGAACTCATTATGTAGCTTGATCAGTCTATCGGAGAAATGTGAACTTGGGAACACAGCAGGCCCGACTCCCAAGAGCAGCTTGTGCACTTCTTTCTCTAGCTGCAAGTAGTTGTGAATTATGGGATATGCACTGTGATTGGTGTGAGAGCTGTGTAGATTACTAGCAGGCCATCCATAAGAGACATATGAAAGTCTCTTACAGGCTGGACACAGTTGTTTGTATTGAAGTGCCAAAAGTATAACAAAGTTCCTTGGATGTAAAATTATTACAAAAAATGTATTTCCTGCATTTGCTGACAAGAGCCACATACCTAGTTCCTAAACTTTGTGTGTTCTAAACTAATCCAACACTAGCCAGTTAAAATAGCTGCAGCCATGATACAGTCATAGAATAGCACAAACATTCATTCTGAGTCCTGGATCTGAGGCACAAATATCAGAAGAAACATGCAATTCAGTGAGGTCATGAGACAATCACCAATCACTTGGTGAGCCTGTCCACAGTAATTCACAAAAACCTGGAAGGAATAATTGTCCATCATTCAAAATCAAAATCAAACAGTTTTTTGTTAATTTGTTTTCAACCTAACTTCATATATTCCTCATAAAATATATATATCCTTCTCTTTTTCCCCCTTCTCAAAAAATACGCAACTGTGCTTGAGCTCAGTTGGTTGTATTCATCAGATCAATATAGCCAGCAGCCATGTTCTCTTTCACATACAGAATGTTAAAATATTAGTGTGCATCAGATGAATTAATGGATCTTATCATCAAACAGAGAAAAACCAGATCATACACTTTAGAGAAAATTCCTCCGACAACACATTACATGCATAATTAAGCATAAGATCTCAGTTAAGAGCCGAGAGGTGAATCTCTGAGGATGATCCAAAAAAAGACTCATGTCATATTCTATACAGGGTTTTAGCACTTAGCGCTCCGCTTTATAGCTGTTGTCCTAGGATATTAATGACAAAGAGGAAAACCAAGGCGTGACATTTCTATTTTTTATCATATTCCCTTTCTTTAATTAAACACATTTTATGCACATCACTGAAGAAAGATCTATAAAAACGACATGTAAACGTGGAGATAATACTGCACCTCATTGTGTCTTTGGCTAAAAATTGTCCCTGTCTTTGAACTTAATGTTGTTTTTTTTTATGAAATACCAAAGCATTGATTAATGCGTAGTACTGATCTGAATTTTCTCTGAGTTTTGTTGCATCCCTTTGAATCATCTAAAGCCAGGCTCTTGAAATAACCATTATATGGACCTCTGCTCTCCTAGGGGCAGGCAATGAAAGTGGCTGCATACAAATTAAGTATCAGCGAAGCAAAGGGGGAACACAGTGATTGAAACCACACTTGCATAATCATGCTTTTGGGTAGAAAAATAGCAAGTCATTAATTAAAATGAAAATGTTTAATAAAGCACTGCACAGGTGTATCAGTTACAGATGAGAGATGGATGATAGGTAATGAACATTTAAATTAAAACTGTGGAGTTAGGACTTTGATCTAATTTATGAAGGAAGGATTAAATCCTGTTGCATTGTTTCAATTATGGAAGGAGCAACAGAGTCAAAGATGCCAGCAGAATCGCGAAAAAGTAATAGCTGAAGTTCCAAAAGTTCTGAAGCAAAGCGTAGAACAAGGACCTGGTTTCTACCAGGCATCCAAAAATGGTTACACTGCAGTCAGATAAAGGATAGATATGGTCAGTAACACCACTCAAGTTGCTTGTGGTCTTTAAACAATACTCTGCTGATACAGGGGTCAAAGTACGTCAAGAGAATTTCCCCCCACACCACAACATGTCCACTAGCAGTCTAAACTGCTGATGTAAGGGTGGATACGAGGGGGTACCCAAAAGTTTACAGAATGACGCTGCTGCACGCTCAGTTTTCGTAGTACACGATTCTGAGCAGGAAGCAAAACTTCACAGCCGCGCTGTGAAGCCGGAAAAAAGCGGTTGATCATCAATTGACATTTCAACATTTTTAAAGCGGGTGAACCACGAGTAAACTTGAGCTTGACACATAGCGTCATCCTTGTAAGCGGTCTTCAACATTTGAACGGTTTCCGATGCTTTTTCCCCGAGCAGGAAGCAAAGCTTCAGCCGCACGCTGCTCATAGAACTTTTCCATGAAGAAAAACGACGGCTGGACAGAACAGCTCTTACAAGAAAATTCACTGCGGGTAGACGAACCTTCCACATCAACGCAGCTTGGCACACTGATTGAGAAGGCATGGTTGAACAAATAACTAGCGGCAGAATCGTACTGAAACTGCGTATGCAGTTTTCGTAGTACCAGCGTCATTCTGGAAACTTTTGGGTACCCCCTCGTATATCAATGCTTTCATGTTGTCTAAACCACATTCTGGTCCTACATATTAATGTATCACTTTAAACTGAGCCTCACTGGACAAAGTAATGTTTCCCAATCCGCTGTTGCCCAATTTTATAGAGCCTGTGGGAACTGTAGTTTTCTGTTCCTCACTGGAATGGCAAGCTGTGTGGTCTTCTACATCTGTGTTAGGGTATGTCATGCTTCATATTCCAAGGTGGTATGCCACAAACCGTCTGTAGCAAGTTTTTGTTTGACCGCCGACATAAGCTAAACTGACAGTCTCTTGAACAATTCTTCATAAACTTGACTATCTTAGTGGTTCAGCAATTTCTGATGCTTCGTTTGAATTTCAGTAAGTGATCTTTACTTCATCTACATTCTTAAATGCATGGAGTTTCTGCTATCTAATTGGGTGATTTGCCATTTGTGCTTACAAGCAATTGAATAAATATGTGTAATAAATTGGCCAGTAGGTGCATACTGAATTGATAAACAATTTTCTTTTGCCGAGGCAGTTCTGTGCATAATATACATATGAGAAATCTTTATGGGTCATGAATGGACAAATTTCTCAAAGGTTTTAGCAGAGTGGAACCTGGCTGACAGGAGATACAATTACTCATATCGACCTAGTTAGTGTCTAGATTGGTCATTTTGTTATTTATAACTGTTGGAACATCTTCAGTGTCTCAGAGACTGATGCGTGTTCTACATCAAGCACTACCAATTCTGTAGTAAAGACGTGGTTCTCACACTCTGGTACTCAGACTTAATGTGGCCTACTAAGAATAAATTTTTGCAGTAATTAATTACCGTATTTTCCGCACTATAAGGCGCACCTAAAAACCTTCAATTTCCTCAAAAGCCGACAGTGCACCTTATATATGGACCAATATTGAGCCACAACAGGTCTAGCAACTACGGTAAGCAGCCGCCGACTTCATTTTCCCCCGTAGAAGAAGTGCGCGGTGCATGCTGGGATAGTTGTCAGAACGCTGGTTTGTTAATAAAGTTTGATAATACATTTAAAGCCAGGGGGGCGGAGGGGTGGTGGAAGAGAGACAAAGACTGCGGCGGCAGCGTGTTGGTTGGTCTGTGTTACCCAGAAAGCAGTGGGGCACAATATTGCAGCACCAACACCGTGAGTGACACAACGACTGGGGCAGACTACTACATAAAGTACTTGGGGACCACTTCTTTACAGATGTGGATGTGTAATAAGAGTACGGAGCAAATTGGCAACCCGAACTGAAGCGTCTATTCTATGCGCCTTATAATTCGGTGCGCCTTATAGTGTGGAAAATACGGTATATGTTAATTTCAAATAGTAACTTCAGAATGATATCAAAGCAATATTGTCAGAGCTGATGGGAAAACAAATGAAACGAATACAGGGACATACTGCAAAAATTACAAAGACTTGAAACTAGGACTGAGGTTAATCTTAAAACAACAACCCTAACAGCAAAGGAAGGACTTAAAATGGATTCATATTATTGGCCATTAAGAGGGCAGACCTAAATGCACATGAGAACTCATGACAGTTCTGGAAAATCTGTGTCGATTGACGTTTACCATCCATTGTGACTGAATTTGAGTTACATTGCCTTGTAGTATGCCTAAATGGCTGAACACAAATGCATGCCGCTCTTTTCAATCATTTATTTGTATCAAAGTTTGCAGTTTTTTTATTCGTTTTCTTTCACCTCAGTTATCCATGACTATCTGTAGTGAATTCATGTCATTAATCCATTGTATGTGCAGGGTGGGTGAAGGCATCGGTGTCTATCTCAAGGTATCATTAGGCAATAATGATCATTTCCCAAGTCCATCAAATGGACCTATCACACCATATCCATAAATACATACATTCAAGATTGTGCTTGTAGTGTGACAATATTAGAAAAAGTTAAAAGGGAGTGAATACTTTGGTAAAGAACTTAAGCTCTTTAAAGAGTTATTGAGCAAAAGAGGATAATCTCATTCAACATTGCAATTGCATTTTGTACAAAAGGCAATGCTACCAATGAGGGAGACACTGAAAGAAAATCCAAATGTTTATCTCTGAAAGTTAATATCAATTATTTTAAAATGAACTGAAATGATTTTCCACACTACAGTGGATCTGAAAGCTATATTTTATTATTTTTCCCCTCAAAAATTAGGAACTGCAGATAGTGTATCGAAACTTTCAGTATGGAGTTGATTTGTTTTACAGGCTTACATAGATGTCAAATTAACAGCCCAACGCTCTCAATCCAGTCTGAATATATTTCACTCTTTCTAAATTTAATTGTGGTAATAAATATTACTGTGTTGAAAGTTATACACAGTGATGGCAGTGTTTTGTTTACATTCATTAAACAATATCTTATCATGTGAAGCATGCTGATGAAGTTCAATAATTATGCTAACAGGGTTTGTTGTTGTGTTTAAATTAATTATGTCTGGAAATAAATTCATTGTCATTGCATTGGTATGTGTTTAATAGCCAAATAAATCTTACCTTCTTGGTTTCCCACTGTGTCACATTGGGAAGCAGAATAATTGTCAAAACCAAAATTAATGAAAATATTCAGCATTAAGAATGTCACATTAATTTTACAAAGCATTATGCAAGCCCACAGGGTGTAGCATAAACCTGTGGAAAAAGAATGACTAAGTTATTTTGAGGTGGGGGAAGGGGGAAAAACAACTTCTCTTGATTTGTGAAACAATTTTTGTGAAATAAATTAGGGTGAAGAGCTTGCTAATTTCCAAATAAAACAGAACTGAGGTGCTGCTCCTCCAGTTTTGTGGTGGTTCGAACATTTGATAAGTACATCGTCAGGACGGGATGTTTTGCACACAGTAGACCTACTAGTGAGACTGAGGCATCCCTAGAGAAATGTTACCTTTTGGGACATTTGGGAATGCTTTGGAGTCTTCCCAAAAGAGAAGGGGATAATTGAGTTCTCAGTATGTTTACCGCTGTCTCCTCGACTACGTTCAGCATAGTACCAAAACATGCATGAATGAATTATTAGTAAAAGTTTTAACTGAAAAGAAAGTGTGTATTTTTTTCTAGTGAGAGTTTGAAACTGTTGATTTAACATCTATAAAAATTTGTTTTTTTATGATTAAACTATAGTCCAAAAAAAGTTAAAAGAAAAAAAGGAATACTCCAAGCAACAAATGTAGCACCCAGTACAAGTAGCTAGATATTAACCCCCTGTTATAGTGAAGGTCCTCTGGGGGGGGGGACCTGTGAATGTTAGTACCATCACTACTAAGCAATTACTGGTTAACAGGAGAACAGTTTTGATCTTTTGTATTCATTTGTGATTTTTTAATTATGGCAGTGCCTCTAAGAAATAAACATAGTGAGATGAATGATGAATTTCAGCTTTTAACCTTATGTACACTACACTTAAGACAACTAAAATGTTTAATGTAAAAAAAGAACATTTGTAAATAAAGTACATTAGGACGTACAATAAAAATTAGATACAATTTACAATGTGTTTCAACAAAGGGGAAAGATGAAGGAATTATTCATACAAAATAAAAAAAAGAAAGACATTATATCACATTCCGACAAGATAATTCCCCTTTTAAATTCAGTTCAGAACTCGACCATTTAAATAATAGTATTTTACTGAAATAAAGAAAAACCAGTTGCAGGCCTGACATGCACCTTGTGTTTGTCATGACCAAAAACACAAATGGTCAGGTCACTTGAAACCAAGCAGAAAATAAATGCACATGTTTTAGTTTACTCACAAATCCTTTGGAGTTTGCTTAGATGTCAGGGATGGATGAGGCCTTATCCGTGACCATGCAGGTCCCACTCCACAGCTGAGTTGCAATTCACTTCACATCACTGGCCACATGAAGTTCACTGGGAAAATTCGTCCATTCAACCCACAGCAGAAGTGTCCAGAGAATTATTCTCGGTCTGTGTGATAAAGGTCTTCATTTAACTTCATATGTCTGGCTAAGGTTAGTAAACACTTTGCAAAGTCTACAATAGCTCGCGTAAAAAATGCTAATGCTAACTCGCGATTAGCGTTATGCACTTCTAGCATTTCATTTATGCACAGAAATCATTTACATCAAGTACTCACACATCCGAAGGTTAAACACTCCAAAACAAGACTGTAGACTCTGCATCCACAGGTATTTTATGACCATTTCCCGCTTATTTAGCATGGCAGTCGAATCTAGCAGGCTCAGATGACCTTTCGCTTGCCCGACTTAGGTCCCGCCCTCTAACATATGATTGGATATTCGATTTACATCAACCAACGAAATAGAAGAAAATACAACATTGACAGCATAACAAGTTAGGTTGTAAACAGAACACTTTTTTTAAGATTTAAGTTTAAAAATAACTTGCTGCAAATAAACTGTATTTTACCCAAAATAAAAGACAAAACCGTTCATGGCTTAAATCATTTTTAAAACTATGAAAAATTAGTAAGTATTAAGTTAACTAGATTTTATGGTGCATTTAACACAAGTTACAGCATTTTAATTCACTTTTAGTATAACATCAATTACTACTTTTAATAGTAGTGTATTTATATTTTAGCCTCATTTATCTGAAATTAATATTTTAGACAGGTCTACAAAGACAAAAGATCTGATAACATAAACATTTCAGTTCAATTGAAACGAAATTCAAAACTACTTTATTGATCCTAAAGGTGAATTGGGAAATGAATAAAAGGAAGCAATTTAGCTATTTAGTCACACTAGTACATGCAATGTTTGGTAAGCACCAAACACTTCATGTCATCAGAAACATACTATCTCCACTTTGAACCATGGTGGTGACAGCATTATACTCTAAGAATGCTTTTCAGTAGCAGGCTATGAAAGAATTGCAAAAGGTCTTCTCAATAAAAAAAAGATATTGCTAAATCCTGACTGATAATTTGATCCAGTTTTTCATAAGACTAAAATATGGGAGATTTATTTTCTACACAGAAACTACACAGAAATGGTTAAAAGAAAGCAAGACAGATGTTCTGGAGTGGTCAAATCAAAGGCCTGATTCTCAATGCTATGGAGAATTTGAGTCTGGACTTAAAAAGAATTGTTCATACTTGCTCCCCAAGCAACCTGACAGAGGTACACCTGTTTTGTAGGGAGGAAAAACAATAATTGAGACATACTCACACAAACTCAGTGCTGTGATTGAAGCAAAAAGAGCATCCAGTTGCACTAAAGGAGGTGGATATTTATGTAGTAATTTAGTGTGCCTTTTACACTAAATTAAAAGATACACTTTTAATTTAGTGTCCCTCTGTTTAGTGTGACATTGAATAATGTATTTTTCACCAAATACATAAGTTCCATAAAGTAAGGCGTTTAGAAAAAAGTGCATGAGGTACCTGTTCAACTGCTGGATAAAAGTGATGTCTAGCCACATCAAATTGGAGCAGCTTAATTTAGACATGTAGCCATAGCAGAGACGACTTATTAAAGTTCAACCCAGCATCAAACTGGGAGAGAAGGGAAATGGCATCAGTAGACCTCAAAGCAACGCTATTTGACTGTCAGTAGACAGCAGGGGGACCTTACCCTTACATCCCCATTCTCCACATGTCTTGTCTGCTTCATTCTACAATTGTGCTTTCATATAGGCAACAGTATTTAAGTCTCAAATGTCATCAGCATGACAGGGTGTGTTGCAAAATTTGGCGTGTTTCATTTTTTTCTTGTGAGATTCTACAAAGGGGTAAGTGTCTCAGCTGGCCACAGTTTGTCATCTCTGGCACGCTGCCAGTATGATACAGTGCTCTGCACTTGGCTGATTTCATCACATTACCGGCCGACACACTTTTAGTACAAAAGGGTAAATTAGCAGATACAGCCAGCCACTAAGTGTCTTCTTACACCAGGCTTCACTTGCAGTGGACAGGGTGTTGCACAGATTGACTTCTGGAAAAATTCTACTACCTTCTTGGATTAGTTTACAACCCTCAGTAAACCCACGCACTGAACCAGTTGAAGTTTGGTTGCGACACTGAGGTCCTGAGTGTACTGTCATCACTAGTTTGCCTTAGTTGTTGTGGAAAGCAAATAACTGTCATTGTCACAGGGTTCTTAAAATGATTACAATGGCTAATTTGACTATTCTAAAAAGAAATAAAGTTGCAAGAACCAATTTGAAAACATAGGAAATTGCAATGCAGGAACACAACTGCACTCTATGCACCATGAGTTCTTGGTTTTACAAATATTTCTAAATATGTGTTTTGTATTACAATATTTTGCAATTTTAACAAGAAATGTGTCACCTTTATCTGGTATGTGCATCACAGAAACATCATGTTACAACTGTCATGAAATGATAACACAGAAATGTGAGAGTGATATTTATCAAATGCAATGACAATGTAATTCTGAGTAGTTTATAATCATACTTTTAAATTAAGTCTGAGCTGACAAAGAGCAAATAATATGAATCTGTTCAATGCACCATTTTAACAACCTCCAGGGGCAGCATCGAGTACGAAATGCAGTGACAGTAACTATGCATGACCACATAAATACAACCATGGCTTAAAATGTATATCAAAAATTCTTTCCCTGTGGTTTAAACATTTAACACTAATGAAAAATGACCCATGTTTCAGCCATGCAGATTTTGTACATCTAAAACATCATTAATGTAAATTAATTACAAAATGTATAATATGCTGCATTTGAAACGCTTTGTCTGCCGCAATTGTTTACATTTAATAAGATGATACAATAGTTTTTGCTTTGTTCATGTTGAATCACTAACGGAACTAGCAGGCAGGTTCATCAGAACAGACCTAAAGTCTAAAATGACTCAGTGCCATAATTGTCCCTGAATACAGGGCAAAGGGTCTCTTAACACAGTGAGATTTACCCATGAAGGTCTGTGGCTCAGGTGGCGAATGTGTTTACAGATAGTTGTTAGCATCCTTAACCCATCAAAGCCTTTTTATTTCACTTATGTTCCTGTAGGTGTGAGTGTTCAAGGGTTAAATGTTGGTGAACGAACCAGCAGTATCATTAAATGTTGTGTAACTAGTAAGCAACAAAAGCTGCATTCATGCAGTCAGTTTAGTCAGCTAGAAATGCCTGTGTTTTTTAAGTTACCAAACAAGCATAGAAGCAATTATTTAAAACCAAAGTAGGGGTTAAGTAGGTGTATCATAAGAGACATGTGTAAAATATTGTGAAGTTTGACGCTTTTGGTGAAAGCATCAAACATCGAAGAAAGTCCAGACCGTACAAGTACAAACAATAACGAAAACCAGAAGAAGGAAAACCTTGGGAGAAAGACGAAGCATGAGAGCACAACTTAAGATCCAATGATGAGTGAAAGAAACATACCTGTTTAAAAATGCAGAGGAATGTTGTAATCAATTGACCTGGGAACCAGGTAAGTTCAATAAACTGCATTGCAGATGAGTGGGGATATAAACTATAGAGCTGAGAGGAAGTAAATGATGAACAATGAATGAATACAAAGGGGAACTAAAAAAGAACAAAAGAATCCACTTAATGAAAAATATTAAGAAAATACTAAGACAAAAAGAACAGAACAGAAGTAATTTTCATGGCTTACGCACAAGAGTGAACAAAATACAGAACACTATGTTACTGTATGCCAATACCAGAACGCAATCATAGTATTAGGATTATGATAAAAAAATGTTTATTTAATCTCCCTTTGTGATCAATAAAGTATTTTTGAATTTTAATTGTGTCAGTAAAACTAATCTGTTCGGATTAAAAATGAAAGTGTTTCCAAAGAAATTGTGGAATTAAAATTTGGATAAACTATCATGCCTAGCTACTCCCAAGCCAATCCCAGGCCTTTATGAAAGCTTGTTTTTCCACCTCTACACATGCAATCCTCACTCTCTTATTTTCCTCTTTTTAACAATATCTTTTGGAGTTCATTGTGCCCCAGAAGTCTAATTATTGGATCCCGCCAACGGGAGCCCATCACTCCAACTGTAGCCCGAGCTTCCACACAAACAACACCCCACCCATCAAACCCAGCTCACACAAACAAGACCCCACCCATCAAACCCAGCCCATCCGGTCCACTTTATTTACATCTGCGTGTGTGGCAAAATGTAATATTATGAATCCGTATTCATCACAATATGAATACGGATTCATATTGTGATGTGATGAGGGCGTCCTGTTAGCTTGCCAGTTCCCTGTCTTAAGTTTGTTTTTTTTCAAGGTGCATTGAAATTGGGGTTGTGGCTGAGGTGTGTGCAGGTAAGGAATAAGAGAGATTCTGACAGCAGAATTGTCTGTAGTGCAATAAAATTCAAGTTCAGGATGGGATCAAAGTAGCAGGGGGGTTGGCACTGCATGGTGCAACGCCCATCATTCCCACGATTGCAGACCCTACAGAAGTGTGATGGTTTACATAAGTTAGGGAGGAGGGTGCGGGCACCAAGGCTGTGGTATGAGGCACTGCATGGTGCAACGCTCACCATCCCACAACTGCAGACCCTACAGAAGTGTGGTATGAGTCCCCTCTAAATGAATAGCCTTTTAAATCACTAGAAACTCTCAAAATTATGAATTTATTTATTGCCTATTCCTCCTTTATTCAATTACATTATTGGCCTTGTTTTCTGTGTAAAACTCAAATTTGTGTTTAGTACTTACCATTCTACTCAGGACTTGTACATCATAGGCTTGATACTTCAATGAAAAGACTTGTAACTTACACAACATTGATATGGTCCCATCCTTTTGTCTATCCTTAAGGTGCAGGTGTGGGGTAACTACAGTGGTAACTATGGTGTAATTTTATGCGCACAATTCTGAAATGCCATAAATTGCTCTGACACTTTAGTTGAGCACAATTGTCACTTCAGCTAAACTGCTTTATTATTACTGCAACAGTTTTTATAGACTGCATCATGTTGCTGACACTAAGTTTACAAAGCTCCATTAGTAAAGCAGTTATAAAGACCCATTTGTTAAAAATTAATCGCCGACTTCATATTTATAAAATACAAAAGTCTTTTTTCTGCTCTCTGCTCACTCACTAAAAGGTTGAGAAGCACATCTATTGCATTGCAAATTGTTTTATATTGCACTGAGAGTCACTGAATAATTTCTTGAGATCCAGGTCTCACTGACACAAATCATCATTCTATAATTCCTAATTAATTTTTATCCTATCACAGAATTCTGGATCGATATTCTTGAATCTGAATGTTACACAGGAGTACATTATTATTAAAAGGTGAAACGAACATGTCGAAATGGTGTTTGATGCTCTTGATCTATTGGTTTGATGGCATTGTATCGAAATATTGCGTTGCCCAAAAAGCAGAGGTACCTAACTGCTGGATTCTTTGATCCTATGACTAATGTGTTTAAATTTGTGTTTTTGAATTACAGTCATGAAAGTGCACCCTAGTTCCAAAAAAACCTGACATCTAACATTGATTTGTTAAGTTCTTTATTTGAACAATGTGTGAGTTATCACAGGCAGATTCGAAGGCTTTCCATCACCAAGCATGGCAAATAGCATTTAGTATCTGACAGGGCAATGCAGTGCAGAAATAAGACAGTATCTTCAGTGCTGTGACAAAAAAAAACAAAAAAACATTATGTCTGTCTTCTCATTATAAGAGTTTTTCTTGGACAGAACATTGATGGCCTGCAGCTCCACCATATTTTATTGATACATCCCAAAGTGAAAAATTAAATTGAACACACTCGCCCGCTCCACTGATCAAAGCAACAAATCAGATTTACACTGTTCTGATCAAGCCTCCCCTGCTACCCAGAACGACCTGACACCTAATGAGACCGGAGATTTAAAAGATGCCTCTTCCGTGGTCAGACACAATGTGTAAAAAAACAAGAAAAGGAAACGTAACCGGTGAATATAAGGGTTTTTTTCTCATTTGAGCTCAACACTTTCACTAATGCTCAGAAAGCAAAAAAAAAAAAAACTTATTTTGCTTTCAACCTATATAAGCTTTTGGGCCCATTGGTGGTTGAGTTTGACAACCTGGATTTCAGAGAAAAAAACTATTTAAATGCCCATTTGGGTTTGTGGGTAAAATCTGAAAATGTAGTTGAAACAACATATTTTCAGTTTTGAAACTTTACTTTCAAAACATATTTAGATTTAACACATTTAGATTTTTACATTTCTGTCTTAAAAATCAACATAATTTTGCAAAGTAAAAGGGGTTTTACATTTTTGAAATAAAAAATAAAGACTATTGATCTTAATCTTATACGATGGGATGCTGGAAGACCCAAATAAAGAGAGGTGCAATAAAAAACAATATGATAACTGAAACTCAAAACCCTCTGACATAAACAGCAAAAAAAAACAGCTGCAAAAGATAGAAAACAATGACGCGCAGACAATTAAAACACGGTATGCTGAATGTAACTAAATTCAAGAGTCTAAATGGTAAAGTGTCAAATGCTTCTGTTTCTGCCCTGCTATAAAATGTTAAAGCTCTTTGATCCTCTCTCCAGGGCCTGGTTGTCCTGAGGACAAGGTTATGATTTAGAAAGGAACGCATGTTTGCCATCTGTGCTCTAAACCTCCACAACAGCTACTCCCTTGACAACGTTGAGCATCAATATTTTGCAGCCCATCACTTTAGTTACTTTGCAGTTTCTCATATTCGCTGTGTGTTTTGACTTCGTGCAGGACTTAACATGTTTGCCTTTAATTTGGTTTTATTTGTTTTAGTGAACACTATGCTACAGATATGAGCTATAGATGGGCTTGAATTTCACACAGTAAATACAATGCAATGTACACAAAGTACAAAGTATCTTAGGTCTTAAGAGAGCTTCTATTGTGACAAAATGTTAGGAATAGTGAGGAGCACAGTTAATGATCTTAAGAGTGTCTTAAACCTCCTGTAGCTCGACGCTTGGGGAGAGCGAGACAGATGTCAGTGATGTGATGAGTGCGTCCTGTTAGCTTGCCAGTTCCCAAAACCACAAAGCAAAAGAAAAGTTTTTATAATTATTATTTTAAAAAACAGAGCGTGTGTGGGATGGTTAAGAAGGGAAAGACGGCTTTAAAAAAAACAATAGTAAGGAAAGATGTTCTCTGTAATATGGTTATAGAGCATATTTTGCATACTTCCCCATTTTACGTTGGCTGTTTCACCAGATAAAAACAAGTTCCTACAAGCAGGCAATTACAGTGAACTGCTATTGACTGCTATGATGATCCACATTTATAATTATTATGAAATATATGACGTAGTAAAATGACCAGCATAGTGAGAAGCCGTGACAAATTATAATAATGATGAGGATGTAAATAAGGCGCAATCAAACACGTTGATGCTGTGTGGCAATTAATTTCATTTTGCATAGTTTCTTCAACATTCAGCAACTTCACTTGCTGAAAAGAGTAACTCATTATTGTATGAACCAGCCAGTATCATTTAGCTCACTTTCTGACATTGGGAATGATTCATTTTATATTGATTAACACAACAAAAATGATCTTTATGGTTAAATTGGAAGCATCATGTCATACATTTTTTGTATCCCATCCTCATCCTGTGGACTTGGAGCCGCTGCCCTGTATTTTTACCGTTACTCTCTCTTAATATGAAGTGAATGTGCTAACAATGACTACATTAAAGTTCTGGTGGAAATTCACCGCACATATTATTGTTGTTAAAAATAGCTGCCGAGCAACAGCAGTGTCATGAAACTAATTTTTTTAAATTTTATCATTAGCAATTGGAGTTTGAAAAGTAATTATCATTTATCTCCTTTACCAAAATTAAATGACAGAAAAAGTGACATATTTTTGGTTCAGATTTTGTGCCACGAAAAAACTGTAGGGTACCTCTTTTGTTGGAAGCAAAACTGTATGCGCTTATACTCCCTTTGGTATCTGAGCTGAAAGTGCTCATAGCTCTTAGTTTGATGTTCACTATTTACCAAGAGGATAAATGTAGAGGTCAAATTTGTGTGTGTGTGTGTGTGTGTGCGTGCGTGTGTGTGCAAAGGAAGCCTGGTTTAATAAGAAATTCCCCTCAGAAAAGTTTGTTCTCATTTTAAACCAAATTTCATGACAACAGTTTAGAGCCTCTAATGGATTCTGTTGCACTTCATTTAGCATACTGTATAGAGCCTATTATGATTTCCTATTTACAGTTATGACCTCTGTAACTAAGACAGTGACAAGGTGAGCAGCAAGGTGACAATGCTTCAAAATGTATTCAAGGTTTCCGAGTGCAATTTATATGGCCTGTGCTATATAAGTTTTTCAGCCTCAAAATAACTGTTCCTGTTTTTATTTTGACAGATAACAGGGTTTTGAGAAAATTTCAATCCAACCGGCCACTTTTGACTAGATTATTTCTTTTTACTTTTGCTTTTCAGATAAGTATATTAACCCCCTCCCACCATTTTCATTTGACACATTGAAATGCAATCACATCCAACAGCTTGGGTTTCATCTTTAGATTAGGATTCACATCAGTTTTACTTGATTCCCTTGCCTTATCACAAACAAATCCTGACAAGCAGTGCATCTTAATTGTAGCCATGGACTCAAAGTAGATTTGGTGTTCCAGCCTCTATAGCAGTGCTTTTCAACACTGATCCTCAAGGCACACTGCCCTGCATGTTTTAGAGGTTTCTCTGCTTTAACGCACCTGATTCAGATGATTCAGAAAATGCCTATTAATCAGCCACCAATTTAAATCAGCTGAGCTGGATTAGTAAAACATGTAACTCATGGAAGTTCATGGGCCTGGAGGATCAGGATGGAAAAACGCAAACTACAGAGCAGAATTTAAGCTATCTGGCAACACAAAACATGAACTATGTTTTTTTTGTTGTTTTGTTTTGTTTTTTATTTAAATTTAAAGGGGATTGATTATGCAAAATTCTTTCTGGACAGTTTTGTACTTCGATTTGGTTCTGTAATGCTCTTAGACTTAAATGTAGGGAAAAAAAGGTAAATAGATGCAGAAGGAACTCATGAGTTAAACTTCATCCAAGCATTTTAAAACAATTCATGAAAGGTCACTTTACAGAGTGTATTCCTAAACAAAAAAACGCTCTTTTGCATAGTAATATAATAACGTAATTATTTAATTTTATATAATTTATTAATTAGTTAATAATATGTGTAAAAAAATACAAATAATTACCAATATAATAATGCAGAAAGACTGGAAGACAATTAAGTCATTTAACTACAGACAGCTTGATCTAAAATTTGCACTAAATTTTAGAGAGTTAAAAGGGGAAATTTTATCATTAGAATTAGATAATGCTTTGAAAATATTCAACACAGAAAAAATAATAAAACATGATGTCAGAGTACTGCAACAGTAAAGGAACAAGTGAGACAAGCCACCACTAATGGAAACACACACTGCAATGGTTTCCTTTACAAGTTTTTAAAACATTTGGAAACATTCTGTGCATGTGTGTGTACCTGAATGAAAATCATGTCTGCGCAGGGAAACATGCAAACTCTTATCACAGAAAAACCCTGACAAAAATTGAATTTAGAGAGCTTCTTGATGTGCAACAATGCAAACCAATGCACCAGCGCAACCAGCGCAGAGAACACAAAAAGCATTGAACATTTCCAGCATCGGAAAAGATGAAAACAAGGTTTACAATCAGCTAAACAGGAGCACTCATGGAGCGTGAAAGATTAGACTGTCGAACAAAAAAGATTGGAGATTGAAATTGAGTTTACTGGAATTTTGGGGAGCAATTTTATCATTGCATAATTTCAACGCAGCAGTGGACCACAGGTGAAAGGTAAATATTTCAACTATGAGTGATCAAAATGTGTTTTAAAAAATGTTCATGAATTGAGTCGCTTCTGTAAGAGCTTGGCAACAATGTTCAAACAAATTGTTTTGGGGTTATTTTTTGATTGCATCAAATAAATATGATGACAATGATCCACAGAACTTACAACAAACATACTGTATGCTTTAATTTTTACTCTTAAAGCTTATATTTTCCAATTACCATCTTAGTTCTTGCAATGCTACAATGGCAATATCAGTGAAGCTGAGCCCAATAATTTGCAGCATTCAGGAGCACCAGCTTGTTTACTCAGTCCGTTTTTGAGTTTTGGATTGGCAAAGCGTTCAGCACTGAGCCACCTGTACTAACAGAACTGAAACACAACTACAAACTGCAGTCCCTTCTAATCTCACACAAAGCTAAATAAAGAAAACAATTTTAGAAAATATACGGTAACACTTTCTTTGAAGGTGTGTGCATAAGACTGACATGACACTGTTATAAACATGACATAACGCCTGTCATGAACATAAAGAAGTCTTTATGAATGTTTATGACAGTTGTCATGAAGTGTCATTCGGTAAATAATGACACTTTTAATGCAGTTGCTTTAAAAGTTGCATTAAAAGTCCATTAAAAGTGCCAACTTTGCATTATTTTGTAAATTATGGTAATTTAATGCAAAGTTGGCACTTTTAATGGACTTTCAATGCAAGATTTAGAGCAACTTTGCATTAAAAGTGTCATTATTTACCGAATGACACTTCATGACAACAGTCAAACATTCATAAAGGCTTATTTATGTTCATGACAGGCGTTATGTCATCTTTATGACAGTGTCATGTCAGTCTTATGCACACCCCTTCAAATAAAGTGTTACCGTATATTTTCTAAAATTGTTTTCTTTATTTAGCGTTGTATTACCAAATATACTGAAATATAAGAGAACAAAACCAACATTTATAATGTTTTATTCAGAATTTGTGAGCCTTGCTCTTATGAAACTCTGCTGCTAAAAATTACTATTACAGCTTCACACCCACATTTGCAAGCTACAGTAAACAAACAGGTAACATTTTGTTGATGGGTTATCCTCCTTTCCTTTGAGCTGAGTGGGTTTAGATGTGTGTGTGGGGGGGGGGTAGGGTGCGTGCGCGCATGCGTGTGCGTGTGTGTGCGTGTCTGCACGAGAGTGAGTGAGTGTTTTGTTACTGCTCAACTGAAAGAGCTGTTTGTGCTGATAAATTACAGTTAACTACTGCTACATTAACTGTTAATTTACATGCAAGTGATAAATGTTTGTGTGTAATTTACAATTACCGTTGTAAATCCAACATGAATTTTACGACCATTCCTGTTGTGTGTATCTGTGCCGACAGATTCCAGGGAGAACCTGTCTTATCTTATTTTCTTGCTTTGAGTCGATGCTCATCCCATTCGTGGTGCGTCTAGATGGCATAACATTTTCAGAATTGTCTTTTTTTTTTTCAGTCGTGCAGAAATTAAAAAATTTTCTTCTAATCTCCATCTTCAAGGGGGCTTTGGGACATTTTGTAAAATTGAATTTTTTGAGCCTTAGATCATGTTATAATGATATTACCTCATCAAAAACATACCTGGAGTGTCGCAAAGAGAAGGAGCTTCTTAAAGAGACAAAGGCCAATTTCAAGGCGTCAAATTCCCAAGTCAACTTTCTTATAAGTTGTGCTTGACATATACAGCATTTTTATAACAAACTGACAGTAATACAGTTACTAAGCGCCTGGAAAGTACATAAAACCGCCCTTTAAAACTATCTATGTTAATAGTTTGTCTGTTGTGAACTTGTGGTCCAACAACAGTCTCCTCAGGAAAATGTTTGCTCTTACCATCTACCTACAAAGGCCAGGTAATCAAGTCAGAAAAATGCAAATTTATAAACAAAAAGCATCCAACAGCATGCCAGCTATAGAGGGTCCCTTAAAAAAGAAAGAAATGCTGTAGGGCTCATTCCGTCAGCACAACCCCCCTAAAACTGCTATAAAGGAAACCCACTATGATTGCAGAGACTATGGTTTATATACAAATGTTCCCATTCCTTTCCGTCACAAAGGAATGGGAATAGAATAAGTGGGATTTTGCATAACCTGCACAGAATGGCTGCTTATGTGTTCTCTTGTATGCCTCCCTTGGATCTCGGCAGTGGCAGCTGCAAAAATGAGTCAATTCATTTCGTGTGGGTCAATATCCAGACAATTTTAGCTAGTGATGTATTCTCGCTGGTGTTGCCGAGCATTCCTCAATTGTCATTGCCCTCCCAGCTCAATAACTTTGAACGATTGTCCTGGACAAGGTCAGTCCTCAGTCACTGTGTCCCAGTAGTTTCCGGGTGATCATAGGGAAGCCACAGGCAGCTGGAAAACACTAAAGGAAGATGTTTTTTATGTGTCACAGCAAGGCAGCTTGATTTGAACAAACAGTCCTCGGGAAGATGTAGACAAAGACCCCCTTTTAACTTTATTTAATGAGATACCCACAAGTAAAAATGACAGCAGTATGAAACTCTGATAATATTGTTGAGATACAGTTCCTTTCTCCTCGCCCTATAAACCAAGCTTTGTTTGTTTGACCTGACAGGAAATTGTTTGCAGAGCTCCTAAAATGGCACGAGATTCTGCTCAGACAAACACAGGGCTCAGTTATTTATTTGTTGTTCATGCTTCAGTCTGTTATTGTATACACTCAGCTCTGGAAATAAAAAAAAAAGGGGATACAATGAAATCGTAAGCAAAAAAAAAAAAAGTGATTCATTAGCAAACACCAACTTAAGCCTGACTATTCACTGCTGTTAAGTCTCATAGTGCAGCAAGGCTAAAGAGTAAGTGAAACCTTAAACGTCTCAGCCCGAGCTGTTGTCTGCAACCTATCTGCATATATGCTGCCGTGTCAAGAGAATGTTTCCTGACAGAAAACAAAATTTGGAGATGCGAGAATTTATTCCTTAATGGGATTCAATGTAGAAACTAAATTGTCAGTGTTGCATCGAGTCACCAGCTTCCCATCAAATCTGACAATTTTAATCGTTTTCTACATAATATTACCTGCTATGTGATCATTCACTCCATCCAACCATCCAGCCATCTATTATAGACCCAATTTATTCTACTGAGGGTGATGTTCACTCGTTGATTTATCATGTAACAATATAGAAATGTCTGCAACAGCAGCAACATTGCAAAAACAGACAAAACAAGTAGGAAAAATTGAGGATCTGTTCAACTGAAACTGCTTTTAATGCAATAATCTCAATAGATGAAAAGCAAGCTATCATTAAAAATTATTTATTATAAACAATAAACAAATTGTTCAGCAAATCCTCTTTAGCTAAACATATAGGCGTCATTAAATCTTATGTTGAAGCCTCAGACGTTTTGTGAGTAACTCCTAATCTCATATACATGCATCACAATACAATGCTTATATTATTGGCTACGTCCAATGAGATAAATATTTGAAAGAAACACATGGCTACTTTACATTACCAACACAATACAGCATTTTCCATAATCCAGATTCATGCCAGTAATGGGCTATTGGGAAATGAACCCTCACCAAGACCTGTAATATGTTTTTTTTTTTTTTAAATTATTACCTTTTGCTTATCGGGGTTGGATCACAGAGGGCAGCAGCCTAAGTGGGGAGGCCCAGATTCCTCTCCCCAGAGCAACGTAGGCCAGCTCCTCTGGGGGTATCCCACGGTCTTCCCAGGCCAGCCACAAAACTAAGTCCCTCCAGCGGGTATTTACGCATGGTTTGATTCCACTGCGATTCTGGGTTAACAGAGAACTCCATGACAAAGGCTTAAAAGGCAGAAGCTTGTAACCGTACCAAAAAAAAGGGACAAAAGCTGAAAACTTTTCAAAATATATATTTCTAGCTAGATAAGCCAGACAAAAGTTCTCTATTTGTCTGCACACCTTCTCAGTGTTAGCAGTTGGCTGCCAATGCTTGCGGGTGCATTATAATCAACAGCCTTCGCTACCTCCCTCAGGTAGCTCATTAGATAAAACTTTGAGTTCTGTTTTTTTCTCCATAATGGAATATTTGATAGCTAGGCATACCTATGAAATATATCAATGTTAATCTTCTTACCTTGCAAAAAAGTTTAAATCCGCAAATTCTAAGGGCAGCCAGTACTTAAGATTCCAGTCTCCTTTACTCATCAAAGGCTATACAATAAAACGACAAGTTTTGGTTTGTATCATTTCTTGTTTGTGCAGCTGGCCGGACGGCACCTTATGATAATTTTTTACAGAGAAATGACAAAAATAAGACCAATATTTTGGCCCAGTGACATGCTTTTTAAAGAGGACCTCACTGTGCCTATGTGCACAGGTGGAATAGAGTCACTTTAAACCTAGAGGAAACTTTAATTCCAAACTTAAAGAGCATTTTTAAGACTTGATAGTCCAGTAGAATCGGTTGGATTTCAAGACAAAAATTGTAACATTTGTTAAAATCTTGCATCATGCGGTTTGCTTTGACACTGCGCTGTGTCAAACGAACCAAACACTTCGAGCAGCATGTTTACCCTCTCGTATGTGGTGGCGCTCACAAAATGTAGACAAAAATGGAGTAGCATCAAATTTTAGCAGTTGTTGAATTTCTCTGTTGGTTTTGACAAAAAAGACCGCGAGCCATCTCTCAAGCTACCCGCTAGAGACTGAGAGTTTGTGTTGCTCGTATTTACCCAGAATTCCCTCTGCTATTATCCACTTTCTGCTTTTGAACCAAACTCCAGTTCACCTGGCCTTCAACTATGTAATCGTCCTGCAGCAGAGGTCACTTCGTCCCAACTGAGTCCTAGGTTTCTAGCCAGACCAAGGTTCGCCTTTTTGGGCAGCATCAGAGTTCAGTTACGCATTCACACCTCCCCAAACAAATACGACTTTTTAGGCAAACAAACTAGAGTTCAACTAAAGCGGATTAACAGGGTTGACATGAATGCACCCTGAATGAGATTCACCCAGGCAGAATTCTGTGTCTATTCTTCCTTAGATTGAGAAGCCAATATTGGATGGAAAAAGCAACATCAGAATTTGTGATCTCAAGACACAACCTGTGATTAATTCACACCATTTGCACTCTAGGACTGAATCCAAATTGTGTCCTAACTTAGAGGAAGATTGTAGTCCACTAATACAGCATGGCCCAAAGCAAAGCCCCGGTTAATCATCCATGCAGCTGCAGCATGTCTGTTTCATTCCGACTTAAGGCAAGTCTGTAACAAATCTTGACTTTGCCAATAGTGTTTGCTGTCTATCACTCTGCAGAAGACGACGAGTGAAAGCCCAGATTTGTATTTATTTCTTTTAATTAAAACTTCCCCTAGGGTTAACTATTTTATGCATGTACTGTAGCAGTGCATCACACTGTGATAATAAAGATGAATGACTGGGTGTGGATGGTTTGCATTACAAGTGACATACCAATTACTCTTGTTGTAAAATTTATTTAAAAATGTGAAGGAGACGACTGAAGGAAGCAAAATGCTGGGAATAACCAGGGACAAACATTTAGCTGCCTCCCACCACTAAACGTCAACTACGCTCCAAGGTCTACACCGGAGTTGGTTTCTCGTGTAGACCACTCTAAAAATGTGACGCAGAACTTCTACTGCAGTGGAAATAAGAGAGGTAGAAGAATGGCCCAGAAAACTAACCTTGTTGCTTGGAAAAACTTACTGCAATGGAAAGACACCTCATGATTGGCTACTGACATGATATACAGTGATATGAGAGCTTGTGCTGGCTCAGAATTCACATTTTATTGGAGAGCCGGATGATTTTCTGCGTTTAACAGCAGAACCTTAGACATCATGCAGCTGCATTTATAATTAAAAAATAAGGTAAAGGGGAGGGAGAAAGGCAAATCCCCAGTTAATGATTTGATTCCACATTAGGAGGATTGGGAGAGCTAGATTTAACTGCCGTTTTTTTTTTTTACAACCTGTTTGAAACCACATCTCTCCTTTCTGCAGCATGGTTCTTTTTTTCTGGGCTACCATGGTAACAGATTTCAGGATGAATATATGGTGAAAAATCAGCATGTTAGAAATAATCAAGAACCTTGAGTTCTGATGTGCCAAATTGCTCTTTGTAATTTATATGATAAATTTAATATTTAACCACATCTATATGAGGGTTGCTTATTTTCTGGAATCTCCAGTGATTAGGATAAAATTGGCAGAGTCAACAAATGCAACCAACTAAGCATTAAATGTCATGTTTTAAATTCCCCTATATATAAACTCGCTATCAAATAAAATTTTCTGAAAAAACACGCTGCTTCTAAGTCACAAACATTTATTCTAAAGCTTGATTAACACTGGTTTGGATCTGCTTTCTCACATTCGCTCTCCTCTCCCCCACCCCGCATTAATTCAAATAATTTGCATGTTGAAAGATCATTGAAGCAAAGTAGAACAGACATACAAGGGTAGAGCATGAAAGAATGGCAAGAATATGAGCAATTATGAATCCATTATCGGTGGGATTTTTTTGAAAACTCCAACAGCGAAACACAAAACAGTCCTGTCAGTCTGCTCTGATATGAACAAACATCAATTACCTACAGTATTTTTGGAGAGTAAGTAAATGCTAACCATGATCTGCTCAGACTGAAAAGAACATTTTTCATTGACAGGAATTGAATCAATGCGAGTTTCAAACATGAATAGCACACTACGCCTCCAGTACAAAGCAAAACACTCAAGTTCTCAGCAGTAGCTTTATGCGGCTGGTCTGCAGCAGTAACTGTACTAGTGGGTAATGATGATGCCTTTTACTCTATTAGAGAAATCCATGAAGCACTGGTTGCATGCAGAGATTTTCTCCTTCAAGATCTATATGTTTTCTGCAAATTATACTGCAAGATGTTCTCAGCTGGCATCAAAATGCCCACAACACCCCATCACACAGCGGCTGAATGCCCGTTTTCAAAAATAGACAGATGTGGGGAATTTCTAAAGCTTATAGGGCGAAAATTGAATCTCAAACACCATTAACGTTGAGAGTTCAAATATTCACATCCAGTGTACAAAAAGACACATAATATTTTTCTGATCACTGTCTGACATTTTAAAAGACTAAACGTTTTTTTTTTCTTTTTTTTTGCTTTGCCAAATTCCAGGGTAAGCCATTCTTCCGTCTGTTGTCTATTATCGCTAATCCTGGCAGCGGGAACTGATGGTTATATTCTCCAGTCGTTGGGAAGAAGGTGGATTCCATTCTTGGTGAGATCTTTTGGAAAGAGACATATAGAGTAACCAAGTTTTTGGAGGGATTGTAGGAGATCCTGTGAAAAACCACACCAGCAAAAAAAGTGAAAAATGCTTTACTTAAATTTCCCTCGTAAAAGGTTGTAAGTTATTTACAACACAGTTCAACACTAATATCTGGGTATCTTTCAGCAAGACTCTGAATAATTTTTACTTTTGAGTAAGTTTTTCAGTTGGAATATTCACCAAAACAGCAATAAAAAAATCTGAATCACAAAATACTAAAAACAAGTCTGTCTTAACAGACCGCTCCCCAAATGCATTTATTAAAATGCAAGCTTGTAAATTTATTTAGTAAAGAACCCTGTAGGTTTTTCACATGGCATAAATTAGTTTATTGGGTTGAGAGGCAGCAATTTCCAGCACACTACAAATTGTGTGTATTTTTTTTTCCTCCCTCCCGCATTGACAGTGAAATGCAGGTGAATTCATTATCCTGTAATTACCCTGCTGTTCATCTTCTGCTATGTTATTCATTACATGCTTTCTCCACACACGGTTGTGACAGGAAAGGTAAATGAACAAGCACCATAGATAGGATCAACTACACAAACTCGATGCGCTCATCATTAATACTGTGCCGTTGCCAGAGTATAACCTTCTCACAAGGCCACTGCTCAGTGACCGCTCTAAAGTCGACGTTAAGCCTTGGCAGCTTAATGCTAAAAGCAAATGGAAGCTTGTCCAAAGTAAAACCTTATTTCTAAAATCTATTGTTCACAATATGCTGAAAAGATTAGATTCCAGTCCGTCAGCATGGGCACAGGTGGCACTTCATTCTTGGAAGTTTTTCATTTTGGTACAGGAAAGCAGCAACAGCTGGAACGTGTTATGTTTCCGTAAATGGCGCTTCGTGGCTTGATGGTGAACGAGACACTTGTCGACTGATAATGTTTCAGCAGGGGCTTGAAAGTGGGCCAACTCAGAGGGATTTGGTTGGATGTAGGCAATTGACAGCACAGTGAATCACTCTGTAAGGGATCAGAGCACCAGAGGAGAAGCTCACCTGAAGGCAAGCAAAGCTGGGACTTCAACGCCAGCTGATCCACTGGAGAGTCCTGCAGGGAGCATAAGATGCAGCACTTCAGCAACCTTCTGTCTCTGCATGGAGACAGAAGTATCTGCTGGAAAATAGGAGGAACATTTTAATGAGACATACTGCTCTATGCAAGTTAGTCCTTAACTGGGACCTGTTTTAAATGACAGCTAAATTAAAATGAAAGGCTCCTGTCACACATACACGCACACGCGCAGACACCTGTGCCGAATTTCTGCGCTTATAAATAAAAAAACAACATAAAACCGCATATTAGAAATGACAAATTCTCCATGATAAAGTAGGTTGTTATATCAATGTTCACATATGTGTTTTTGTTTCACCTGGGAAATGGAAAGCTGGTAAACTGTTTCAGATATAAGGGCCTCTAAATGAGGAGGAAGCTTGTCCAAATAAGGTTTTTGTACCTTACAGGTTTGCAGTCTCCATTAACTGCACCTCTAGTTACAAACCCAGTACTGCTGGCTTTTAAAATCACTCTGCTCACTAGTTCTGGGACAAGACGAGTGATACATCTCAAAATCAATGTAAAAAAAGAAAAATGTATAAAATTGACAAAGCCAAAGAAATTATGTATTAAACACGGCTCATCAGATGACATACTCAAATCTATCGAATATGACTGTAATTTCACTGTAATCAGTGTTTCATCACATTGACAGTGGTTAGAACTGATGCCTTTCAGCAAGACAAGACAGTTCTGGATTTGAATTCCAGCCTGGGGTCTTTCTGCACATAGTTTGGATGTTCTTGGTCTTCTTTTTTTTGGGGAGGGGGGGGGGGGGGGGTGGTGGTTTGGGTGCTCCGGTTCTCTCACAGTTCAAAAACATGATTGTTTGGTTAGCCTCATGTCCCTTAATCACCCAAAATATGTGAACTGCATCAGAACTGCAATGACAAAACAGAATTAGTAAGTTCAGAATCAGGCTGATGGCTCACTCACAGAAACAACTTGGACTTCAGTTCATCCAGCGCTCACAATCCTTGTTCTCAACTCAGCTTTTGGTGAAATCTCAGCACAACACCGGATATTTCACCTGAAAAGGTCACTCAGTCTGGAACGACCTTTTTTTCTGGTTTAGTTCATTGTATATGTCGGTGATTTCCCACTTTGTATCCCTCTGAACCCGAAATTGACACAAAGGGGAAAAGAATCTGTCGAACATAGCCACTGTGTGACATTGAGCATGAAGGAGCTGTGGAGGAAAAAGGAAACAAATCCTTCAGGCACTTTACACAAAAATAGGTCAAAAGTAATCAATTGTTTTCTCTGGGGACAATAAAAAAGTGAGTCTACACTCAAGTGTACAATACCAAGAAAACATTTATCACAGACAAGCTTGCAAAAGATCAAACTTGGTTCTGAGTCAACTTCCTAGCTTCCTGCTGGCTCATGCATCTTCCTTTTCGTGTACCAGAAATCAGCTGACAGGTAAAGACATCCGATCACGACTATCGTGATCAGGTAGTCGTGAGGACGACTACTGACTAAGCAGTCAAAAAGTACATTGGTGTCGTCTGTTTTTCTACTAAGCAAGCTGTCGTTGTAGACAAAACACTATCTCACGTCTGACACCGTTTCACATTTAAATTTTCCAGCATACAGTTATTCCGCTGAATGAAAAATCATGTTCACTTTTAGAAAAGAAAAATTAAAAAGAATATAAAACTAATTTTAAAATTAACCATTAAAGATTCTGTCCACAAGATGCATTTTGTCATATCAACCAATATTGAGCCAAGGCTTTTCGGGCATAATAAATGAGTTTATAACAGATTCAGGACAGCAACAATATTCTTAAGAAGTTGTTTGTTTGGAGGTACTTAGAGGAACACAGTACTTGTGAGTCAAAGGTGAGATCAAGTGTTTATATTTACTACAAAAATGTTTTTTTTTATTTTTTAAAACAAAATACTATATGCAAAATGTATAAACACAGTCCCTCAATGCAGGGTGTTCAGGCAAGGAATTGTGTTGAAAGTGTATTAGTCATGCATTGCAACATTTGCTCTGACACTGCATATAGAGAAATGTTTTGCATATACCCAGTAGACGGTAAACAATAAAAAAGCTATAAATTCTGTATTTCCACTTTTTTATTGCTTTTGGTGTTTATACAAAAATATGTTGAGCTGGTAAAATCACTCTTATTTCTTAACCTTGCACCTGCAGAAAGACATTTTTGTTCCTATAGCTTTCCCCTGCAGAAGGAGCCACTATACATCAAAGTGCAACTTTGTCCACTGCAGCTATTGTCTTTGCTTCTCATCCATCATTTTTCTTTTTTCCCCCACACATTTTTCCTTTTGTCTCTTGTGATCATCTATTTTATTTTTTTTTGGTTGGTTGGTTGAGCTAACTTCAACCACTCCCTAATAGACCTGTATGTTAGAACTGCAGCAAACGGCATGTTCCTATGGAGAGCCATTTCTTTGTCTTGGGGGGGAATAAAATAAAATTTGGAAATGTAATGTTTTTCTCTTCTTTATAAAATTATCACATTTCTTTTTAAATGTCTGTAAATAAATATAAAATATATTTTCTGTCCTACTTAGGCTTTAAAAATTAACAGAATTATTTACTTGGTCTGAAACAGAAAGATGGTCTAAAAGCCTGAACAAAATATTTAGTAGTTGATCTATTCAACAGAAAATTGAGCACCGCACATCTATCTTTTCAATGCATTTTTATAAGGTACTGCTGAGAATTTAATATCTTAGTTGGCTGTGACAGAGATCTTTTGCAAAGCATAATGGAAAATTGAAAAAAATAAATCATATAACATCCAATTAAATGGTTTTCCTAGTTTGTCTTCTCTCTGCATGTCTCATGATAACATTCAAAATTGATTCTGCTGCAGGCGATTCAGAGCTGGCCAAAGTAGTGCTCACCTGTACATTTTTTCCTTGAACCAGAATTCCCACTTGGGGTCTGGTTCTGGCCCTGATCTTGTGCCTGGGTCTGGCAGAGTTTCTGCAACACAGCAACATTTATATTTCAGCGGCTGAATATGAATTATGCACAATAAGCAGTGAGAAGGAATTTAATGATGCCTCGCTGGTACAGTCTGCCTCGACAAACGAAGAGTGATTCCCCCTGTCTTAGCTGCGGGGATGGAGGTGCTGATTTGAACAAATCTTTGACCTCGTCCTTCTTGTTGCTTTGGGTTCGCAGTCAATGCATAGGTTCTGAGAGTGGGATGGGAATGAGGGTACCTCACCCTGTCAGAATATTGATCCGCCTCTGACATCTAATGTAATGATTCTTTGTCAGTAAAGAAATGACTGGTCACGCTGAATTTGGGTCGCATCACCAGCGACTTTTAATTAAGACTTCTTTGCCATCTCCTTCTGACCTTGTCATCTATGGCTCACTGCACCAACTGCAGCTACTGGGAAAGTTTTTTTCTTCTTCTTCTTCTTCTTCCTCAAAAACAGGCAACAGTACTTTCACAAAAACTAAACAATGTTTTATACTGGCACAGGGTAACCTCAATTTGTTATAGCTATATATAAAAATTGAGAGTTCTGACTTGAAACAAAAAAAATATTTTGTAATATGAATCTTGATATTCTGGTTTGCATGGAATGTGTTCCTTTCAAGTTTATTTCTAAGCTTTGTAAACAACAGAGGGACTGTCTGGGCATGCTGCACAAACATTTGCTTTTGGCTCCAGAACAAAATTGCTTTAGAGCATCAGTGTGTGTTTATTAGAGCCACAAAGTAGAGTGAAGGTTTTTTGAAATGTAAAAATAAGACCACAGAAAATATTAAGATATTTATTTTCCTCCTTCTTTAGTGTTCTGTGTATATCTTGCACAATTCATGATAAGAAGTTGCAATAAACATGGTTGTGTTCATTTTATCACTCCAGGTGATTCTTTGTCAAATCACCTTTTGATTCAGTTTCAGCTTTCAGTGTTCTTTATAAAAGTCTGCCACATTTTTACTTGACAATATTTAATCTCTCTACACTACAAAAAGCTCTGCAAATATCCCAGATTTATGAGGCACATCGTGTTTACACAATCATTATTGGGCCCTCCATATCTTCTTCTTTCAGATTTGATTCAGGACACTAGATATATCTTTAAAAAATTCCAGATTTTTTTTTTTTCTGGTACATTGAACCCCGGCCTATTTTCAGTTCAGTCTTTGTGGATTAACCTATTCATGGATATTTTTTTTGTAGAGTATGTCTGAAATATTCTAAAGCAAATGCAGCTTGGGAAGCTGGAATACCTACAAGCAATATGTCATTTTTAATAGTGCAAACATCCACTTAAATGAATACATTCTTAATACACTAACCATATAGTGCTTTGTCGTCCTTGTAATTCTTTTTTCTTTTAAACATATTGAAGTTCAATCATTTCTGCTGAGATGGGGAAGTCTCTGGATTTTTTTTTTTTTTAAATCAGGAAGTGGTGCGAGGAGTTAATACATGCAGAGATGTTGGCATGAGATCCTCTCTACAGTGTTTGAGCAGTTGCTCTTGCTTAGTATAAACTGTGATGACAAAAATATACAGGACCATACTGTGCTTGTGTGCAGAATTCATGGGGTTTGACTCTAAGCCAAATCAAACACTTTACAATTAGAAGCTCCAGCCTGGGAGCCGGTGTTAAAATAGAAAGGTAAAGTGCTGCGTGTTGTTTTAGGAGGTGTGCTTTCCTATCCGCTGGAACCTTCTGGTTGCTACAAAATCAGTCTCAAACGCTGAAAGATGTATTTTAGACATCGTATTTGTAAGCTTTTCTCCGTGGATATTTCCCTAAACCGTGGGGAACCGCCGATGTCAAGTTGTTTTGTTTTTTCCGAAAATGGGTCAGGAAACAAACCGCATTTAAAGGTGGGTTGGTGAGGAGTTTTAAGGAGCTGTAATGGCTTTCAAAATGTTTTAGCGTCTGCATGGCCTCGGGCTTCCACTTGACTCAAGTCACAACACAGTAAATGCCTTTGGACACTCAGTCATAGTGGCGAGATGCATTCAGTTTTCTGCAGACTGACTTTCTGCAAATAAATGTTCTCTTTGTTGAGGAAGGGTTATTTTTTAAATCCTTACAAAATAATTTGAGATCAAATAGGGACATATTTTTAGCCTTGAAGCCATCGGAAATATTTTTGCTTAACCAGAGCATTTAATTTAGCTCAGGTGTTATAACATATTTCAACAACTTATTGCTTTGTTTTATGTTTGTCGGTTTTGTCTATGGGTAGCTTCTGCTAAATTAGTCCCGTATGTGAGCCTTGTCCTTTTAATCTGCATTAAAGTCATCCAGATCTTACTGTCTGTGATTTCTGCTGCTGACTGTTTTCAATTAAATGATAAGATTTTTTTTATATTCAAATTAGTGTTTTCCCTACCAGTTTTCAGAAAAAGGGGGTGGGGGGATGCTTTAATTTACATCTTCCTTTCAAAAATATTTCTCTTTAAACTTTTGTCAGTGCCTTTACCTATGTGAAGGTTTGTGCTGGTTTGCTCCTCTCAGTTAGAAGAGACTAATCAATAGTTTGCAGGATCTCTCTGCATCTCTGGGAATCCACTTCTTTTTCCTTGATTATAAACAGTCTTTGCATGCATACTCTCTCGTGTGAAATCCACAAATTGGCTCTTCCTGCAAACAGGAAACACTTGTTTGTTGAATATATTAACATTCATATTGCTTGACCCCATGGACTCCAGGCCAAGAATACCTGGTCGCTGTTGTACGATTCCAAGGATGCTCATTATAATAAATTTCCTGAAACCGTATTCCCAACTGGTTCAAGAAACATACACATAATGCAGTCTTCTTGAGGGGGGGGAAAAAGCGTATTTTATGTTTTTTGGGTCTAACCATGTTTTTCTTCACTTTAGCACTGGTCTGCAGTATTTTGCTCTGGAGTTGGATTGCTCGAGGCTAAAACCTGACATGACTTTGACTCCTGCATCATTTATGCATTGTCAGCATTGGCATGCAGTGCTTGCAACAGACTGGGTAGCAGTGAACAAACCTATTGACATGATGCTTTACACACTAAAAGATTAAACGCAACCAATTGTTTGATTTGTGTTTTTTTGGGGGAAACAAAATGAAAGTTTTGTCAAAAAAATTGGACTACATTCCAAGATTTCAGCCTCCTCCTTGCAATTAAATGTATTAGGAACGTGTGCAAAGACCATTAAAGGCCTGTACAACTTGGTTTTTCAAGGCAAAGGACCAGAACACATAGAGTGCATTAAACAACATCAGTAAAACGTTAAATTATAGAAGATGTAACAAGCCCTGAGGTGGAGGAATAAATTGAATCTTAGATCAAGACTGTAACCATCTGCTCTGAGAAGTGCTGCATGTCTGACTCTGCTCCACTCTGTACCTCAAATCACGATTCTGGTCTTATTTGCATTCAAAACTGGGATGCTTTCCTCCACCGTAAGATTTATGGCTGCCACTTACGGGGTCAAGTGTACTCTTTCAAACTTTATCTCCTGACTGAGACAGGTACCGCTGGTGCAGAGGTGTGTCATTGTGAGGCAATTAGCAGGGAAACCACGATGATGGAGAATGCAAACTGCTGCCATGGCCAAAAGTAACAACAGGCAATCAAACATATTGGAATGAAAGAGGAGTCTTTTCCCCAATACAGCTCAGACCAAGGTTTTATTTAAGATGAGCGAGGTAAACCATATTGACACGTCTTTCATTTATATTTCATAGACCAGCCCACTGTGACTGTCTTACTTTTCTGCGCTGTTTTCCAATCCAATGACTGCAGCTCCACGTGCCACATGCTTTGTTTGATGTTATATTTTACCTTTACTTCTCAGAATAGCATTTGAAAAAAACCCAAACAAAACATAAACCTAAAGGAGGATTTAGAAGTTGATGACTACTTTTAGTAGAGTCATTTAATTCATTTACCGTAAAACAACTTAAGAATGTTAATGAGTAAATTTAGTATTTACACATTCATCAGACGCATTCAGAATAAAATGGTAAGGGAGATTTAAAAAAAAAAAAAACATACATGCTTATACCTAAAATAATGTTTAATGGATGCCATCAAAATGCTTTTTGTCTCACAACATCATGCAGTAAATGTAAACATTGTGAGTTTGTTAAACTGCACTTGGACGTTGACTTGAACTGTGCACTTTGGTCAAATAAGACTAAGATTGTCTTTTTTTAAATTAAACAATCCAAGTTGGTCATCTTGCCTCAACAACAAGACAGATTACATAAAATAATCTCATGTCCACTACATGGTGGAGTGTCACTGAGGGCCTGCTTCTCTTCCAATGGAGTGCACATTCTAGGATTTATGAAATAGAAACTTCACCTCTGTTAAAAAGCTGAAAATATGTTATAATTGGCTTTTTCAATGGGATGATGTTTCACAACAAATACCTAACTCAGGAATGGTTCACCAGACACAACCATATTTAATGGCTATCAGTCTCCAGACTGTAGAAAAACAGTTGTATTCTGAAGAAAGGAGTGCAGATGACCCACGACTCTAGGACAAAATAAGAGACCGTGCAAAGGTAACTGCCCAAAGATCTGTCTGTCTGCTGCAAACTTGAAAAGTGTTATAAAAGAAGAGTAAGTTGTGTGAGTGCTATCATTTCTTAAAATGGGATTTTTCTCACCTCTGAATGACGGGATTCAAATTAATGGCTAAATTTGAAAGAATTTCTTTGTGGGATTATACGATTGCAAGGACAGACAGTTTTGTGCCTGTTCTGCATGCTACTCATATATACCAAGGTTTCCAAATAGTGTGGCTGCCACCGAATCATAATTCAAAATTAGACAAAAAGTACACCGATTATTTTATCTCATTTGCACCAATTTAATGTGTATGCCAATATGCTACATGGATGCAGGTCAATCAAAAATCTAAAGCCTCCTTAAATAAAAATAAATTTGAAGCATTACAAAGTTGATAGCTGATTAATCAGCCAATCAGTGGAGCAGAACTCATCTTGAGTCAGATGTAGAATACCACATTATCACCACCGGCCTTATTAATCAAAAGTGTCAAGTCAAATCTAAGTTGATGCTCAGATTTTAGGTGGATGTTTCGCTGCTTTACAGTTTGTGGCCCAGGCTTCAGTACAAGGCTGTTTACGGCCCACGGTCTGGTTAACCAAACATTGATTAGAAGCATGTTTTCTCCCGTGTACAAAGAAAGAAGTCAGGTAAATGTGTAAAATAGTTGCCTTCAAAATGAGCCTCTGTATATACTTAATTAGCGACTCGCTTTGTTTTCCTCATAACAAGTGCAGCTGCTGTTTTAAGCATTTATGCATGACTGCAAAGCATCCAAGTGTGGCAAAGGTAATGTTTACAACCAAACTCACTGGTAGAACTTTTGATTTCAGAGATTTTGTTCTACACTGACATGTTATAAAGGTATAGATAGGTGTAACTGATGAAAATGAAGATAATACTTACATGTATTTACAGAAATAAATATGTGGATGTGTTTGTAGCTGACTCATGAGGATTTCACAAAATATCAGAAGCCCAAGACTAAAATGCTAAATTAGACTCCTCATGAAATGAAGCAGAGCAGAGAAACTGCTTTTTTTTCCCCAGAAGAATCGCTAATACTTGTTCTAGTGATTCTGATGATAGCAACACAGTCCTATTTCATCAAGGTTGAGGCATTTAATCACCTGTGTGAATAGTTGCTGTTTTCAAGAAAACAAAATGCTTCCCTTTCCTCACAAGATTTTAGATAGAAAAGTTAATTTCATGATTTTCTTGTAACTTTTTTTTGTTTTTTACTTGCAGGGCATTCTCCATATTTATTTATTTTTATTTTTCTGCTGTTTTTATTGAAGGAAAAAAACATCAGTGTTTGAAAGCAAAGTTATCGTGGTTAAGCTTTTATTGGCTTTTTATAAAGAGCCCCACGTTTTTGAAAAATTAGGTTGCGTGATTAGACTAAGTGGAATACGTTGACCAGGTGGTGCCAGATAAATCCCCAACTACAGAGCTATGAATATTCAGAGCATAATAATTGTCCTGAAAACACACGCATGGCTGAACAAAGCAGCACAAATGATTCCCCTCATCACTTCTGGGCCAGAACTTGGCCGTGTGAAATGAGTGATGAGCAACTCGGGTGGTTGAAGCGTACTGCGATCAATAAATCAATCATCTGAGTGTTAGAAGTCAGCTGGACATCAAGAAGGACCTCTACTGTCGGGATTCTAATAACTGTTTTGTTTATGCAGCTCCAATCACGGCGCACCACACCTCTCCCACAGAGAATTAATGATTACTGGCTAAAGGTTAATATCCACTCAGCTGAAAATGAATCAACAGTGAATTAATGAGATCATTACCTGCATGGATTGATAACAAAATTAGTTGTGTTTCAAAGCAGGACTGTCTGGGATGTGAATGTATTGATTAGAAAAATAATGCATCTGTTGGTAGAGCCCTTGACCAGATGGCCTGCACCGAGCAAGTCATGGTAATGGAGGTTAAAGCCAATGAAGGATCTGCTTGGACTGGAATGAAGCATTGTGTTTTTTTTTGTTGTGGTACAAGAAAGTTGGGTTTACATGAAACAGATTTCAAAAGACAGTGTTTTTATTCTAATTGGATTTCAAAGCTAAATTCTTTAAAAGCTAAATTTTTTATGTGCATATTTTTCAGCTTTGTGTTGGTCCAGCTGTACCTGTTGCTCTCTTAGAGTAACAGATCTAAGATCATTACTACCAAGCAGATGATCACCTTGCTATTACCCAATCAGGGTCAACTTTCTTGCAAATTATTCCTATGAATTATGAGTACATATCATTTCTGGGGTGCATTTTCGGTGTTTGTAATGGAAGAATTATACTTCAGTTGCTTCCCATGGCTTTAGTTTTTTTTTCCAAAAGCTGCTTTGTATTCATAATGAACAGTTCCAACGAGCTGCATTGGCTGTTATGAATGGGAGAACAGACAAAGACGTATCTCAGGAAGAAGTAATTGTCGTTCAGTTTCAGTTTTAAATCCAACACTATACATTTTTTTATGTGCATATTTTTCAGCTTTGTGTTGGAAAAACTGCATTAAATTATCTTATAGATTTCCTAGTTTGAAATTTACATTTAGTTTACTTCTATACCATGTTTGCACTTTTTAGCTTATGTATGTAACACCATGTTTCATATTTAAGTTTCTTTTACAACCCAAAAACACTGATCATGGTGAAATTAATTTGTCTCTGAATAAATAATGCAAATGACAACTGATCTACCAATTATAATTTGCTTATGAGAAATAATTTAAATTAAATTTAAATGAGAAATAATTTTTCTAGATGCTTTGAGTTGTCCATTGTTTATTTCATGTTTCTGACCCCCATTTTTGAGCCATTGCATTTTATCCATGAATATGTTGATAGAGTTGCTTCTATAATCCTTCAGTCTATAAATAAGCAAAACGTTGTAATTTAATTTATGTTACACCTAAAATGTGTTGTTAGAGTCATTGACAATATTTAAATAAGATTCTGGTGATATTTACCTTATTTTTCCACCAAGTTTTGTAAGTTGTGAATTTATATAATGGACAGAAATGCTTGGAGACACTTCAGTTTTGAGCAAGAACGGTGGAACCGTGGAACCAGCCGCAATTATTCCAAGTGGCACTTCTCTGCGTTTAGATAGAAGTGCTTGTTTTTACCATTATCCTGCCATGCTTACATGCACACTGTTACCAGAAAAATACTGTTTCCTAACTATCCAGAATGTACCTCCACTGCTTCTGTAATTGGTCTCTCAGCTGTTGGAACTCCATTTTCCCTCAGGAAATGGTTATTTGATGCTGATTTTGTCTTCTAGCTGACTACCAGTCAACATTGTTTTCAAGACAGCAGCTGCAAGCATAATAGTTTGCAAGGCACATTTCATAAAAAGTGCTTTTAATAGAATATTTTCTAATTAAAATATACTGAAAATCATGTCTCAGTGCAGATATTTCTTTTACTCTCACTTATTTAACATAACATAAGCTATATTATATGACATATGTTATATGTAACATTTGTTCTAAATTATATAAACATTAAGGCATAGTAATCCTCCCAACCAGAGTGAAGCAACATTTCTTTCATAAGCTAAAATGACATTTACTTTGGATAGGAATTTTGCTAATTTGAGAAAAATCTTAATCCATCAGTTTGCTTTTAAAAAGACTTCAAAATAATGAAATTAACAGGCATAAATGTGCTTTTTTTAAATTAAAGAAATAATTAAGAAGCAATATATTAAAAGCTAGTTCAAGGACATATTACATTTTATGAAAACCTAGTGCTCATACGTGCTCATACTTGTTTTTCTCTTTATACATCTCAATCTGAGTAACAGAGGAGGATGTTACAGAAAGAGTTTCACACCAGTGAAATGTTAGGAGTCTAGCCTTTCGCTTGTTTTGGCCCAGAGCTTGCAAACTTCCCCCGGAGGGCTGGTGTCCTCAAAGTTTTTGATCCTCCCTCTGATCCTCCTTGATGGTTAATGTGCCACGACTTGTGCCAAGCAGATACAGACCAGGTGTGGCTTGTTAACTGTCAGGGAGGATCAAACACCTGCAGGACACTAGCTCCCGATGGACAGGAACTGAGTGCCTGTAACTGTGAAAATGTTTCTCCCCATTGTGATAGTGAAATATCAGATTTATTCTTGCTCTTTGCATGCCTTTGTTCAGTCAAGTAGTGTAAAAAGAATAAATACACAACTTTTAACATCATTTTTAACTAAAACTAATAGAAAAATAAACACTTTTTTAAAAGGTTTTTAACCCAGCCCATGTTTAAGTTACCTATTAACAACATGCTGTCCCCATAAGTACTAATTAGTTCCTGTAAAGGCAAGGTGGAAAAAATCTCATCAGTGTGAGTGTTCTGGAGAGCTCTCAATGACCTGTTTCCTAACAGTACAAGCATAACGTGCTTACAGAGTAAAGCATATTTGTAAGATTTATTTAAAAATAATCAATTGGTTTTTTTTGTTTGTTTTTTGATCTGATATGACATCTCCTTGGCTTATTCGCTAGCGGAAACACTGTCAAACAACCATTCAGCCTATAAAGAAAGTTCTTCTAATATCCGTCATCAGATTTCAGGTGGAAAACGTGACGCTGAACTAGCTTCTGATTTGTTCCTTCCGATTCCACTATTACGTTAACAAAACAGGTCTTGAGGAAGATATAAGTCATATGCTAACTTTAGCTCATGACAACAATAAAAAAACTCTCCTGCTAACGTTATTTAGCTGAGCTAGAACATGTTAAAAAGGTTAGCAGTCATTCTGAGACACTACAAATTCATATAAGCATTTTGTTTTTTACCTTTTCCAGTTGGAACAGTTGATTATGGCGCAATGGTAGGCATGCTCAATTTTCCTATTTAGCATTTGATCAGAAAGCTGATCGAGGTCCACCAGACTGTTTAACAACAAGGTATAGAAAGTAAGATTATTGCTTTTATTTATTGATTTTTTTGGTTTTAAACAGAGCATCAGAAAACAGCAACAGGCAGATGGTTACTATTTTTTCATTCAGTGTTTGTTCGTCTTCTTTGTTAGCTGTCATTGCGTCGCCTCCATCAGCACTTGGGACTCCAGGCAGCTGTGTGTGGCCTGTGGCAAGAACTGAACAGATCATTATTTTTATATAAGTAGAGATATACATTGGCTGGTTGTTGCTATGAGCATGTTCAAAGACATTCTGAGTACTCTGAAAAAAATAAAAGAAGATGCATTTATTAATTAGATCATAAGTACTTCATAGATTATGATGTGTTTATTTACATTAACACACAACACTACAAATAATAATGAAGCAACAAGGTCAAATTATTTTGTGTGCATTAGTGGGTTAACAAGGGAACTGTAGCTGGTATTATAAGAATTAATAAAATAAAACTGTTGGAACAACACAGGATCAATGGCATTTAGTTGCAACCAGATTAAGCCGCATTGCATATTTTAGAAAGCCAATGCCATTTTCTGTCAGTCATTAAACACAAATTAATTATATACGCCCAATTTATTGGTCTGTGTTATCAACATGTTTATCTTTTGCTGATTACCGTTTAATTGGTTATTAGATGATAACTGTGAGCACTGATACGGACTGCGTCATGCATTTATCTTTTTTGCTCTTTAAGCCATCTTTGCTTAAATAGGGTCTTTAAATTTCTTCCAGTGCATCCACTGAACCTGAATTTGAACACAAATAACATAAATTCAAACCAACAAGTGATTAAGTTATTGGCAGCACAGCTTCACAATGCAAAATACTAGTTGTAGTGTACTGGAATTTTTTTGCATTTTAATTTGTTGGTGGGTCCATCTGTATTCTTGCAAAATGAGTGTGAAAAATAAATGTTTTGATCATTCCTAAACACCAAATTATTGATACCAATACATAAGGGAAATAGTCCCAAAGTCTCGGTTTTCCTTCTTTAGAAGTACAATCCATCGGAGTCTCTGTAAATGTCATGATGTCTGGATGTTTGGTTTTTTGTCCCACATTAAATTTAAGTTCTAGTCATTCCTTTGTCTTGTGTGGATTTCATGTGTGTTTGTATGTCTGTAATTTGGTGAACACTGATTTCCATGTCAAATCAGGTTTAGTCTTTAAGTTTAAATAAATCTTAAATATGCCTCGTCGTCGCTCATCCTCATCTTCCCCTTCACCAAAGGTGACAGTAAAACTATTGTAAATAATACTTTGTGTAAAAAAAGTCGCAACTAGAGAATGCAGTCAGGCAGCCGGGACAGAAAAATTGCCCATCACAGAGGAGAGGAAAGAACCGAGTCAAGATTTATGAGAGGATGCTTTTCCTCTCCTGAGGTGGTTAAAGGGGAAGTTCCTGACTCCGGAAGAAGCATTAGATGAAAATGATTACTTCTAGTAAAGACTCTGATCTGTGGAAATGGCAGGAACTCTTGATCTGAGGCCACTGGAACTATGTGCAATAGAAAGTTGCTTCTAAAATGATTTCAGCCCCTTGATTTTTTGGCTTTGTGATGACTAATACAGTTGCTTCAGTTCTTGTGTCAACATCAGTTTCAACTCTGAAATGCATGGAAAATTATTTCTACTTCACAAACCAGGGCAGTGCTTGAATAAATTTCGGATGGAAATGAAGAGTTATGCTGAAGGGAAAGAGATAGATGTTTGAGTTTTGAGTTGCCGTGTGTTCACTTACTGCAGGTGTCGTCTTCATCAATCCCCTCACATTCAGGTGATGGTTAAAACAGAAAAATAAGGAGAAGAAAGAGATCCCACTGTCCCTTGGCTTGGACAGTGGGAATTTTTAAATCCACGACATTACCGACATTTAAATGAAATCATTTTGTTTTAAACTGTAATAGAAATGTCCCTCTCCATTCATTTCCTATGGAACTTGTGTGATGAGATGACAGTCACTTGTCCTCATCCAGCAGAGCGACCAGCATAATTGGCTCAGCGTCGAATTATGCACGTCCATGTGCATATTGCACTGGACGTAGGGCACCATATTGTCGGGGGTCTCCACATGAATCATGCTAAATCACTATAATTTCTCATTATGGCAAAAATATTTAGCTAAAAATATGTTGGGTTGCAATGTTGTCCCTACAAGAGTGCTTCCGGGGACAACATGCTCAGTGGCCCAATGGATGTCTGTGGTTCTTGTCTTCCTCCATCCTCAGGTCCTGGGAAGTTGGGTCTGTGGGTCTCCACACCTACTATTGAACATTGTTATGGAGAAACCTTACACACAAATCCTCTCTCTCTTGCTCTCTCTCTCTGTCCTTTTCACACACACACACACACACATGCACGCACGCACGCACGCACACACACACACACACACACACACACACACACACACACACGCACACACGCACACCCCCCCACACACCCACACGTTTAGATTCAGATGACTTTCACTCTATGTTGGGCCACGGTTGCCACTAAATACATCTTATATTAGCTTGGACCATGTACTTTTCAGTGATGTTATAATTGTTACTTTTGTTATGTTTGTTGTTGTGGTCTCTTTTTTGTTGTCTGTTTCTGCAGGCTTAAAGGCAGACTTCTCGAGTTTTGATTTGTGTTCTTTTTATTCTTCTTTCTCACCTCTACTTCTCCTTTTTTCCCTTTAAAACTTTTCCTTACCTTTCTCTCTTTTTTTTCTCCATTCTTTCCTGTCTCCGCGTCTACTACATTTGAAATGAACCTAAAGCAATTTATAATAAAGTTCCATTTATGCAGTATACATCAAGTGGAGCATCATAACAAAAGCCATAATGCTCCGCTTGTGAAAGTAAATCTGTTGTGTCTCCCCTTGACAGTCAGAAAGAAATTCTGCCTGCCACACTGCCGGACAGGACATTTAAAAAAAAGAGAGAAAAAAATCATATATATATATATATATATATATATATATATATATATATATATATATATATATATATATATATATATGTATATACTCACATGGAGTTGCCCCCACTGGGAGAGCACATGAAGGGCAGTTTAGCATGTCTTTTATGTATTATAATACTCGCAGGAAGTACCCTGGTGCCCTGACTGATTCTAAAACAAGCCGAGGGTATATAAACCCAAAAGGTGTACGTGCATATATGTTTTTCTTAATGAGAGGTTGGATTCCACATTTCACTTTGGAGAGAAATTCCCTCAAGCGTGTAATCCTGAAAAATGCAAATGACAGCAAAAGTGCATATTCATGGAACGAAAATGGAGTCCTCATCTGTCCTAATAACACTGTGGGGGGCCTTTTGTGGATTTCTTTGAGCATATTTACACTGAGTAGGAGGGACTTTCGGGGTTAGAAGGTGGTTTGTACATGTTCTGAACCACAAAGAGACCATGTTATTGAATAAATTATGACGCTTCTTTTTTTTTCTAAATGTATGATTAATATGTCATCCTTGCAACTCGGTTGTCTTCACAGCGGAGCCCCTTTGTGAAACTGCTTTCCCGCCTGCAACACCAACTACGAAGAGAACGTGTGAGCAGAGAGATGGGGCTGGACGGGGGTGGGGGGAGAGAAATGGGAATGAGGTAAAAGTGCTGAGAGATTGTCAGGAAAACACCAAGGGATGGTTGCACAGAAAAGCCTCAAAGTGGAAGTTGTAACTCTGCAATGGCGCGACTCCGAGGTGAGTGTGCTGGCTTGGTGCTGTAAAGGGCAGTGCAGAGCTTACTTTGATTGAATCAATTGCTCTGTGTAAGTAGCTGCTGGTGTCGGCCTCCCCGGGGTGACAGAGAGGTCTGCAGAGAGTGAACCAATCCAGCCATCCATGGCAAGAGAACAAGAAGAATTAAGAGAGCAATGCATCATAGCTGTAGCAACCAGTGATGTGAAGCAGACTGTATTTATTGACTCATTGACTGTATTGATTGTCTCAATTGATGAAAAGTTCAGAGACAAAGCACAGACACACAGTGGGTTATGCAAAACAAAAAATAATAAGATGATGGGTTATGGTGCTTCAGTGCTTGGGCAAATGGCTAATTTCACAGCAAAACCCTGTTGATCATGCCTTTGCTAATAAACTTCATGTTACACCACATTTACCGGGCAGAAACGGTCTCGTTCAAGTTAAGCACATACAGTAATAGCTTGGTAATTTACCTGGGCCTGTATGTGGCTTTACCTTGACAGCAAATTCTGTCTGACATTGACTTTGTTCCAGCGGCAGCAGTTTATTTAACACACCATTAATCTCTAATGACAGAGGACCGTGCTGCAGCAGATGTTTGGTAACAAACTCCTGCTCGGTCCTGCGGTGTTGTTCTTCCCCCTTGTTGACATGTATTATGTGACAAAAGAAGGGTCATGAGGAAAACAGAAGGATAGCAGTTAGCTGGCTATGTTCTGGCAGAAACACAAGAAAAGTATGGACTCATTTCTAAAATTAAACCAGGGCAACAGAAACTTTCCCATTAAAGTGTGCGGTCATCAGTATGCTAATGTTTAACACTGCTCCGAAAAAAATCCAATACTTGAAAGATGGCCAGTGTGATCTAGCTAGTCACTTGAATTTTTGTGCAGTTATTAATTGCCGAGCAACCAGACCAGTGGCAGAACAGAGTAATTGAACACTTTGGTAAACTTAAAAGGATTGTCTCCACTCACAATATGGACAACATGAAGGATGAGCTCATGTCAAAGTATAATAATACTTTATATGTTCTCCTTTCTGTCTTCCAAAGCAGCAAGACCATGTTAAAAGAAATAACACAGGGCACTTCATGGCCTTGATAGTTGAAATAGAATATCTTTTTTTGTGCTGGATGCTGGTGAGTGGGTGTGAGGGCAACAAATAGCAGGAAAGTAAAGGGAGAAGAAACGGGCAGAGTTTACCCTTAGGGCTTATGAGGTAAGGACACTTAACTCATCACATGCATTGCCATAGTCAATGTGATTTTTTTTTGTCAATTCTATGCTTTAAAAACAAAAGGAATAAATCATCTCATTTACACAAATATAAATATATTTTATGTTTAGTATACACAATAATGATTTGCCATCTTCAAGAAAAAGCATGTCAGTAAACTCTTGCTAATGGATACACAAACTGCAAGGAGAGCCATGATTGATTGGGGCACTCAAGTACTCTCTTAATATGAAGTGGGACAATGGTTGTTTGAGTGAGAAGGCTGGTGGTGTGGCTCAGCGATGCCATGCTAGTCCTGAGAGCTACGGGAAACGCTGTCCTCCTCTAGCTCCCATTCAAAGTTCTGGCCAGTCATTTGGTAGAACATCATGTTAAAGGGTTTGTAGAACTTGTGCAGCCTCCGAATCACATCCGGGTCTATTTTGGGGTGAGTTCTTCCTTTGGACTTTCCAAGGCACCTGGGGGTGCTGCTGTCCTCTGGCTTCTTTAGACATGGGAATCCCTTAGTTTTATTGAAGTAGAAGTGTTTATCTGTGACAATCCGCTTCAAGCCCAAGAAGTCCTGCACTTTAGCCATTTCTCCGGCAGGGTCCACGATCAGCCGCTCCCCACTTACAAAGTGCATCTGGGAAAGAGGGAAATACTGCATCCAGCTCTCCAGGTGAAGTGCATATATTCCAATACGCAAAGCACTCCAAGAGGCATCTATAAGCCCCAGCGTCCGGTTCTTAAAAGCCAGAACCTCAAAGGTGGGGATCTCGGGTTTCTTAGATAAGGTCTGTGTATAGTCTGAAATGGCTCTAGTGACAGGATTACGCACAACAATAATAAGCTTGATGTCCTTGGCCATGGAGTGGATGCGCTTGGGGGCATGGTTAGTCACAAAATAGCTGGGTGTCTTCTCCATGGTGATCTGCCCCTCCAGCGTAGAAGGCATCAGGTCTCTGGGAACAGAGAGAACACACAAAAAAAGAGCTGCTTAGGATAGCATTATCCCCAACACCTCTCGCAGTGTAAATACAACACCCAAGGACATGGTGAAAGCAAATTTTGTACATTTATTAGCAGAGTATTATTTGAAATTACAAGGGGAAAAGAACTGGTATTATCACTGGACATTATGTTGTAAGGAGAAACATACAGCTAATTACATCCATGGAGTAATATGCCAGAGATAAAAGAAGGAAGATGAAACGGCAGGCAAGCAAGTATGCTCATTGCTTAATTGACTCCATCTGTGTTACTCCAGGAGCTGTTTTGGAACTTTAATAATGAGTTCACTGCATATCATTAATACTGGGGTGCCTGGGGTATTGTTTTGTCATACATTTATTATGCATGCCAGGCTCAAACTCCGTGCAGGCAGTTTTATTTCTTATCCACATGTACGCATTGCAATAGGTGAAAGCAGCTCTTTCTTCACCCCCCCAGTACTACATATAAGGTTACATGGAAGGCAGCTATAATTAATTATCAAATTAAAGGAAATAATTCCTAGTTTGCTGGCAATGGCCTGAAGTTGAGATATTTATCTGGGGGGTAATGGGAAGCTATTTGCAATTGCCCTAAATGTTCTGCTCAGCTCACCAGGCCTGTAAAATAATACGTACAGCATGACAGAGCAAGGGCAAATCTTCCTTCCGTGGTTTACATTTTTATGTCAATAATAAAGCATAGCGATTGCCATGGGCAAAACCTTATCAAATGTCTACACTCGTGTTCGTTTCAATCCGTGTGGTTTTCTTTGTTCGTAGGCTGTGTGATTTAGTGCTAAATTGGTACACTAAATCCTGTGTGAGACATGCAGATTACTTAACAACTAACACATATGAACACAGCTCCTGCGTCATTTTTTTGATGTGGTGTAAAATGAAGCAGGAGCAAGGACTGTGCTTTTGAAAATGTGTGCACAACCAGCCAGCCATCCTGAAAGTCTGCAAGAACTTCTCCATCATTCTAGTATTAAAGCTTTCTCTTTTTTTTTTCCCCCTCTCTTGCGGGAGTATGTTTTTTCCATTACACTGCCCCGCACCACAAACCCACAGTTGTTACCATATAGTCACATCAATCATTTGCATCTTGGACATATTCTAAATTAACTGTTCTCCAAGAAAGAATCCAATTTAGTCTGCTAAACATAAGAGCTGTTATGCACATATCGACCCCCCTCACACACATTCATCCATGGACACTGGGCTGAAAGTCTCACAAGTGGCCTGGTAATTGCATCTCAGTAGCAGTATTGCCTTCCTGATGGGTAATTTCCCTCTGGATTATGTTTGTCTCTTGACAGTATAGAACTGTGGTTACTTCTGGGCCTGTAATGGGATATCAAACATATCTACAGATAGCTTGGTGACTAGAAAGAGTATTAGTTTTCATTATATTTCCTCACTCGCCGCCCCCTGCCCCCTTATAGTAATGAATGGCTAAAGATTTTTGTAACCTTTCAAGGACTTTGGTGCTTGAAAGTCCTTGTCTTCTATTTAACTCCAAAGTACAGTGGGAGGTCTGAGGGTGCAACATCAACACTGAGTGGAAAAATAAATAAAACTCTAATATATCACCTCAAATCACCTTGAAGCAACCAATATGGACATGAGGTGTAATATCTCACTGGCAATCTTTGGAGCATGTCCAATTGACAGGACAGATGTGCACTGTTCAAGGTTATTTTTTTTAAAGCGTGTACGCAACAAGGCCCTTTTCCTAATCATGCTCAGTGCTTATCGTCAAACATTTAATTATGCAACAATGGAAACGGCACAAGCAAAGTACTTTGTCATTGTGCTTTTGATTGGGAATCAGTCATGGATCATGTACGTCTAAAATGTCAGTGGGATGGCGAGGCGGGATGGAAATCAAAACGCTGATAAACAAGCTAATTTCTTCATGCATGGCAAATGTCTCCTCTGGCCTTGCAGTCTAGTTGAACTGAAGTAAACACGAGCAAACAGTTAACTCTCACTTTTTTCCTCTCTCTGCATCAGCTGCTATGCTCAAGCACAGGTCATTCAGGTGGGTAGTTAGATAAAATCCATAGCGCTAAAGAGGCCTTCGTGGCCATCTGCTGTTTACTGCTTCACATTGAGAATATAACACACGACATTTATTTTCTTGCATTTTTAACACATGTCCATATATTTATTTACATAGCAAGCAGAAGTGTGAAGACACACTTATGCAGCCCCTTGCTCTTTAATGAGTAATATTTAGTGCTCCATGCTTTAGAAGCATGAGTCATTCATCAAGAGTTGCTGGCAAAAACTTTATTACATTTAGGGAAATAATAACCTAAGCAGTACATTAATACGTTACTCTTTTAAACTACATTTCCCCTGTTGGATTAGGGTTGCGTACAACAACTTGGCTGGGAAAATCCACTTCACACCTACTCTTTGTACAATTCAAACCTGGAGGATGCCCAGTCATCTCCAAAGGCCGATTCATTATTCAGAGTATGCATTAACTGCAATTATATTACATTTTTATGTTTGTTAAGAGAGATTTTTGGTAGATAATCAAGGTTCCTCCATGTCCAAACACCCACACTAAAAAGGGTTGTGGAGGATGCCCAAGTCCTTATTTACAGACATGCAGAAATGTGTTGGTACCATTCCACAGTAAACAACAAAAACATCTACTTCCTCTGAAACAATTTGAAACCGACAAATGTTTAATAGCATCCAATATTATTTATGCCATGGTGATCACAAATCACATTTAGTTTTTTTTATTTTTTATTACTGATTTGGTTGCATGTTCTTTGCATTAAAAAACTACTAGTGTCACAGTTTCCAGTTTATGTATTTGTATTTATGGGTAAAAAAAATGTGGATACTGAGAAAGATCGTGTCCTGCCAGGTTTTTAAAGTATGTGTGTCACCTCTGACACACTGTAGGTTTGAGTAGTTTATGTATATAAGGATCAAGAATGAAACTCGTAATATTTCACCGTGTCACTATGGGATCCATGCATTTTTCTTTGCTTTTTTTAATATTGAAGGATCAACTGATAGAGTGCAAATAAAATGTACAAATTAGCTTAGAAGGTCTTATTCGGCTTGCTTAACTCTTTTTTTTAAACCATCCACATTATGCATCTCATCAACCTTGCTCCATGAACAACATAGCTTTTAATAATAATACCAGCTGTGGCAACAGGAACATGAATCTACTTCAGATTCCTGAAGTCTTTACCTGGTATTTGGACATTTAGAAGCTCTCACCTAGACTTTTTCTAGCCCGTCTTCTATGACCTCTATTGATGCCAGTAGCTCATATTTACTTGTGAGTAAATGATAAAGCAAAACAGGGAAATGAAAAGCCCCCTCTAATTTGTATTGATCAAATTTTAGCCGTTTAATATCAGTGGGTTAAAGTTCCTCTGTGTAATGTCAACTAGAATCCACTTTTCTACAGGAAAACACTCAACAAGCCTGAGAGTTCTTGAAGTGCATAACTTGGAGAAGGTTTCACTGAAATACAAGCATCTCATTTTAGTAAAGTAAATATATGTTGACTCAGTAAAACAGAACATTTTATTAGTAAAGATAGAATTATATTTAAGCCTGTAGTGTAGAATAAGATTAATCTGATGAAATGAAAGAGAGGAGCTTCAGTCATTTTATATACATAATATGTTTCTCTCTAAGCTACACTGTCAGTAAATATGTTTCTTTTTTCTTTGACTGCAGGCAAACAATTTAGATGTAAGGAGTATGTGAACTTTTATTGTATTATCTAATGTAGTGCTGACAGTATCAATCAGGGGTTTGAACATCCATTTATAAGCGGAAGCCAACATGGACATTTGAAGGGAAAGATGTGGTGGGCAGCTTGCAATGAATAACACAAATAATTTCCCAGGAGTGACATGTTTGTGATTAGAGCAGCATACGTAAACGAAACAAAAATCCTTTCAGGGCAAAAAGGAGAAACCCCTTCACCCCCAAAACCTAGTCAAATGAATCATTTGTTGCTTAGCTCTCGACGATGGATGTGTGCATGTTTAGCAAAATGCCCCACAGGCAAGAGCGGAGGGTCCTGGTGGGTCTGTTGTGGATATAGGAGGAATTGTATACTGCAAAGGTGCAACTTTGAGGATGAAAACAGAAACGCAGCCATCAGAGCTATCAGAGCAGGCTAAAGTAACAGCCGAGGACTTGGTTTGTTTTTGTTTTTCCCCAACCTGAATCTGACCTGAACACTTGAGCATTGTGTTAGTATTTCTTTGGGGGTCAAGACTTAAAGTTACTCACTAGATATAGTTCTGCAATATTCTGAAAGGAGGAGAGCTAATGAAGATTATTTATTTGGTCAATCGATGAGTAAAAATACTCTTGAGACTCCAGGAATGGAACTTGGACCAGGGGGATGTTTATCTAACTCTTGCATTACCAAGATTAAAAGGATACTGTCTTGCCAATGTTCACATTAAGTTTATTATTATTATTTTTTTTTAATCCTTATTTTTCATCCCAATCTTTACACACTGTCAATTTTTTTCTTGGCTGTTCTTTCATAGTAGTTTAATCCTACGGCCTTTCAAACTAAATATGTGTAAAAATAGATGTGAACACAGTTTCTTCTTTCTTTATTTGAAGACATGAAAAGAGGCAATATGATAGAGCATATTAAATATTTTATCAGCGTGCTACAGCGTTTGAGCAGCAGTGAGAAAGAGGCAGAAAAATCAGGCCAAGACCGCTCGTCATCCTTCAAGTACAGGCACTTTGTCTATATATATATATATATATATATATATATATATATATATATATATATATATATATATATATATATATATACGATCAACTGATCAAAAACCAGTACCACTCTTGTGCATCATTTAGGCAATGATTCAACAGCAGCAAACCAGTTTTCTCAAATCACATTTTTAGGACAGACTGACCTTGCTCTTTTGAACATATGATGACAAAATTACTGGTATATGATCCTACTAACAATGCAGATTTCACTAGAAGCAAAGAATTGCCATATCATAGGTTTTCAGTTCCATTTTATTTCCTTGACCTACTTGTTTGCAATTAAACATGATTGCATTTGCTGTGTTTTAGACCTTCATGCAGTTCCTCTCCAGTCTTGCATAAGATTCTCTGAACAGTGCATCAAATTATTTTCACATTTACGCAGATTACTGTTCTCAATGGTGTCTGGCAAGGCTGTGTTATAATAGCAGCAATATTCTTTTTAGCACCGCCGTTGCTCTGAAGTTGACGTCATTAACGCTTTGAAAGATGCAGAAGACATGCAGTTACTGTCTGCACTGTGATCCAGCTGTAAAAATTACAGTTCAGTTTGAAACCACATTTCTTTCTTCACAATGAAGTCACTGCTTATTTGTCTTTCACATGAAATGCATTGAGATTCTGGGTATTTGACTTAATGAGAAAAAAAAGTTAAGGCATTTGAATATTTTTACTAAACAATACATCTATAGCGTTTCTTCTTTCTTATATAAAAAAAGAGTGTCAATCATACTGGCATAGACCTTTAAAACGTCGTTATTTTTTAATGCATTTATTTTAGCAATGTTATACATGTTGCACTGCAGAAAAGAATAAAAGAGCTTAACAAATGAAAACATCAAAAACCTTCCTCTCTCTAAATAGGCTCATAATCTTGTGCTTCTGCAGAAACGGGGGACTTGAATATTTGAGGACAACAGTGACAGCTGGTCCTGATCAAAACCTTATTCCCTACTCTCTTCCTGAGTTCCCCCCAAAGACCTTCCCACTTCCAACAGTGGATAAGCCAGGTACTTCTATGCTCGCATCACCAGACTGCAGTGCTGAGATCTGAAGCTCGGCTCAGATGGCCATTGGAAGTAGAAGACTGATATAAATTAAGACAATTGGGGAAATAAAGAGAATGTTTAGGAGCATGCCATTCATTTCCACCATTCTGTTCTTAATAGTACAAGCCAGGAATTATTGTGTTATGCAATCAAATCCAGATAGAACATGTGAGCAATCTTATCTTGCATTCCAGACCGGGAGATGTCTTCCTTTTTTTTTAAACCCCTGTTTCTAATCTTGTCATCACTGCCTACAGAAGAGCTCTGATTTCTCCTCATAAACCTAGAAATAAACATAAAGCACAGATCCTTATATAATAGTTCGTCTGTGCAGTAGAAGGACTTCAATGTGTCATTCTTCTTGAAGATTATCTTCTTTTTTGTTCTTTACTTGTTTGCCTCTTACTTATGATGGGCTGATGGGAGCACTTCAGGATAAAACTCCCCCTGTTTGATCTGCATTGACCTCAATACTTACCCACTGATATTCACAGCTAAAAACGAAGGCTTTCATGACATCCTAGTTCCCTTGCCAGGGGATCACAAAACAACCACATTTGCTAATTTTGTGGTCAGAACAAAAACAGACACCTTCCAAGGACACATTTTAAAGGCTACATAGGAAATGGAATAGAACAATTAACAGGCAAGTCCGTACAAAATACAGATTTCGTTCCTTACACTGATTACATTATTCCCAGAGCTACTTTATAGCATGTGAAGGACAAACATATTGTTGTTGTTCTTCTTGCTTTTTTTGCCTCCTCCAATGATATTCACTTGCAGCCTGAAAAACCTTATCAAAATGCATGTTAGTTGAAAGAAAAGCACAAAAAAGCTACTCTAATTGAAAGTCACACCTGAGTACATCAGAGTCAAAGGCTGAAATTTACATCCTGGAAATGTAGCAGATCCTGTTCAGTTGAGCAGAACCAATTAATATGACAGTTTGGACATGATAGATTTGCTAGCCTGAGAAAACTGGCTGAATCCAATCATTTAAGTTGGCCGCTGACAGAACTCTGCACCTGTTTAACTGCAGCATGTGGGGTACTGGTTCAAACGAACAGTTGCGCAAACAATGATTTATTTATTTATTTTTTTATGTGCTGCTCATGTTCGTTGACACTCTTGCCAATTACTTGTTATAACGGCGTGAGATATAAATCTTTAAAATAAGAAGGTATCTGGTATTTCTAAGGACACGATGCACTGTTACAGCATCCCACATTACAATAAGATGGAAGATCAAAAATTGTCTATAAGAAGACCAACAAAACCGTGGCACATTGCTGAATTAATTCAAGTGAAATGTCCCCAGCAGGTGATTAATTTTAAGTTTCACATGCAGATAAATGTTAATTATTTGTACAGCATGTGACTCTACGGATGGGCTTCTCATATTAGGTGCATTAAATGTTGGTAAAACTCTTTAAACAATGAAATACAAATCATAGACACTATTTTCCTATCCTTTTTGTGTTTCATTATCAAGCTGCAGGTCAGTGTGACACACAAAAGGAGAATGCTGCAGGACAACAAGTGAAAATGACTAGAGGACAGATGGAATGATTTTAGCTGTCTTTGCCTTCACAAGAAGTATACAGCAGCTCACAAAAATACAAAAATCTCTATCACCTTTACAGATCTTTCCTCCATTGAGATCTCACATGGTTCTCTTTGAACTTCTAACTATTATTCTAAAGCCTTTTGTACTATATATAAATTTAATGTAAGTATTTTTTCATACCTGGCATTAATAGTGTAATTTAAAAGAATCAATAATAAAACCATAAGCAGTTTTATTACGGGAAGTGCTACAAATGAAGACTCTGTGCTCAGAGGTTTATGCATAAACTATTTCACTTGTGTTGCAGCTTTTAGTTCTGAAAAAAAACATAAAAAAAAGAAAAAAAAAAGAAAAGAAGCTATGCGAGATGTTTTCTCTGTGATTTTTAGCTGTTAACTGGTCAGCAACTAAATGTGACAAACAGAAATGATTTTCTCTCCTGAGGAGGGGAGCCAGTCACTCTATCTGGCAGATTGCTGGTGTGTGGTGTTAGATTTTGATCATATTTATGAGACTGCTCTGATAGTCCTTTGTAAACAACATATTTCATTTTAAATACGGTGGGACTCGAATGATAAGTGCCAGTGTATCATGTTTATGCTGTCTTATATTTTTTGCCATTGATGTGCTCACTTTGCTTTACCGTTTTTGATTCTTTGAGTGCGATTCAGGGTTATCAAGGGTAAGGAACGTATATCTCATATGTCCTTGAGCACATGTGTTTTGCATTCAACAAATATTAAGGAAACTAAATAAGAAAAAGAATAATAAAGAGTAATAAATACCTAGTTCCGTGTTTTCTTTTTGCAACACGTGCAGCAGAAAGCTCAGTGTGTGCCAGTGCACCTCCAGTTCAACTCTTTTGCACAATCCCAAGACGCTTTTCCAGAGATTTAGTTCATCGAATTATTCACCTTAAATTATTGATATCCACTGTGCTGCCAGAAGTGGAACATAGTGAGGTAGGACTAAAAGATAGCAGAAATGACACTGGGAGGAAAGTCTTTGTCAGTGTGTAATTTGGTATCCTTATCAACTTTATTAAATTTAGATCTCTGTTCCTAAACACTTTAAGTCATTGACCACTAATGGATTTGCACTCTCTGTCTTGATTGTTGGCCCACACTGATACGCTTTTCACATTAGAGACAGCATCAGCCTTTCAAGCTCTTAAGATCGACAGAACCAACATCGGGGAAACGACTTCCTTCCTAAACAGTTTTTATGGCAATAGAAATGTTGGTTAGGCCTTCATAAAAAAACATATTTCAGAACTTTTACAAAAAAAGTTCATTTCAAACTCTTTTCAGTTTTCTTCCAGGAGAAGCTTGATGTGTCATTAAGTCCAGACGGCATGTGTAGTTAGCCGAATCCAAAAGAGTGTCACAGTGGCATGAAGTCACCATTTATTGTTGCAAAATCAGCAAGAAGTGGACCCAGATTACTCAGATTAAACAATAATGCTGGATAATCCCAGTTTTCTGATCCTAAAGTATTACACAAAGCGTTCAACAGCGCAATATTTATCTGTCTGCCACCTGCTTTCGCAAAGCTCTTGGCTGCCCCGCGCAGCTGGTTCGAAAGGGTTGCTGCCTGTGTGTGCTGCCGGTGTATTCAATTAGCACCCAAACCACCGTACGTCTCCCTAGCACATGAACCCACAAAGTAAAAGTGTGTTGTGTGAAAGAGACACCCTGATTACAAAAAAGCAGATTTATTTCTGTCTGTCAAGAAACCTAATCAAGTTTTTAGTCAAAGTGATTAAGAAAAGTCTTTCAGGGTGAGAGTTGAGCTCATAAAAAAAAACCAACAAACAAAAAAACTAAACCACACTGTAGTTTGCATAAATTTCAGACCATCACATGCAAGAATAAACTATTGATTTTTCAAGTAATCTTCCTTTCAACTTATTTCCATTATTGACAGCACCATTTATGAACCTTTAAAACCTCTAAACCTCTGCTGGCCTGTTGCACTGCAGTATTGATTGTAGTGAGGATCCTCACATTGTGCTGAGAGGAGAACCATGTTCAATTATATATAAAAAAAACAAAAAAAAAACACCCTTGAAACAAACTTTAAGCGAATGTAATTTCATTAAGTCCTTTCAAACCATCACACATGCATACACACATAAATTGTTAAAAACTGAATTACTCCTGAAAGCTATGAGAAATATCTTGTTTTTGAATTTAATCCAGTAAAGAATGTGACCAAAGTGTTTAAAAACAAATGTTTACGGTGCTTTGATTCTGCATGATCAAACTACTACTACGTCCGATAATAATATTTACATATTTGCAAAAAAAAAAAAAAAGAAGCAGCGATGGAATCATAGCAAACAACACACTCAGTTACAATTAGCTTTTATGTCAAACTGCGTGCGACAATATGCTGTATGATTTTTATGCCCCTGTAAACTAAGTGATTGAGACGTGGATGTTTGGGCTGTAACATCTGGATGTGAGGAAATATGCTGCTAAGAATGTTATAATCACGCAGACAAGGACTAAGCTGCACCATTAGGAGCTAAGCTGACCTATCAGTCGGGCTTTTACTAATCCAAATTGTGCTCTAGCTGGCAGAGATTGCTCAATTCAGACAGACTGTTGGGAGGGGTGGAAAAAAAAAAGGGAAACAGTTCACCTGCCATGTGAGCCGCTATCACGGATAAGATATTTATCTTTCAGCATTATGCAAGCACATGAGCAGGGGGTATTTTTTCCCCCACTTAGGAAAGCTCATTTTCGTGATGGATATTACACTTATTCTCCGTGTAAATACCGGCTACGACCAGTTCAAAATGCCTAAAGCTTGCTTTCGCTTTATGCAGATTAAACGGCCGTACCTGTTGTAGCATCCTGCTCCAATCAGCTGAGTGACAGTTTTATTTACCGCCGTGACATGAACACATCTTATGTCAGATTCTGAGCGTTTTAATCCTTTTCTGCAATTTTAATAGATTTGAAAGCCCAGTTTGGCTTGAGAACATCTTTTTTCTTTTTCTTGTGACTTTTGAAAAAAGGCCAGCCTACAGGACATCTACTTTATCACACAATCCTATGTATGACTACACCTAATATTAGCAGCTCACAGTTTGTCCCATACATGAAACGTGTTGCCCGAGCTGACATGGCACTGGGGAAATTAATTTGCCACAGTCATATAATGGTTGGTTATTCAATCACTGTTAGATTTAATCTAACACTATAATCTCTGCGGGCCGTTCCTCCTCGCGGAGCATCGTAGCTGCAAAGACTGAGGGGATAAAAGAATGGATTAGACAGGGAGTTCACTACGAACAGGACCTAACTCTGCAGCACGAGTGGGCTGCTGTCAGAGAGAAAAATATGAAAACAGCTCCTAAACAACCGCTCCACTAAATGCCTCTCTTTATAGCAAGAATTACTTCATATCACGGCTTCTGAGCTTTCTGGTGTCTGTCATGTATATTTAATAATTTTCAAGATCAAAGCAAGGCAAGCTCCTTCCCACTCTTCTCCCTCAAAAACTCAAAAACTGTTTTACCAGCCGAACAACATTCAGAGCTCTCACTGCACAGAACCCCTCTGCTAGACCTCTGACCCATTTATTATGGTGGTTCTGCTTTATTTCAGATGCTTGCAGCTGCAGCCCCCCCAACCCCAAAAAAGATATTCTTTATCACTGAAGAAATGGACAGAAAACACCTCACCTGTGAAATGGCTGTTATAAGTCATTGAACATCTCACTTGTTTTTAATACTCAAGATGGTGGGTGATATGAGGATGTAATCCTTGAACGGTTCTCGGTATAGCCCTCAGCCCTTTCAGCAGCTTGTTTGAGCACTTTCGGTAAACCCCGGTACACACCCTTAATCTCCCCACCAGAGGTAGTTTGACACAGCAAGTGAATCTGCTATAAACACACGACAAATGCAGGATAATGTTTTGGAGATATACAGATTAGCTGCTGTAATCCAGACTGCCAAAGGGAGAGCTTAAAGAGAAAAGTGTCAACTGTTTATATATAGAATAATATAAAACCTTAATCTTTAAAAGCTATTTTCTATTGTCACATGTTTAGGTTCATTCTGATGGAAGAATCAGGTTCATTTGTTCAAATTTAAGGGATGCAGGCAACACAAGCTTCTTTTTGAAGGTTTTTTTTTTACTTTGTTTATGCTAGTTGAATAAAACGTGATTAGTTTTTATTCTGAAAATCACACAAAATATAAAACATCTGACTTTTAACCAGATGCAAAAGCATTTTTATTTATTTAAATTTTTTTTGTGGCACTCCCACCCAAGTTATTCTTTCAGGATCTGCTGAACCTCTAATTTAATTGGACAAGTTCACGTGAAAAAATAAGAGAGTGAAAAACACATATCACTTCTAATAGTTATATTATTAATGCCCAAACAAAACAAAACAAAACACTGTTTGCAACGACTCCTACTTGTGAAAGAATCCTGTTCTGTTTTGAAATGTTGTTATATTCCACAATGACAAATTAGAGGGGGTGTGTGCGAAGATTGGAGGCTAGTGGGTGATAGATTTTAAAATTTACTCTTTGATTAAATCCCGGCACACAAGTTTTACTTTATTGTTCCCACAAACCGCTTTGAGCGTCACAAGACCTCATTTCACTGATTCATAAAAGCAAAGGCGGGCACAAAAAAGAAAAAAAAAAGTCTGATTTTTAGCACACTTGGCCCACTTAACATGATTTATTTGCGTTGTTTGAGATGGAGGGTATTTTGACTCATGTATTAAACAATATTCATGCTGTCAAAGGCTGTGGGTTCCAAAAGGTTTGTGCGTGAGCAGCCATGCAGTCTGTGTAAATGGGACCGGCTCTAGCACCGTGGGACCAGTTTGCAGTTTGATAACACGACTGATGTTCTGAATATGACAACATAATTATTTCTGGCATAGAAAACAAAGTTTAGAACTTTAGTTCTGCTTTAGCCGCAAAAACAAAGACTGCAGATATAACTTAGAGTTGTGCTTTGGAGACTTGAGATTCTCATGAAAAAATAATGTCTCATTGGGAAAGTTTGTGGCAAGCGACCAGGTGAGTGCACATCATCTGAGTAAATGTTAAAAACATTTGATTTCCCCCCATGTGTGACAATAATGCAGAAAAATGATGCTGTTGTATTTCTTGACATATTCTGTCAATTAAAGTGTTTAAAAGTTTGTCTGGTTTTTTAAAATTTATTTAATCATGGTGCAGGAATTTTAAGTAAGTAAAGGCACGGACTGCAGTTTTGAGATTTTCCTGTTAATGGGTGCATCTTATTCACAGACCTTGAGCCTTTAGTTGTTCATATTAATATGTTTACTTGTAGCTTCATAATAATAGCTTCATAAATATGATCTGGATCATTAAGAAAAAAAAATGGCTAAATAAAAAACACATCTTACTTTTGGCATCTTATTCGGTCACAGTTAAAAATAGCGTTTGTCACGGTTCACAGGAGTTTGTGTTTTGATTTTCATTTGCTGTTCCTTTCTAATTACTTCCAGGTTTATTATTGTTAGAAAATGTTGTCATTTTCATATGTTAATACCGTTAAAGTGTCACCATATTTGTCTATTCAGTTGCGTTCAGTTTCTTAGTTGTACGTCTGTTTGCCTTATGCAGTGTTTGCCTCACTATATATAGAATCAGATTATCCTATTTTCTTAAAAAACAGAAAAGAAAAAAACAAAAAAACAATGTGTGCATTTACCATTTGTTCATTCAGAGTTGCAGTCCAAATTTTGCAGATATGAACCATAATTGGGTTATTAATTTTTGCCATATTTGGATCCTATCTCTGCCAAAGACAACTTGCTGACTGGATAATGCACCAAGTCGTACTGTGCTCCACTGTACCTGAATGCATGTGCATATTAGCTGATAAGTGCATATTTGCAAATTGATGTTGTGTGTCAAAGTGAAGGAAATGTTGCCATCGAACCACTTCTGTCAACATTATCTGTCTTTATATGCAAATCGACAGTACTTGGTGGAATCCTGATTACTTAGAAAGCAAAACAGGTGCAGTTTTATTGAACAGTTGACTGCGTGCTTATTTTCCTGAGAAGCAAACAAACTGCTGACGTGAAAATTCTTTATCAATAGCTACTTCTTAAAACAGGTGAACATCTAGAATGGTGCATAAACGAGTTAAAGCAATTTACCCACATAGGCTGAGTAGCATGTTTTAATTACTTTGAAACTTGCTTCACTATTTCCAGCCTTCTGCATTTCACATCAGCATTCAATTAAGTCTTGTGATCAGATGATTTGGCAGAGCAAACTGCACTGCAGCTATTCTGAGCTTCTTCCTCTCTTGCGCAGGGACTCTTCTATTGAAAACACCCTTAACCAAAGATATATTCTTCAACCGGTCCCAGCGCATGAAGATAAAAGCAAACAAAAAACGTTTCAGACATCCCATTTACATAAAAATATGGCACGTCAAGTGTTGGAATCGCTTTAATTCAACTGAAACTGAAATAAAAAACCTTGTACACTTATACTGTTGATATTCAGCTTTCCTTCAGTTCACTGATTTTTGTGCCTCTATACATCATTAAACCCTCCGAGCTGTTTACCGATTTATCATCCGCATAAAACAGTCCCGGTATAAACACCAATCTGACCAATCCTTGAACTCTTCATGTTGCGCTCCAGTGACTATGGACTCTCCCTTTTCATAAAATAAAAAGCTCAGCTCATTTGAAGAATCTAATTTCACAATCATTCCTAGCTCATAAATTGAATAGGACACTGGGGTGTGTAATGTTACACAATAAATTAATTTCCTAACGACTCTTGTACATACAAGCAATATATTCTCATGAAAGCAGTCATAAAACAGAGAGCCCCACGTTTTATTTGAGAGCTTGCAGAAACCGGGAACAAAACCTCTTTGTAGCAGACATGTATTGCAATACTCAGTTATCACTCATAACATGATGTACTATATCTCTAAATTCTTCAATAACAATCTACTTAAGCGATAAGTGTTAGAGGAAATAGAAAAACCGCTTCCTTAGAGGAAATCTCGAGAGATTCTGTCAAACAAAAGCTAAAAATGTGTTAAAGGAAACTGTCATCTCTGTTTATTCACATCTGTTTGAAGCAATATTTGGGATAAACTGGGAATAGAAAATGCAGACTTGGAGAAAATTGCAACACTGGTCCCCGCTGTACACTTTCACTTCTTATTTCTGGATTGTTTCAGTACTGCATTAGGTCCTTCCCTTCCCTAAAATCTGTTTCTGTTAGCGCTTGACTGCACAATAGTCATGACCTGCAGAAAACAATACATTCAGACTGTTTTCCTCTGATATAAAACAAATGCAGAAATTGGTTCTGTGACTAATGGTATTAGTTCGAGGTTGCTCATATAAAATAAAGTTTTGACCTAAATGCTGATTTAAAAACAGTCAATAGAATATATACAAAATTTTCAGGAAATATTTTTTTTTTCTCCCCTCCAAATGCCATTAAAAATATTTAAATTCCAAGAAAATGGTGGCAGAGGGGCAAAAGTGGAAGCAGAAAACAAAGAGATTACAATTTCTTAGCAGAAATTGATGAATTCAGCAAAAAGTGAACTGACCAGAAAGACAGAAAGGTAGAAAATAAACATAGAAAAGTTGAGCTCAATCTCTAAAGCGCAGTTGGAAGCCCTCTAAAAATATAGAATCTGTCATATTTAGCAATCAAGTGTATGCTTTGTAGCCACAGTTTTTAATTTTAAAACATCTTTTGCACGTTTAAGGGATCCAAGCGATTTGCCACAGTTTTTGCTGCTTAGTACATTTGCACGGATTTTCATTAAGTTGTGTCAGCTTTTTGGACAGATGCTGGTGTTATCAGCAACACATACCACTTGGATTATTACACCCAGTTTTCAAAGTGACGGCCATTCGAACTGCTTGGAAGTTATAGAAACTGAAACTACGAATGCTTTCAGGACAGATAATCTCAGATAAAGTGAAATGGCTGCAGGATTATGTACGTTTTTAGAGGACAGTTTCTGTTTCTGAGTGGTTAAAAACCTGTCTGGATGAATTTTCTCCATTAATCTTCTCAATATGAACATGGCGTTTAAAACCTCAGTAATGTAGATGATGCATTTTAATATTCACCAGCTGCCCTGGAATGCACCGTGTTTCTTCCAGTTTTAACAAGCTGAGGAAGAGCAGCGACTGATTTTCAGGGGCATAAGGTTTCTAAGCCAGAAGAATTTCAGGATTTATTATGAGAAACAATATTATTGCAGACTCCACCTGATGATTGCCTCATTATAAATCGTCTCCGCATTGACTTTTACCTCAGTGAGACAGAAGGCTATTAGAGAATGCTTTATTCTCTCTCTGCATGTTCATTATTTGTCAGCTCTCAAATAAAAACCCTGAACTGACCGGCCCCGGGCCTGTTAGGGAAAATTCAGATAAGCCTCTTTATGCATATATTTGTTGTTGCTTTCACTTATTGTAAATGTCCGAAAAATTATGATGCACAATAATGATAATGACTTTTTTTGCAAACAATTGTTGTTCTTTTGCACGCCTCATTTCTTAAACAGATCTGCAGTGTGCAGTAAGGAAAGGGAAACAAGGGCTTTGTTTCAACTGCTTGAGACATTTCTGGGACAGAATGATGAAGTCTGTGAGAGATTTATATAATTAAAAAAGATGAAGCACAAAGCCATTTGAGCAGCTCTTTATTCATGACAATTTAATGTGCAGTTTGTGACAGGCACCAATCTCATGACCACAGTCCTGGACGTTTCCATTGAAACTTGTAATTATTCATGTTGTTTAAGTGCTTAAAGGCAAAGTAAAGTTTAATTTGACTGGCATTACAAAGATTTTCCTGAAGGCTAATAGGTGTGTTTTCTTCTCAGCAAAGCTTTGCGAGGTTTCCGTGAAGCTTAAGGTTAGGGTCAGTGCTAAAGTGTCGGCAGGTGGAAAACAAATGTTTTATCTCTGAAAGTGTCAGAAGAAGCTGGTAATTTGTGTCTCTTAAAGGTTAATTTTGTTCCCGAAGATCAGTTTTTTTCATGTGCCTGACATGCAGCTAATCAAATCAGACATTTGTTAAGGTGTTTTGACTACTGTATTGCAACACAGCATCTCCATAATATCCCCCTGCTATGCCCTGAACAGCTGTTGGTGAAGTACAATATGGATGTTCTTACGTTATTAGTATTATTGTTATAGTTTACAAAATGTTTTGCACCAACCTGCCCCATTGTGCTGAGTCATGACTGAACGAACACCTTCACATGAAGGTGAAGCTTTCAGAGGAATCGAATGGATCATATCGCTCAGCAAATAAACACCTGCATCATGATTTTCCTTACCATTAACTGGGGGATTATGGTTGCTCACTCATGCCAAATAAAAAGCAATGAGTTCAGCTCAGGCAGTTCCACACTGACTATAGTGCATTAAAGTTTAGGTGAATTATAGTGTCTCTCAAAAGATTAACTCCCTTTGTAAAAAAAAAAACAAAACATGATGCTGAAATCAAATCAAAATCAACCATAGCAAAGTAATAGTTTTTAAATGACTTTTTGGTGTTAATATGATCAGTACATGATAAAAGTCACAAAAACCAATTATTTGCATCGGGTATTGTTAAGGTGGAACAAAACATATAATATATTTACTAAGACGATACAGAATCACCAGATTCTGACCTAATAATGCTGCTGCTGCTGCGTGTTCCTGTGAGTATGGTACAGAGGTTTATTTTGTTGTTAGACCACATACACCTGTTCAGAAACAGAAGCAAACTGAATGGTTTATGTGGATCAAGAATTCTCACACTACTCTGCGTTTCACGGTTTCACACATGTTCTAAAGATTGATTATGACAATCTAAGGTTTATAATTTAAAACAATTCCACAGTAAATCCATGCATTTATGCATATTAGCTGCATATTGCTTGAACTTGTTCCAAAGTGATCAGTTACCAGTATTGCTGGGTAATATTAGCTAATGTTGTCATTCCTTTAATGTGGCAGTTTCTACAACTGCTAGGGCGACCCGTTGCCAAAAATATTTTCCTTTTAGTGATACACCATATTAAGATTTAATAGTATAGCCTGTCTGTCAGTAATATTGTTTTAGATGCTTATACAAAAACACATATACTTTCATAAGCTTGTTATTGGCTTCTTATTGGTCAGTTTGATGCTTTAAGGTTTGTTTCACGACAATTTACTTTACTTAGAAGAAAAGCTAAAGGCCAGACAATTCCTCCATTTTAAAGCGCACAAAAATGTTTTATTTAGACCATAATATATTTTGTCTAAATGCATTCCCTGTTGCTTTAAAGACATCACATTTCCTTGCAGGCATAGCGTTTTGATGATATGACACTCTCTTGCAGTGTTTTCAAGTGCGTGTTTATTGGCCCCAGACAATCCTCCACCTCTGCTGCAAGCTGATGTGACAGAGAGTCCCGTCTGGCTGTCATTTGCCCTGACCGTGACAGAGGAGCACATGGCTGTGAGCCGCATACACATCCCCATGCGCTGAATCTGCGTAAAACATTGACATTTTATCTCAGCCGGAATGAGAAGTGTGCAAACCCCGAAAGCCAACACCGCTGTCTGTAACAGAAGTAGTTTTGAAGTGGCTCTGAATACCTGTCAAGACGTATCATTGTTGTTCCTTATGGCCATTTTAACTGAAGAGGCAGCGACACACACACACACACACACACACACACACACCCACACACATACACACACACACACACACACACACACACACACACACACACACACACACGCACACACACACGCACACACACACACACACACACACACACACACACACACACACACATGCACACAAATCACAATGGGAACTAATACAGCTGAGCTAAACTCCTTGCCCCAAAGCTGACAGTCTCGTCTGCCGGTACGCGTGTGTACATTTTAATAAAGACATAGTAATATCTGCATAATACCAGGCCTGAAATTACTTTCCAGGTCTATATTTTCTAATTAACCAATAAGTCATTGACTTAATTGCTTTTGCCGGAGCGTTTTCTTCATTTTATCTAGACCTCCCTTCACTGTACCGTAAATATGTTTTAAGTTTAATGCTTCATTTGACAACGCACACTGCTGTAAGCAGTCACCCTACACCAGGTTAGTTGTCTCTGTTTTACGATGGTTATATGAGGAAATTCTTTTCAAAATTACTTAAAGTTGCAGTATGTAACATTAACAAAATGTCAGAAGGCTAGAGGTGGTGTGTGAGCAGCACGTGCATGAGGATGATGGACCACGGTAAGATGGCTGCCGGAGCCCGGGGAGGAGGCAACACTGATTTATTTCTTCACAGAATATCTGTCTCACAATCCATTGTTAGAGTTTTAGCAAAACAATTTTTTATTTTGGGTAAAAGTTACATACTTCAGCTTTGACTAGTGACAAGATGTAAATTCTTGATTTTTCTAAATTGTGCTTAAGAAACATTACATTTATTTTATTATTGTTTAAGATGTCATATCATTTCTAAAATGATTTCAAAATTTTACATTTGGGACAAGAGAAAAGCTATAACTTATCTTCTTTATTCAGTTTTGCATGGATTTCAAATATCTTTATTTACTGTTCTTATTTATTTTGTTTTGCTGTGATTAATGAACTTTTATACTTTTTTCATTGAATGTGGATTTTAATTAATCATTTCCATTCTGCTTTCTTACGTATTATTTATGAACATTAGATTTAATTACATTTTCATGATTTTTTAAAAATGTTTCACAGATTTATTGTTTATTAGTGTCCTGTTATCGTTATGAACTGAAGTAATTCTTTTCAGCTGAATACTTTTTTTCTTCAGTTTCCTTTTTTCATAGACTCTTGTTCTGTGCTATGTAAAGCGCTTTGTGTTGACCTTGTATATAAAAAGTGCTCTGTAAATAAAGACTAGCAACCGTCTTTTTTAACCTTGTAACACACATACCACTTTTGCTACCACAGGGTAATGGCAATGCACCAAGTTGTTTGCAATAGTGGAAACAGGTAAATATTGCCAGAGACCCAAGAAAAAAATCACTTTCTTTCTATATCTTTATTTTGATGCACTTGTCTTGTAAAAGAAAGGAAAATACTTCCCTGGTAAGCATGGGATTTTATTGGATGCTTTACTCAACAAGCAGCTTAAGGAGACCTTATCCATTGTCTAAAATAAATCCGGTTTTTAATTTCACTGCACTCAACGTTATGATGACAATTATTTATACTTTTATCCTCTTATCCCAAAGCTCAGCTACATATTCTGAGAAAAACATTGACCCCCCCACAATTATTGAGGGGAAATTCTTACTGTGGTGATGATTAAATTTAGTATTGAGTGCTAAAGTTACATGCTTTCACCTTTATAACTTTTCTGACCTTTTAAAGGTCATTAAAACTATTCACTTGTAGCCAACACACACAGTAGGGCATGTCTTTTGCAGTTGTAGACCCTAATTTATGACCTCAACAAACTTCCTCATATAGTTTAAACCATGAATAATAAGCTAAATAATGTGATTATGGTCTTCATGTGACATTCAAGTTGTGTTTGTTTATGTAGAAAAAAAAAATATGCTTGTTAAAAAAAAAGAAGAATTTTGTGTGTAGAGCAACAAGCAATACGCGAGGCTGTAAAATGAGAGTTTTTTTTGATGGGTTGTGCTTTTATACTCCGACATACCTATCCTTTTTGAACTTCCTTCACAAAGTGCCTCAGTGTACTGTTCTTCTCCATCAGATCAGGGTTGTATTCACATTGACAACTTTTCAACAAACGCAGCCAACTGGAGACACATTCTTTACCGCCGGATCTGCTGACTGCAACCTTCATCCGAGTGTAAGATATGCATCTTTCTCTTGTTAACCGTGTTATATAGGTAAGGAATGCCGTGCCAAAACTAGTTTTTCACATTACTTGTCTTCGACGGCAAGTTATTTCAGCGGGTTGACTGCACGTCACGGAGATTCTTTGTCATTTAGAACAGGAGCCAACTGAGACTGATCAACTCACTCAGGATTTCTTCAGGGAATAGCGTTCTGAAATACCATCCGTGTTCTGCTTACCATAAACAAAACGGGAATATTTTTAGATTTGTCAAGACGTGGCACAGATATGAAAATACAAATATTTGTGTTTTTTTTTTCTTTCATATGAGCAACTTGAAAAATTTGTCAGTCTGTCTTTACCTGACTGACTCCTGGGTTATTTTCCCTTTTTTCTTCTGTGCACCTGCATGAACTGCTGTTGTACCTTAATACTGGAATAAATTTTGAATAAATCTTGTCTAAACGGCTGTCATTCCCCCAGAGTACAGCTCTTTCAAAGGTTGCACAAAAGAAGATGGCGAGGCTATTACCCTCATAGGCAGAAGTGTTTTGATAGGCTGGCCTTGTGATATGTTGTGAAGGAAAATAGGAAGCAAATGTCAGTCATTGTAGTTAAATGCTATCGAACGTACATCATGGATCAAGGCCTAAAACCTCACTGCAGCCAATTAAAGATAACTATGCCACAGACTGATTTAAGAGATGTTAGGTTATCAGGTCACTCTTATTTTCAAGCAATTAGTCCGCGGCGCTGTCAAAGTGCTTGCAAAGGCTGAGTTTCTCACGTAACATTAGGAGTTTAAGACTGAGTGCATTACATCAGTTGGCTCAATTCAAAACGTTTGACCTTTACTGCCTCAAATACTATCGTGTTTTCTGCTCAGTGCTTTTTTCAGTTAAGGGGTTGTACATATCACAGTGAGAGCTGATTGGTCACGACCCCACTGGGCGGAGAGGGGGACTTCTGTTTAATAAGGACCTCATGCTGCCAAAGTTGGTCGTTTTGATAGATATAAAACAGAAAATACATGTTGAGATGTGAGTGATCTTCCTATATAATTTGAATGAATTAATATTTTTAGATAATAATCATAATGATGATAATGAATAATATTAGTAATGCTAGCGGTGTTGGGTTTTGTTTATATTTCCCATTACAGAAAGAAGTGTCACACCTTTATTTTTCTTCCTATTTTTCTTGTGTATTTGCATTATTGATTATTTAGTTTAAGTTAGCTAATTTGGAGTTCTTGGCCCCAGATGGCCTTAGCCTAAAACAGTTTAAAACACAGCAAAACAATATAGCAAGTTACAATATCATTAAAAAAACATAAATCCTAAAATTAGCTTAAAACGAACCACAACGAAACAAGAACCATCATAAAACCATTATGGGCAGGTTGTTAACCATGACTACAAGATTGATCTTCTTTAAGAAACTGCTTCAGTCTTAATATGAAAATGATCTGGAATCAGTTTCGAGTCCTCATGTAAAGAATTTCACATATTCCATGTATTAACAGCTCACACAGTTAAAATTGTTTGTTTTAATACAGCTTTTATTTTTATGTTTTATTACGCTTGCTAATGACCGTCGTAATGTTTGTATCCTATTTCCCCGGATTTCTAAGTTCAAAAAAAGGAAAAGAAAAGGGGAAAATAACTAAACGGATAATAATTAGCTGTTGCAAACCCAAATCTGACCAGACAACAACTCGGGGCAAGCAACAGTTTTTAAAAAGATTGAACAGATTGGCTAATAAGCAGCAAACTAATGGCTGGAGGACTGATCCTGATAAAACTAATGAACCCTGACTGTTGGAACAGGAAGTGGTGATCATTTAAATATTAATGTGCAGACTCAAATGGCTGTTTTGCTTAAAGATATACAGATATAAATTATTATTTACTTTCCATGTTGCCACATAGAATTATCCAATGCTTTTAAATCTTCCTGTGAAACCATCTTTAACCTCACATCACTGTTAAGTATCATTAGAAACACAACTGATAAGAAAAAAAAAAGACTTTGTCTTCTTTATGTTACTTAGTGCGTTATCATCCTGTCGCTCCAGAGTGGATTTGTCGTAAAGTTTCATGTTCCCTGCACAAAATCAGATTTTATGTACTGTAGCTACAACTAAACAAAGAACACAACAATTCTTCTTCTGCTCTTGGCTTGCAGCTCACCAGTACCTGAATTATTGATGTTTTCATGTCAAATCTGTGAGGCAGCCATCCAGCTTTGTCTGGGGTTTACCAGGTTAATCAGTCTGCAACATTAAAGAACAGATTTTCACGCATTGTCACATAAAAATTACATTTGAACTGGGAGGTTTCGGTTCTACCCGTGCAACTCACAAGACAGGATGGCACTCAAGAGAAGAACAACAGACTCAGATACAAACAATATCATTAAATATGGATGCTTGTCTTCTTTTCGAAAACATCGTATTTGACCAAGTAATGGATTGTTCACACAGCAATTGAGGCATAAAAACGAAGGCTATTCAAGCAAAACAATGCAGCCCTTTGAGATTATATGATCGCAGCAAAACAAAAAAAAATTTTTACTAGTACAACAGAAATGTAAGCACAAACACTGTTATGATTGTCTTTCATACAGATTTTACATTTTAAACTTCTTTGGTTTCTCCATTATGATACTCAATATTCATTGTCTACACATGTTGAGAAACTTCTGTAACCGTTTCGCCTTTCTGACTGGAAAAAAACAACAACTTACTTTTCCTCTCTGTTCCTTTCAAGTTAAAGGATGAGCAGGCAGTTATTGGGAGAGGAACAAATGTGATGTCGTTAAACAGATTAAAATATGTGCCACCTTTAAACTTCGCTAACAACAGGTGCTGTAGGAGAGAACGCATTTGTTAACACTGTCTGGGCCATTTATGATGGTTTGCCCTTCTCTGGGACAAAACTGTGTGGTTTTCAAAATATGCTGGAGAAATAGATAGGTGATATTTATCTATGTATGTGAACTAAGTCGCTGACAATTTGATGAATTTTATTTCAGTGTGCAGTGAAGTAATTATTTTATGCCAATAATCCTGTAGAAATAATGGAAACTCAGTTTGTGGGATCAACATGTCAATGATTTGCTCTCAAGCAGCAGAAGGAAATTCAGAGTAAGGTAACACTTTCACACCTGGCAGGGAATCACAATTAAATTTATTGCAGTTTACTAAAAAATATTGATGTAAACCTCATTATGTCCGCTAACTTCTACTGAACACGCGTCTTTTACATCCAACAGGACTTCCGTCTATGAGTGTTAATGGATGTAATGCTGAATGACTGACTCTTTGAGTAATTTGATTTCACAGTTGTGATGAGGTGTAAACATAGGCATCTGCTCAGCATAAAAGAAGGTGACTTCCATGTTGTCAAATAAAACTAAATAACCTAAGCAATTTCTGTATTTTTGTGTTAAATTAGAATAAATAATTTTCATTTTTTTCTGTAATTTTGTCTGAAATCTGTTCATTTCCACTGACAGAATGACACCTGTTCTATTTTTTTTGTTTTTTATGTTAGCCAGCTCAGACATTTCCTTACTTTTTAAAATAATAATCCTCATGTTAAAACACTTAAGTCTTCATGGAAAGATGAAGAAACTGAAGAAAAGTGGAATATGTGCTTGCCAATGACACCTACAGCAGCGACAGTAAGATGTGCCCAAATAAAAAAGCAGAAAAACATCTACTGGCAAGTGTGGGTGTATTTAAAGAAAGAAGCACGGCTAATATATATATTTTAAAAAGAGCAGTTTATGTTTACACGATTTATTTGAAAAGGCTTGTGGACCTCATATCCACTAAGACCTGGAAGAGAGATAAGCTTGCCCCTTCAGTGTGTTGTTACCATGGGAACAATAAGTAAGGATTATACTGAGGCCATGTTTTCATTGGAGGAAAAAGTCTTGAAGAGAAAGAATGAAAAGAAAAGAAAAAAGACTCTGCTTTATATGCTTTGTATAAGTTTGACAAATTAATCTCATAGGTTCAAAACATAGCCAATCGCACTCAATAAAAAAAAGGCTCTGCTAACATCAAGAAGCATTCTGACTATAGATCAAATTTAATCTTAGTAAGATTTTAAACTGTGCGTGTTTCAGATTCAGTACGTCTCAGCTGTAGTGGCATAATTATCAAATTATGCCACTTTTATCGCTTTTTGTAAAAGCGATAAAAGTTTTTACTTACAAACATTATAAAGAGTTTTTGGCAACTGAATACCACAATACAGAGCATAATTGTAAAGTGTCAGAGGAAAATCATTTCCATTGTTTTTAAGCAACAATAAATCTGAAAAGTGTGGCATATATGCAGTTCCTGAGCCAATGCATTGTAATCCACATATTTCTCTTATTGCTGCTGCAAGCCTTTTGTCTCTATCAGTTTTGCATATTTACATCTTTCTTCTTACATATAAACATTAATTTTGAAATCTTGTCACAGATTCTTATGTGGATTTAGACTTGGTAATTCCAACACTTGAATATGCTTTGATCTATGTCATAACTTTGTATCGCTGGCTGTATGTTTAGGCTTGTTGCCGTGGTGATGGGTAAACCTCTGCCAGCCTTGCGTCTTTTGAAGCCTCTAACAGGTTCTGTTTGAGCATTGCCCTATATTTAACCAAATTCTTAAACTCTGATCAGTCATAACCATGTTTCAAAGTTAGAACGGTTTTAAGGGTGTTTTTCATAGAGTTTTGCGTGTAGGGTAAGAAACCACATTGTTTGATCTCATCTGAGCATCTTCCACATGTTGGCTGTGTCCTCAACATGACATGCAGCGACTGCATAGAGAACCTATTTTGGCTTTCTCTTAATAATCCAAGGATCTTGCCAATCTTCAATAAAAGTAAAAGATTTGTAGACTGAACAACAACAACTAGTACATAGGTTCCCAAGCTGTGGGGCGCGCCCCCTAAAGGGGGCGCCGTGCCATTGCAGGGATGAAAAAAACAAAAAAACACGAACGCAGTATGCGCTGGGTTTTTACCTTAGAATGGCCAACTCTCTGTTATTCCTCTGTCAATTTGATGCAGTAGGGGCTTCCGCACTTCCCATATCTGTGTCCTCTGTCACTTTTATCAGCAGTTAAAACGGTTTAATCCGTTGTTAACATGTCGTAACCTGTTTTTCCGAGGTGCCTTTAAACGCAACATGAGCGCTACGACGCTCGCGCTGGGTTTACACCTGTGCGGAGCTACGCAGGTGTGTTAGGATCATGGCAGCAAACCAGCAAAAACGCAAAGAACTTTGCAGTCCCCCCCCCCCCCCCCCCCAAAAAAAAAAAAAAAAACTAACCGACTGAGTTGAGTAAAGCTGTTGGATGCAGGTAAAGTTAGCTAATACCAATACATCACCTTACGCTTAACAAGTAGCCTGTAGGCTACTGATGTTGTTGTCTATGTTCAGCTACGTACATTCATTTTGCCCCCCAAAAAGTCGATTCCCCCCACATACGTCGTTCAACTAGATGGCTATTTATAATCCATAGAGGGGTCCAGAAAATGTTTGGAAACCAAAAACATCGGTGTGTTTTTTGGGGATCATGATGCTTTTCCCACCAACATTAAACAAAATACCATTAAGGATGTAACAGAGTAGTGATATTTAAACTGAGATCATAATATAGAAAGATGAACTCTGACTTCTTGAAGCACACTGCACTTTTCTGATTTTTGCATGTAAAGACAAAATTGAAAACCACTTTTTTTTCTTCTTCACAATTTAGCAAAACTTTGTGTTGTTCTTTCAAAGAAAAAAGTTCCAGTGAAAAACATTAATAAGCCTGCATGTGGGTATTGTGTATTTTTCAGGCACGTTTCATTGCACAATCAATTTCACTTGTTATAAGAAGAAACAAAAAAAACCCCCAAAAAATCTCACTTTGCAATTTGATGCCTTTAAACCATTTTTAGGATCGTTAGACTGAGAAGTAGTAGCGGCAGTAGTAGTTTTGCTTTAAGTCCTGACTGTAAAACTAATTAATAAAAATTATGCTATGAGCAACTTTTGACTTTTCAATTTATAAAGTCGTTACTGTGTGACAAATCTTCACTCACTCAACAGAACATGTTGACAATTTTCTCAAAAACTCAAACACAGAAACTTTGAATTTACTGGATCCCCAAACTAATGCTGGAACATTCATAACCTGAGGCCTGTTAGTTGTGCCAGTCCCTGCACAGCTCTTAATTGCTAACTGATGCCTAGATGTGAAAACCATAAATTTTTCAGTAACTACTAATGAGAAGGAGCTTAGTGATCGCAATTAAAAGGTGTTATTAAATTCTTCTCGGAACCTTTATTACAGCTTCTATGAAAGATAATGGTTCTGTTGTACCTACTGCTACCTGGCAAACTGGTTTCTTTCCAACAGCTGAAAGAGAAATATATCTACAGTAATTACAATTTATTCAGCTGGATGTAATTTCTTTTTACTGCTGATCTTAAATTCTTTGTTCCAAGAAAATTGTCAGGGGAGATGGTGCTAAATTTCCATTTCTTTTCTCATTCGCAGTAGGAGTTGGTTAACTAACTTTCTTTCTTCCGTCTGATATACTGTGGTGTTGTAAATTGCAACACATTTAAGTGCATCAACAGATTCAAAACAGGCTTAAAAAAGATCAGCCATTACAACAGCAGAATCTGGAAATTGTACAGCGGCGCTAAGCCACATACTCTTTTTGTAATCCTTTAAAACCCAGCAAATTCAGGGAATTTGGGAAACTAATGTCATGCTTGACCTCTCTCACATGGCTGTGCTGCTTTAGTTTAACAGGATATAGAGATGGGCTTTTGACGTCTAAATCAGTGGTTTGGCACACGTTGCAATGTGCAGCTTCACCAAGTTAAGCTGGTAACTGGTTGCTGGTGAGGATCACTCAGTCATTTGGTCGGCTGAATCAATGTGCTGGGCGAGTCATAATTATTCCAGTGAAGCAGGCAATAATCGTTTTCAAAAATTATGGTAAAAAAGACAAACTAATTGAGTGTGCCAAGTGTTCTCAGACCAAATGAGGTATGATTAAATGCATGCTTAGAAAAAATAAAACTGTGTTAGCTTTTGGAACACAGAATGTCATTACATTTTTTTGGGGTAACCGAAGAGATAAAGTCCCATGGTTGCAAGCCAAACACAGAAAAACCATCAGCAGAATCCCATGATTTCTAATTATATGGGAGAAATTCTAAATTTGTCTGTCTGCCATTCTCATTAAACCATGATGTGTTGTCTATTATGTTTCAAACCAGTGACAAATGCAGCCAGACCGAGAAAATCAAGATGAAAATGTTCGCTTGCAGAGCTTGTGTCAGACATCTGACATAAATTTAAGCTGCAGCCACAAAAAGAGTATTTTCTATCAGAATTCTTTGCTGCGAAATACAGCTTCTCTTTATACATTGTGTTAGTTTTGCTTCTTGGTGACAATGAAAGACTGTAAAAAAAAATAGACAATGATCAAAGGCACATCTGGGACTGGTGAGAAGAAAAAGAATTCATCAGCAGTCGGAGAAAGTGGGTCTGCAGTGCATATCGTCTAAAAGCAAAGCAGAAACTGCAGAGTCGTTCCTCACGCATCTCCTCTGAGAGCCAGGTGCTCAAAATCACCTGAGGTCACCAACTGTCCTCCCACGTGGAAATTTGTGCCCTCTGCAGGCACTATCAATGTTTAAAAGCTTTGTAAGCGTGGAGAGACTGAGAGGCAGAGAGGAGGTTTGTCATAGAACACTAAAAGCAAGAGAAAAACACTGCAAGAGTGACAATCAGAAGACAAAAAATCTGGGTTTGGGGAATGGAAGCTGAATGGAGAAGAGGTGGTCATTTTTGCTCACTTTTCAGTAACTATCTCTAAAGCCTCTTATTGCAAAACCCCACAAAAGTGGACCATTCAATTTGGCCAGTTTGTCTCTCACAAATCGGCTAATTCCAATCTCTAGTTGACAGCTGACTAAGACACAAGTATGGAGAACTGGCAGGGGACAAAACAGACCGCTTCAAGAATGCCAAATAAATCTATAGACTCTTAAACCTTCATCCACACAGAAACATAACTCAGCCTTTCTGGCTAAAAACTCCATAATAGAGCCTTCTAAATGTATTTTGCACTTAAGAGTCATGCCTAAGAGTGGAAGGCTGATATAATTAAACACTTAGTGGCAACATATGCACCAGATTTAATTATTCCCCAAAGCTGTAGAGAAAGAAAACCTGATGTCTTTTTCAGTGATGTGGCACTTTTAGGGATGATGCTCAGCTCTGGTAGCCAGCCAAGTCACCATGTTGTAACATCATAATACTCTGTGTGTCTGCGCGCACACGCATCGCACGGGGAGTCACTTTCAGCATGACTGAGATCCAGAAACCTGCCGTGTAAATTACGACTACCTCAGCTACCGGCCAGAAATTGGCTTGTGGGGAAAGTCTTGAGATGATCCGCGTCATCACTTTGTGTCAGGTTATTTTGGGGAGCAAACAGCATGTGTGTGAAAGGATGTCCCTGATTTTGGAAATCTGCATGGACAAAGTGTAGCGAGGTTGACGCCTGGTGAATGTTTTCTTTGACTAAGGCTGAATCATTGTACTGCTGCAGACACTGAGGTGACGAAACTCTGACACTTACGGATGAATTCACGAATCTGTTTGCAGGAACTAAATGTGTGTAGTCCAGAGTTGGCATATTGCACTGCTTGCCATACTAGATTCCTCTATTCTCAATTTAGGTGGTTTTATGATACCTTTAGCTTTGGAGTCTGAAAAACAAACACTAGTTAAACTAGTTTTTTTCATGACACACACACACACACACAAAAAAAACTATAGTTTTCTGTATCATGGAAACTGTTTGAAAAAATATAGTTTGTTAAAAATTGGTAGTAATTCTGATGTAGGAGACTAATAAGTGACATTACTAGCTTTACAAAAAAAGGCATGGATGTCAGCAACAGTACAGTTGATCCTGATTATCTTGCAAAAGCAAATTACAGCACAGGACGAAGGCGTAGAACAGACTCAGTGTATCTGTGAAATGTGAAAAGTTTTTAATTATATTGAAAAAAAAGGGCATCCTGGGGTTCCATCCTGATTTTATATGACATCTACATGCTCACACTAGCTCAGATTATAGGAAATAATAAGTTAAGTTACCATGACTACTCTTTTTCCACAGCTCTACGTCACAGTTATGAGCCCATTCAAGCAAGCACTGAGCTGACGCTTCGAACAAATCAATGAATGGATGTGGCATAACGTTCCCCAGGTGAAGAGAAAATAAACCAAAGCAATTATTTCTAAATCAAAACAGTTACGATCAAGATTCAGCAAACAGCTTTTACAGCTAGAATCTACCAATCAGTCCCAGAATCTGGGAATAGTGATGGACTCAGATCTGAACCTTCTGAGAAAATGAGAAAGTTAGCCTTCTAACACCTGGAGAATATTTCCAGGAGTAAAGGAATAATGTCCCAACAAGATCTTGATGAACTCATTCATGCTTGTTTCTTCAGTCACATTGATTACTGCTACAGTGTCTTCACAAGCCCACCTGAAAAGTCAATCAGACATGCAACTAATCCATAATGCTGCTGAGTGAAACTAAGAAAATAGAGCACATTATCCCAGTTCTAAAGTCCTTACACTGGCTTCCTGTAGCTCAAAAAAATTGACTTTAAAATACTTTTTGTTTGTTAGCACCAACATGCATAAGATACCTGTTATAGAACCTATTAACTCTCCAGAATAATCAGGTTTTCTGGCTCAACACTATGCTCCATTCCCAGAATCGGAACCAAATATAAATAGAAGCAGCATTCAGATTTTATACTTTTCTAATCTGGAACGCAATTTCATAAAACTGCAAAAATGCTGAAACATAGAGTTTTTTTTGTAATCAAGGCTAAAAAGTTGCCTTTGATTAATAAAAATTGGAGCATCTTTAGCTTTATATTGTGCTCCAGGTTTTCATATTTTGCCTCTGCGATGCAATGTTTCCTGTTTGTTGTTCATGTTTTCAACATGTAAGGCCCTTTGAATTGCCTCGTTGCTGAAATATGCTAATAAACTTGACTTAATAAAAATACACGATATCTAAAATAATTTATTTATTTTTTTTTTTTTATGTTTCTGTTTTCATACCATGTCTATAAACCGCACATGTTGTGTGTTCACATTCAATAGATGTTGAGCAGTGTGTCATCAAACACTGCCTCATTAACGGCAACATCATTAGGCTGAACGGTGTGTGAGTGGCACTCAGCCATGTGACAACGCTGTCAGGAAACGTGAGGTGTAACGAGACTTAATGAAAAATTTGCATCTCAAAACAAATCTTCTTTCAGTGGGCACGACGGAACGCCAACTCTCGCTGCGTCTTATGTACGTTTCAAGCAGTCACCGTTGGCCAGGTCACATTTCTGAGCGTAACACCGTGAAAGCCACCCACTGTGCCGTAAACGAGATGAGATGATTCCCGTCGAGGGGTGGCTGTGTGATCGGTCTCATGTTGTGTGGCTTCGACCTTTTAATAGTCAAGCCATGTGGCCTGGGACGGTAAACTTGTCCAAAAACCACAACTCAAGCCCAGACGAAGAAAGGAAACACGAGCTAAGGCTCATTTTAAAGCACTTTGGGAGAGTGAGAACAAAATCCCTTTGACATTAGAAAAGTAGCTGCCCACCCATTTAATTACTTGAGGAGCTGCAAGCCAGACACTATTAGCAGAATCTTCTGATTCATTGATGGCATTTATCAATTTAGAAACAGGGAAAATAGTCTAGTCGCGCTAAACCTCTCCAGACTGATTTACAGCTAATCCAGGTGGGACGAGGGAATCAAATTGATAAACACTAAAAAGAACTGAGCAAGCAAACAATTTTAGCTGCGGCTCAGATCATGTCTTAAAATAAACATTCCTGTCAAAGCACGATAGCTGCTTTTAAATGGCTGTACTCCATAACACAAACTGCAGTGAAGAGGTTTACATAGTGGACAACAGCATGAGGTTTTTATTTATAGTGACTTGGTAAAGTCTTCATACCCCTTAAGCTTTTATACATTTTTCATCCTTATACAGAATGTATCTACATTTAAATAACATTTTTTTTTATTATCCGACTGATCACTTAAAGTCTTAAAGTCACCAGGTTGCATCCACGCAGCATAAAACTCATTGGTGTGACACATGGGGTGAAGTCTCTTATTCAAGGGTACATCAACACGTAGCAGAGGAGAAAACTGGAATCGAACCCACGATGTTCCAGTCGCAAGATAACAACTCTTCCCACCGATGCAATCAGCCCCAACAATATTAGACAAACACAAAGTAACACATAGCTGAGAATCAAACGAAAGAGGATGCTTTTAAACACAAAACTGTGGAAGTAATGTATCATTCTGTGATTGAGAAATAGTTTTAAAAATATTCTACCGTTGTAAATTTTGTAATCTGAGGCATGTGCAACACATGCATTCAGTCCACTGGTTCCTAAGAAGTGGAGGTGGCCACACCTGGACTGTATGCATAAGAACCTCTGGCCTGACCTCAGGTCTTTTGCAGTCTGCAACTGGTTTTCAACCAGGACTGTCCAACATTCAATGCAATCTTCACATCAACTATGATAAGCCGCAGTTATGCACTGCTTTGTGTTGGTCTATCACATAAAACATCACCAGCACTTATTTAAGTCTGTGGCTGCAATGTGACAAAATGTGAAAGACTTTACTTTTACTTTATGATACTGTTTTTTTTAAAATAGTTTTTACTGTTATTTCATAAGAAAAAAACATTTCAAAGAAACCCCTGAAATAGTGAAACGCCTCACATTTATGACAGAATCTTTTTTGGCTCAAGTATTCTGACCCGCTATTGTAAGTGATATGCCTGGGGTGAAAAGGCGCTAAAAGCTAGACTTTTAGCCAAAATAAGGTCTGCTCAAAGATCTTGTCCATTCCGGTGCATGTTTACTGGGACGGAAACACTTAATATGTTTGTATAGTAAATGGTCTGGCATCTCAATTCATACATGCTTGAGTAATTAATGAGGTCAAACAGTGTCATATTTTTTCAGTTTGTGAGGTTTCAAAATCAAAGGAAATCTGAATCAATCTGTCGTTTGATGTCAATTTATGGGTTCATAAAAATAATGTTGTTCTTGTGGCAAAGCTAATTTTTTAATGTTCTGCCAACACCCACGCCTGCTCCTGTCCCTTGGCACTACATTTAAAAGTCACAAAGAGCAACGGTTAAATATTTCTGTGCAAAATGGGGCACAGCGTCTGGTGCCAGTTCACCATTAATTATCAATTATTTCTTGTACATAAAGAGACAAGTGGTCAATATGTGTCATGTAAATGGTTAACAAGCTCGTCACGGACTACACGGAGATTTTTTAATGATTTTTATGGAAGAACTACTGTAATGGAACAAGTGACACAATGGAACACATCAGAATACACACACACACACGAAGCAAGAGTAAAATATTATTTTCCTTTTCTAAATTACTAAAGTACACTAAACCAAATTTAGATGTATGCACTCATACATCGGCATAAACAAAAACTAAGAAGTGAGATTTATGTGTCGATGTTTTCAATATTTTTAAAGGCAATTAACAATAAGTAAAAAATGATTACAATTTGCTCTAGTGTAAATATATATTAAAATGAGAAAATACTCATATTCGTGAATGTATTTGTAAGTGTAGCTCCCATCACTTTTTCCCCAAGTGTGCCCCTGAACGAATTTTGAGTTCCTGCATTTAAACCAGGAAGCACTGAAACAAGGCTGTTGATGGGAAAGTTGTTAAATGGCATTTTGGGTTTTGGTAAGAGTAAGGACAAGATTGCACAAATGTCATTGAAAAGCACTTGAACTTTTAGTGCTACCAGGATGCTACACCTCATCAGGACAGACAATTTGGAATAACTTAGTCCAAATTAATCAACTTAGAACCTCATAGTTCACACCTGCCTCGTTGTCTTTTTAACTGTTCAGATAAAAAGTTTTGATATTTCTAGTTGACAAAATTGATGTCCAGCAGAAACAATGGGTTGTGATAATGTCCAACTAAAAATAAAGAAAATCCATAAATAAAAATCTGTCAGCAGATGATACCTTTATATCTGTTACATTATGCCTGCCTTGGTAGGCCACAGTCATAGAGTGTGAAAAAAATTTCACACCTCTCTGGCAGATAGAGTCATTTATAGAGCTTCCACTATTATATTAATTGACAATTTTGAGAATCCAGTTCTTTTTTCCAACAGTTGTGTCTTTCAGTCTTTGTGATGTGGTTTTTGCTCTTACCATAAACCTCGTTCAAGATTATTTTTCTCACACATCAAGGATCTAAGTACACGGGCGATCACAAGTTTTTTTGATAAAGAAATACTCCTGGAGCTTCGCTCAAACATCATTGGGTCATTCGGTCAACAAAAAGGAAGTATACACAAGCCCTTCTAGTTTTCATACACAGTTTTTGTTTTAAACAAGTCATTTGTTTCAAGACAGTTTTCCTCCAAAGCAGTGTTTACTCTGCAGTAAACAAGCCTCAATAAATCTGCGATTTTCAGAAAACTGAAACAAAATGTGTCTAAGGAGAGAAGTAAAAGAGAACCACACTCAGCTAATTTACAGCCGAGGCTAGAAAAGGAAAAAAAAAAAAAAAGGAAAAAGAAAACTTGAAAGATGCAAGTTTGCCAGAGTGAAGCAAAGTGTTCTTTAGCACAAAATAAATTCCATTTTTCACTTTGAAATGTGGAAGCACAGGTGGAACATAGGGGGAGGATGGACATCTGTTAAAGAATCATCTATTTATATCCAGAATGAAAAATAATGTTTACATGCCAAGACTTGTATTCAATGTTCTGCAAATCCATGTGCAAAGTCCATGCAGTGAGACATGGCTATTAGTTGTCATACTGCATGCTTTATCGTTTTGCAACTTTTGTGTATTTTCAACATTTTACTGAGCTTTGATCCCTTCGAAACATTTACTTCAACTTACACTATGTTACTATGACATTTCAGCTGCCTATTGCTTTAAAAGTGTGCTCCGAATTGTGTAATCAGCAATTATTCAAATCGCCTTGACTAATTACAGCTTTGCAACACTAATTTCAGAACCATGTGCTTTTCAAAGGTGTAACATTAAACCATACCTCGCTCGAAAGGAATTACACCGTCTCGCAAATGCACAATTTTCTGTGGCTGATAAAGTAGCGGAGAGCCTTCCAGGAAGCAAGTGGAGTTTTCTCACAACTTCACATGACATGACGAGGTATTGGTATTGCAAAAGGTATTGCAAAAAAGTGGAATAATGCTGGATGTAAAGATATGCATGTCCTTATATGTCGAATGCTCATTTTTCTGAACATTTACCAACACAAATATGAACAGAGAACAATCTATTAGTAGCTAGAAATAAATCAAGTCTATTGAAACACACTCTTTGCTGTCACATGTTCCATTTAAAAAAAAAAATGCAACCTGTTTTTTTTCTCCATATTTTTAAACAAATAAATTCAGTAAATAAAATCTAAATTGCTGTAAGACGTATCAGTAGAGAGCTGTGCATGTTTTTGCAAACCATAATTGTTGAGACATTTCTATTGAAACCAGCCAAAACCAACGTCAACCTTACAGAGAAAATGTATGAAAAGCCAGATCTTCTGCAGAGTGCTCAGGATTCAACATCCAGGCACAACGAATGCTTCCATTGTTCTGTGTTACCGACTTTGGACCGAAAAATAGGATAGACATGAAAAGACCAAATCTGCCTCACCTGGAGATACGGAGGCAAACAGCACATTTTCAATTGACTTTCATGATTTTTTTTTATGTCTTAGTATTTAGTTATTACATTGTTTTGTTGTGTGCTAAGATTGACGTTTTTCAGTTTATTTAGATTTTTGACATTTGGTTACATTACTTTTCAAAAGATATTTTTCAAACTTGGAAGTCAAGGTAAATGTGTATCCTAGAGAGCTGCTATGTAAAATCTATACTGTTTTAAAATAGAAATACCAATGAAAAACTATCCTTACATCCCAAATTAAGTAAAACCAATAAATAAATAAAATAGTTATTTTACACTTCTCTTCATGCTAAAACGGAAATAAATTCCAAATGGATTGAAAACCTTAAATTAGTAAAGTCTTCACCTATTTGAGAGAAATTCATTTAGAGAACTTGTGTTTGAGAACTGTTTAAAACGTCAAATCTAAATTAATTTCCTGAAATTAAGTCTTTTATTTTTAAATGAGTAACAAAAATTGCAGAACTTTTTCACTACAGTCAACCTTTTTGCAGATGATTGGTATGTATGTTGCAGTCAGCAACCACCAGAACACGTCAACCTTCAGTTCTTTGAGTTTTCTGAGGCACTATAAGATGTTCATACATGAATTCTGAATAAGTCTGAGTTTAGCTGATGGAAATAGGTGCATGGCAGATTCTCTGATTACTGTGCTGCAGTTCTCTAATTATTATTTAGATTAGGTTAAAAGCTCCTGCTTCATCAATTTCCTTTCATAATGTGCAAATGTAGGTGTGATTTACTAAGTGCTTGTAAGTAAATGACACTAAATGCATTTAGAAAGACATTGACAGTGAAAAGGGTTGTAACTGTGATCTTGAAGCTTGTCACATGTAATAGTAAAATAAAAGACTCATGCAAGCAGCTAGAATAAATATAAAAAATTTGAATCAACCAGTTTTACTTTACTCCATTAACCCAAACTCATGATCATATATATTTTTTCCGTTTATTAATCTTCTCCACATTTGCATTCAATTTGATAGAATGTCACACTCTGGGGGGGAAAAAAAGCTGAAAAAGTCTCGTCATTCCAGGATGCGATAATTGTCAGTCAGTTTGGTAATTCAAACCAGGAAGAGTGAGACAGAGGACATGTAAACAGTATAAAGATGTATCATAAACAGCTCATCTTTCCTGTTGTGTAAGAGTGTAATTAATTGTCACAGAAAACCATCTTGTGTGCCTACGCCCCTTGATGGGAACAAAAAAAAAAACAACAAAGGCATAACAGAGCTAGTTGTCTCCGATATTGGATATTACTCGCCATGCACACAGAATCACTAATGAACTTCATCCTCTTTCATGCTAATGGTTATCAGGGTGAATTCATTCTCTCGGCCTTTGTATGTAATTATTGATTTTCCCAAGAAGGTGGGGTGTTTAAAGCCCAGTAAACAGCAGGTAATTAGTATTTCTGGACCTTTGGCAGGATAATGTCCTGTGTTACTTCTATTTGTATGCATGAGGACAGAGAATGTAAGAATTCTTTTCACACCCCGAGATAACTGCGCCACAAAGAGCTGCTACCTGAGGCCTCACTTTATCTCCGCTCTAACAATTTGAATTTACAGCTGGACATTAGTGCTGTTTTCAATTAAAAAACCAAGAAGCAAAACAATCTTTCATGAGAATGGCTGTGCTGCAAGATAGAAGTCTCCCTTTATTCCTCAGTGGGTCTGAATGTGGGAAGGAATATTATTTCATCTTTTTCCCAACACACCGGCATTATTCTAATGATTCATCTGAAGCTTTTCAAGAAACACAATGTCTGAGTCCTTCTATCCCCTTGGATAAATGGTACAAATTAAATGTAATCTAGCAAGTTGGGTCTCATATTCATGCAGCTCCTTACAGCTTCTAGATCCAATGTTGGTTCATGGTATAAGTACTGCAGGTGAAAGGATATGGAGATGGAAAAGCAAATACTCCCGTTCCCCTTGATACTTTATTTCAGGATAAAATCTGAACATATGACATAATACGAGTAGTTCTGTAATGAGTGCAGTTTTGCAGACACTCAAATGATGGTTATTAATGAGAAAAAGAGCATTTCCATTCATTTGACTGACAGCAATTGGCAAAGTGTGATTAAAGTTTTTGTTTCATACTGTGCAGAATATTTGTAGATATTTTGTTCCGTATCATAAGTAATCCACTTGCAGCGTGCCTTAGAAGACAATTTCTTCAATCATGAATTAGTCTGTTAATGAAGATAAATCTTAATCAATTAAGCATTTTTTTTTAATTTGTGAGAAATGCAGATACATTCTAATTAATCTACAAATAACTTCTAAAAGCTCTGTAAATCATCACAGATATTTTGTCCAGGACCCATTAATGTTCTTTTATTAAATCTTTTTAGATCAACAAACAGGATTATAGCCATGTGTGAAAATGTAATTGCCCCTCTTGGTAAGTTGTGAATAAACTGATATTAATAACAAAATTTGAGCGCAATCCAAAAAATAAATCAATTATTGAAATGCAATCTAAACAGTGTTAAGTAGGCAAACAACTCTTTAAAAGCAACACGCCATGTCCGTACTTTAAAAAATAAAAATAAATCTTGGACTTCAGTGAAGTTCCAAGAGCACACAAGAGACCAGAACAACATCTAAAGCACCAGGGTCTTATTTGTCTCAGTTAACATTTGTGATTAGGACTCAACACTAAAAAAAGAGACAAAAAAGCAAAAATATTATGTACAAGAGTGTTTCAAGGCAAAAAAACCCCTTACTGACCAAAAAATACGTAATAGTCCATGTGAAATTTGCAAAAAAATTATCCTCAAGACTATTATGAAAATACTCTGGACTGATAAAGACAAACGTGGAATTTTTGGGATACGTCTGTTTGATTGTGCTAAATAAAATGGCAGTACCTGCCTGAAATCTACATAATACTGCTCCTTTAAAACTAATGGCTGTGGGCCGGAAGGAATTCCTGTAGCAGTCTGTATTACAGCAAATATGATGAAGCCTCTGATTGAAAATGTTGTTAAATAAAGTAGTGCTTTTGTATTACTATCTTTATTCAGGAACTGGGGGATCTTCTTTCTTGATAATAGACGGAAATGCTTCTGGTGCATTCTTTGTATTTCTTATGTTGTGCACAACAAATTTGATCAGTTTCTGCCTGAAACTGTTAAGTTTGTAGGATCAAATGTTGTGCCTTGTTGTTGCTAGCTTATAACTAGCTTTAAATTGGTTGGGTGGGTGTGAGTAATTTTAGACTGTTCGTCAGATATCCAAGATTTGTTCCCTTTTCCATTTTAAATTTAATGTACAATGGAGGCACAGTTGCAGCTAAAAACACATTGCAGGAGGCTTCTTGTATATTAACCCTAATTTTCTTGTGGAACACAAGGGCACTAATAATGTCTTGTTTCTTATCTATTAACTTTAATGACTTTCTTTCTTCCAATTCTGAGCACAGACTACAAAACACTTTGCAGGTGGAAAGCACAAACCCAACAATACTGCAGAGTAAGGCTGACGCTGGAGGAAGTGTCACTTTCATTCCCGTCAGAGAAACAGGTACTTATGAACCAAAATCCGATTTTAAACAGCATTTCATGCAAAGTGAAACAGGAAACTGATTTGTGCAGCTTGGTGGAGCGTCACCTCCGCTGACTGAGTTGGGATGACCTGTGCCATGCTGGAAGAATGCAACAGACTTCCATGAAATGGAACACTCCATTAATGGACATTTGTTGTGGATCACTCACTCCAAAATGTCACAACACTCTTCCAGGCCTTCCTTCTTTCCTTTCTCCCTTTCAGTCCTGGGAGTGAAGCAACACAGGGTCACTGTTTGAGAGCCCCTGCAGCTCTGCATGTGTATGCATCATTCATGGACTAGTGACAACGCACACACACACGCGCACGCACACGCACACACAAAGAATGATAATAAAAAATCCTGAAGGCAGGAACATTAAAGCAGCATGCGAAAGCAGGCTTAGGTTTAACAGAAGCAGATGTAGGTACTTCTGACAAAAACAGCTAAAGTGAATGTATTTCTTTTAGTGAATAAATGTTTGCTGCAGTCTCTCTGATATTGTTTGATTGCTTAATTTTAAAAATGAAAAATTTAACCCGTTCCAAGTTTATATTTATTTTTTACGAATTTAATTTTTTTGTTGAAATCTTCTAGAAGGAAGACACATTGCATACACATACATATACATCATAATACTCTTTCATTTTCAGGATTTGGCTTGAGGCCTCAAAATCGGTACAGCATTATAAAAATGTTAAATAAGCACCGCAGTAGCTTTGACAAGATCTCTTGTTGAGATTTTTTTTTTTCCAGCCTAAAGGTGTATGAAAGAAGGATTTAAACAAACTGTCTTTGTTGTTACTTTAGTTTGTGTTTGTGCGACGCCAACAAAATGAATAATAAATTTGAATGAAATTAGTTTTATAGGCCTGCTGTTGGACACCACCTGCAGTGGCATATATTGTTTCTATTCTTCTCCTGCAAGACTTAACAAACTGAGCAAACCTCAAAATGGAACCAGCATGAAAGTTCACATAGCAAAGGTTGGACAATATAAATATTCTAAAGTGTTATGCAGAAATTCTCTAGAATGAACGTTGGAGAAGTTTGTTTTCTTTTATGGCAAAACTTAGAATATTTCATGTCTTATTATATTCCTCTAAATAATAAAGTTTGCCTTACATTAACACCCATCCAAAACAAAAAAGAAAATCACGGGAAAAAAGAAGACAAGGCCAATGAAGCCTATGGAAGCAGATTGCTGACATAAAGAAAAATAAGTTTTTAAATCACTTGTTTCACATGATAATTATATTGAACAAACATGACAATATCTTGTGTAAACATGATAACATATTGGACAAATGTGACAATTATATTGTATAAATGTGAAAATTCCTTCAAGATATAGGCAGTAAATGTTTTTAGGCTGCATTGAAAATGAGACTGAACAGTACGTAGAAGTTAGCATACAATTTTAATTTGGGATTCATGTAGTGAGGAATGATTGGCTAAAAGTATGGCTGGTCCTTGTGTTTTCTGTGGAAACCATACTCTCCAGCTGGTCAGTGAGAAATGTCACCACTACTAGGGGATCAAACCATTTTGTTCTTCTGTACGGTGTCATTTTGTTTAGGATCCCTCACAGAATGTGCATAATAATAATAATAATAATAATAATATTAATAATAATAATAATGATTTCATCCACAATGTGGAGCAGCATCAGCATCTCTCCATGTGTTAGACCAAAATTAAAGTGGAAGTTGACCAACTCATGTAAATTAGCCACTGTACTAATCTTCATTATGCATGTACTAAAAACACATTACCGCCCCCCCATCTGGACGAAATTAATACGTTTATACAATTTAATTAGCACATTTTTGCAATTATCATATGTACACCATATAGTTTTTATGTCATAACGTGATAGCATTTAAAACATATTTTCATACGACAGCAATACGCTTCTGTACAAGTTGACTTAAAGTCAGTAAGAAAAGTTAGGCACAAAAAATAAAATATTTCATACTATTATATTTGGTTACTAGCAAGTTTTTTTTTCTCCATTTATTTGGCTTAGACTAGGAAAAAGGCTCACAACAGGGTTCATGTTATTTCATTCAACATGAAAAATGAAAAAAAAAAAAAAAAGTTTGACTGATTCACTTAAAAAAGCACATGTCTCCATGAGATTCCTTTGACATTGCCTGAACCCATCATGACGTAAAACGTTTAGATCCCTGAACTATTTCATCTCTTAGGCATAAAAGCTCTGAGTTGGAGCCTGTAAAACCTTTCTCTGTTTCTGCACCTAATACATAATTTAAGCAACCTCAGTGATATTGAAAGCTTCATAAAACTAAAGAGGCACTGCATTGGCTAATTTACACAGCCTATTTATTTGCACTTGTGTACTCTAAGTGCTTCAGGTGCCTTGTCCAGTAACCTGGGATGTCTTCTTCACTCCCAGATGAACAGGCTATCTCTGGTCTTGTCTGTTTTCTTCTGACAACAGATGACCAAATTGATTACAGCTACTGTCAGTCTCCCTGAGAACCGCTATTCAATGTCCTGCCAAAATAAAAGCATCAAATGTGTCTCTATAGTTATAGTTACAAAGTTTCAAATATTTACACATAGATTGCAGATAACATTCGGTGTCTAAAATTTCATTTACTGCGGGCTTTACCATTCTCTTCAATTTTGTCTCTTTAAGAAGATTAAAGTTATCAGACGCTTTGATGCTGCTTCAGCTACAGTTAAGAGAGTGCCAGATGGATGGAAATATAATGACTGAGCGAGGCAACCACAGAATTCAGATTTAAAAAAAACAAAAAAAAACTGTTCAGGTTTGCAAGATATATGATAATTACTAAATTATTAAAAGAAAATACTTTTAAAACGGGGAAAGCTGGAAGCCATAACTGTGTCTTGGACTCATCCGAGAGCTGCATGAAGGTAAAATTAAAAAGACAAATGTTAGGAGTTGTAAATTAAGACCAGGGGTGTATATCAAGTCAACCCATTTTTAATCAAAGTTTCACTCTCATGTGTCTACTCTAATGTAATTGGGTGCTAAAAGTTAGACAATTATGCCTATATTTTGTTCTCCACAGTAACAGCTACATAATCATATGCAAATTAGTTTTGATTACAGTTATTACTTACACATCTGAATGGCATGTGCAAATCACTGAGAATGTAATTCTCAGCTTACTTATCCACCCATTAGGGGTTATGTACAGGAAACAAAACACACAAACTTAATATTAGAAATAATTGGAATAATGGTCTTGATTCATTCCAATTCGCTACATAAAAGATCATTGTGATCTCTTCTGTCAGACTGTGTACAGTAATTTACAGGAAAGCTGAAATGAAGAGAATCTCAATAGACTTTTTAAATGTTACCATAAATCTGACAAAATACAGTAAAAGATAAAAAGAAATATGGCATTGAAGGTGTTGGTTTCAAGTAGCTTGACCAGTGACCAGAGTTGTAAAACAATCTAAGAGAAGGCAAGTTTATTTCTATGGTAAATCTCAGCACAAAGCATTTAAAGATGTTTTATGTGATAAAAACATTAACAACAAACATTTCATTGTCACAAATATCCTCATCAAACCAATCAAAAATCATAATCTTATAATATTGGAATGAAGGTTAAATAAATGTTGTATTCTAGTCATTATCATCAAAGGCAACACCAAAGAAGGAGGTTTTAACCTTGATTTAAAGAAACTGTGTTTCAGCATGTTTTTCCTAACTAAGTCCAGCTGTAAACACTTTTACAAATAACCAACACAACCAAAAAATAATAATTACAATTTTGAATTTGGGATTTCTGCATAAAATAATATGTCTCTCTTCATATGATTAGAAGCACTATATTGGTATTTTTCCTTTGCCATTTCCATTAGCTGTTGAGAAAACACTAAAATGTAGTGTGTAATATGGAAATAGTAAAATATGCTATTCAAAGAAGTCAAATTGGTCTTTTATCTGTGCATGTATACAGAATTGAATAAATGAGTGAATGTAATATTCAGTTCTATTATTGTGACCAATGGCTGCTAGAAGAAATGGGTTCCTGTAGGATTCTGTCTTTGGAAGGATCACTCTGTGATTGAAGAAGCTTCCTTATGCGATATCAAAAGCATGCTGTAAATTTGAGGTACTACAGATGATTGAATTAAGTTTTACAGAGCATTATCAATTCTGTTACCTGTTGAACTGTACTTAGTGTCCAGCATGTGTAATGTACTGATATCAGAGGAAGAAGAACATCCTCTAAAACCTGATTACAGTTTGCAAAGCCGTACTGGAACAAAAATCCTTTGGAAGACATTTTCTCTAAAGTTGAAGTGTTTGAAATTAATAAGTATTACTACATTTAGAGGAAAAACAGGAAATCTTCCTGAGAATATCATCGTAACAATGCAGTATGGGGATGGCGGCATCATGTCGTGTGGGTGTTTTGCTGCGGGAGGGACAGTTGCACTGCTCACAAATAAATGGCATCATGAGGAAAGAAGAGTATTGGGACATACTGAAGCAACATCTCAAGATATAAACATAATCAAATGGATCTTTTAAATGAACAGCGACCCTCCGCATACTACCAAACTGGTTACAAAGTCAATGTTTTAGGGTCATCATCACAAAGCCTGGTTCTACATTAAACAGAGTATTTGTGGTCGCAAAAAAGCAGTTAGTCTACAAGCCAGTCAGTTCTTACAAAAAGAATGGCCCAATGATTATTTTTGTCTTTATTTTGTGTCCTGAAAATTTCTGCCCTGAACATATGGGAAAATACTGAAGTGGGAAAACATGTTCTTTTTTCCTTAGTGAAGGGAGGTTGAGAGTATCCTGGCAAAGGAAAGACTTCTTTTCAGTTGTTCCACTGCACCTCATGGGGATCACTTATCAGCAGGCAAATCAGCTTAGTCATTGACCTCATGCCCTCTGGCACTCATTAGTGCAGCATGTGACAGAGATGGAAGGGTGGGCTTGTCCTGGAATACACTACTCACACAGGGAATACATGGTTCACAACTAGTGGGTGGCCAGATTAGTGTGTACCATAGAGAGCTCTCTGGTGTGCTCTGCCCCGGGCAAGCTTTCTCGTTCTTTGCCTCCCTCTGCCAAAACTCCCTATTCTACCTTTTTCTCTTCCAGTTATTCTATTCTTGTTAGTCTGAATATCGAAGGAGAAACTAGAACTGGAGAATGGCTGCACTGAGCGATGTCATGAGCTCAGGCAAGCACTCAAGGCATTATGGGCCCAATGTGCTGAGTGCACTGAAATGAGAGCGGATCAGCTGTGGCTTTCTAACTTTTTCTATAGCATCATGGGCTGTGCACAGTGCCATCTTTGGAACCCCCCCCTAGGGCTTCAGTGGCAGAACATTTGTGATGCAGTTGCTGTGAGCTTAAGCCTGGCATGTGCCACTGTTTACCTTTTAGTCAGGCAGCAGATTTGAATATATTATTCCAGACACCTATAACACCATGCAAAATTCTAGTCATCTATACTTAATATACTTAATATCTTCTGTGACATTACGAAGTTAGATTTTGTTTGTGTCAAGTTTTTTTTGTTTATTTTTAACATCTTAAAATGTATTTCATGATGAATTACGTCATTTCTATTCTTTTGCTGGTTTAAAGAGAAATACAAACCATGAAAAGAGTAAATGTTTACATTTTGCCAGACCTGGGAAAATTATAATCTGCCTCTAAAGCTGCACAATCTCACCCTGCTGCTGTTGGAGGCACAACCTTGAGGCCTTCATGTCATCTAATGCCTTCGGACGGAGGGATGAATGTTTATGGTAATGTGTAAGGAGGCAGAAGAACTATTAAACCACCCAAAAATTTTGTGATGGTTAGAAACACATGCACCCCATGTCAAAGGAGGACAGTGGGTGCATGTCCCACTGTCCTACCTGATTGGCTTGTGAATTAGGCACAAGGAGAAAAGGTAAGGGGTTGCTTGTCAGGCGCTTCATTTCTCTTAGCTCATCAAGTTTCATCCACTGATTGCCTGTCCTTCAACACGACTGGGACTGAATACAAGAACACGAACAAACACGCTCAGACATTTTGATGAAGATGATGATCTTTTGTGCAGTTATTTGATACAGTTTGTTGATTATTTTTAGATTTTTTATTGTATTATAGGAATGTTAACAGTAAGAGAAAACTGCAAAGGTAACTGAAGCAAAATTAATAGTGAAAAACCAGCAAAGCTAAATAGCACAAAATTAGTTGCTCCTAGATGGGTGATCAGATGTCATAATTTGAATAAATATAACAATTTGAATAAATATAACCTGTCAAAAGCAAAAATTATCACAAAATAGAAAATACAAAATTAAATTTCCAGAGATCATGACACTTATCTGATCTATGCACCAAATGCTCACTGTGTCCCTCAAAAAGAAATATTTCAGCTTTCTTTCAACAATGGTTTTCATTTTGTCAATTTTCCATGGCTAATAATTTTCCTCTCAACAGTTTTTCTGTGTATTATTCGTTTCCTGTGTTTCACGATGCTGCCGCCCAATAATTTCACAGTTCTGGGACTGATAGCATACACCTCACCTTATCTTTATATTCTTTTCCCAGCATGTTAATCAATCTCCTTAGCTACTCCAGAGTTACTATGGGCCTCTTCGCTACTGTTAGTTCTTGGTACTTTCTGTTCATTTTCAGATGATAGTTCTTGGTTTTTGTGGTGCTGTTTGTTCTAATTTACTACCAAAACAAATCAAGACATTCACATAGCAGCTATACTAATTTACATACATATAGCTGAAGATTATTCTTTAAAATTATCACAAAATAGAAAATACAAAATTAAATTTCCAGAGATCATGACACTTATCTGATCTACGCACCAAATGCTCACTGTATCCCTCAAAAAGAGATATTTCAGCTTTTAAATAAATAAAAGCTGAAATATCAGCTTTTAAATAAATACATGCCACACTATATAGATTTTTGTTTCTAAAAAAACAACAAAAGTTTGTCAAAGTTTGTAGTTTTAACCACATAAAATGTGGAAAATGTAGGGCATGGATAGTTTTGCATGACATTGCACCAATAAATATTCAGTGTGTGTTTTTCTTCTGCCCCAAAATAATAATAAAAAAAAAAAAATCCATCCAGTTGGATTTTTTTATTGTTCACATAGGGACAGCGACTGAAACATCTGAATAAGTCTTCAATTGGATTTCGCATTGATGTAAACTGTCTGCTTTGAGAAAGATTTCCGCAATGGATATAGTTGCTGTTTGCAACTAAAAATTGCAGAAGCAAATTGCAGAGAAAGAAAAGGCTTGAGGCTGTGGGATGTGTGGCTACTTTCATTCTTTAGCATAGGCGGGTGTTAACACTTTGGAACACTGTGCACCAACTTACTATATTTCCTGATTAAATTGGTTGGACAGCTGCTCCCATGATATTTAATCAAGCTTCCTCAGACCATAACCCCAGAATGGGAGAGTGCAAACACCCGGCATTGTCTTTTCTCGAGCTCAGTACTATTTCTTATTCAACCAGCATGGCAAGAGCAGACATGGGATCAGCAGCGGTGGTGATGATAGTGTGTGAGTTCGTGCGAGTGCGTGCATGTGTGCGTGCCTGCAAAGAACTGCTTTCATGCAAAGCTGTAAGGAATGACAAGAGCATGGAACTCCCGAGAGAGTAAAGGAATATCACAACCTCTAACAAGGATTTTAATTAGCAATTCAGAGACATAATTACAGAGAGTGAGTAACAATTTCTACAAATACATGACCTTCATTTCTGTTAATGGTATCCAAATTGACATTGCAACTATTCAGTTAGGGTGCCCTAATTATTCAGTAATGGAATTAAGCTATACCAGAAAAAAAAGAGAGCATTGTAAAGGACACAATGTGAAGAGGTGCAAAGGGTGCCCACTGCTTAGCATCACTTAGACTTACTTTCACTTTGCTACTCAAATGCCAACAGCTTAAGCAGCTGAATTAGTTCTAAGTAAGAGACGTTTTTAGGTATTTTTAAAAATAAATTTAAAAAGAGGGATCTCGAGAGCATCCATTCCTTTTAAGGTTTTAATGCAGAAAAATCCCTCTGAAATCCATTTCAATTACCTCATTAAAATGGAGAAGGACGTCCAAATGAAATCAACCTTACGCTCTCTAATTGGAAAGTCATCACTATTTGCCTCTTTGAGGATAAATATAAATTACAATGAGCAACAGGGCAAAAATGAGTTGGGAGATCAAACTGTCACCAAAGCGAAGATGAAGTGATAAACTTCACCTCAGAATATGCATTTTGCCTACAGCGGTAGTCAAACCTTTGAGCTATTCCTTGGCTCTTTGTAAAACAAGCACATATCCGAGCAACACAGAAGACTCAGGAGGAAAAAGTCTGAGGCAGTTAAGATGTTCTGGCAGAGCTCACTCCACAGATCAAAGTGTGAGGCTTTGTCCAGAGTGAGATCAGTCGGCGAAAATGGGAGCAGGGACTGGCAGACTCAGCTCTTTTCCTCGGTAATGGGTTAATGCAGTTTTGTCACTAAACCTGTCAGAGCCTGTAGCAGCGGGGAAGATGTACAGCCAGTTGCTCATATGTGCTTTTGTAACGGCAGTGCAAATGGCCAGACAAATATTGTTGCAAACACAAACTGATTTAATAAACCGACTGTTCAAATGCAGGCACTTAAAATAACTCTATATAACATTTCCTTGTATATATTAGTAAGAGTTAGAGTTGCTGGTGTGTGACACCCTGCTTTGGAGCACAGTGTTTCTCGTGTACGAGATGATACCCTCTCACAAAAGTTACATCCTGCCAGAACTGGCACTCAGGGTGTCAAAAGGAAATGAAACGAGAAAGCTCCCATTATTCCCATTAGAAGTCGGTACATCATCTGATAATTTTGAATTTGTTAAGCTAAAAATACAATACAGTCACATAGATCCATTTAAAATGCAGTGCAACCTGTAGCATGGACGTTTTCTCTGCCATTATTTTCAGTTAGAATGATTGCACTACAACTGTACCTGCTGCTGGTGATTGTTGTGAAGTATATTAAAGTTTTTTTGTTTTTTTTAAAGTTCTGCCTTACATTTGTACCCCTTCTCAACTTTGTAAACCTAATCATTGCTGGTTGATGTGACTCAGACATATTACTGTCTTATGAAGGTTACTGCAGTAATAAGATATATCAACATAAAAAGAGATTTTTACCTGCAGTTAAAAGGCATAGTACAAAGTCTGAACCCCTATTTGCCAAGGGCTTCAGTGTAATATGCATGAAAATACTGCTGTTATTTGAAAATCATTTAAAAGTTAAATACTGAAGTTTAAAAGTAAAATCTGTTTCAGTTTTGAGTATGAAAGACTGACCCGTGATTTTAAAAGTTGAATAATTTGAGGAGACGTGATTGCTATGGGTTAAATGTTTTGGTAGCAATTTTTGCTAGATATAAAAAGAAAACCTTGGGGAATATAATTTCACCCCAGTTTTCTTTTAGTTTTTTTTTTTTTAGAAAATACAAGCTTCATCTTAATGATCTCACACATGTTGGAACTGGGTAATAAAAAAAACTATTTTCTAAGATGATCATGGAGTAGATAATTTTTTTTTCTCCTGGGGTATAAATATGAACTTACACAGAGGCCAGTTTCACCAAGCCACCGTTTAAAACGGGGAAAACAAAAGGACATGCCATTCAAATTAGGCAGGTATGCTGCTCTTCATGAATCAAGGAATAAATAAAAAGCTATACTGACTTGAACTTGCCTATATTTGTCCTGTCATATAGAGCTCTCTACAAAGAAAAAAAAATGACAATGTACAATTCTATCTCCATGTGTAAAACAAGAAAACATGTTTTCAAATATAATACAGGCAAACAGAAAACAAAAAGAGATGCACAGCAATACTATTTCTGTTTGTATTCATTATGTTCAGATTCAGAAATTCTCAAAGGAGAAAATAAAGAAGATTTGCTTTGTTCAGTAGAATGTAGGCCATAAGCCTCAAAGCAAGGGTCAAGCCCCAGAGAGTATTATCTGACCTGCTCTGGAAGAGAATCAGAGAAAACCACTAAACCTAGACTTATCTAGTGGGATTTTGTACACTCCACTGTTATTACATACAGTGGTAAAACAAACAAATCCATGAGTGAACAAACGTAATTACATTATTTTGTTATGTAAGGCATGCTTCTTTCTTTTGTTTCACCTCTGGTCCACTTTTACTTCCACTGTAAGCTATTTTTACAGTGAAAGGGCTTGTTCTTGCTCTTACAACTTCAAATCTGTGTGTAGTGGGCAATTCTAACAGTAATTTTTAACATGATCATAAGCTAATATTGAAGACAGTCAGGGATTCAACAAGAATACATAGAAGTGAAAATATCTTATTAAGGGACTCTTAAGTATCTTGACGACTGAAAAATTCCTAAATATGGTATCTGGTCCACACTGGATGCTTAGTGATGCTTTAATGAAAACAACAGAAGCCAGAATACCTGGAAAGAACCCACATATGCACAGAGGGAACATGCAAGCGCCATGCAGAAAGACCCCAGGCTGGCATTCAAACCCACGACCCCCCCGCCCCCTCTTTTATAAGCACAGGCTCCGCCCACAAGAAGACAAAAAGAAAATACTTCTAACTCAAGTAAATACCTACCAAAGTAAGTACAAAATAAATACAATAACATAAATACGGTAACCATAACACACACAAAAAACCTGTAACCACAATAAAATGCTTAATTTAATAAATAGAAAACACTCAATTAATACAGCGTCCCGATGATGTCACTCGTACGTCACTCCCTAGCTTCAACCCGGAAACAGCATGGCTTGAATAAACCGGGAAAATGTTTGACACAGGAAACTATAAGCTAGGATAAACACCACAACTGAAGCAAGAACACCGCGTGTGTGCACCCACGACGAACCGAGCCAGTTTGTGCTGAAACCAAAAAGTAAGTTATGTCGGGTGTGCGCGTGTATGCGTGTGCCTAAGTGTTGCATCTCAGCAGCACGGACTGTACTGTAGGACTACGTCCCAGTTCGTGACGGCTCCTATGACACACGCGAAAACCTAATAAAAAAAGAAAATATGACATCAGAAAGTGTATTTATTTCAGTGTTTTGACTCTAAAGTAAAACGCATTTTATATTTATTTCTAGAGTGATATACAGCATGTTTTTCAAATATTTATTTCAAGTTTGAAAACCAAGAATTCTGCTTTGTGCAGACAACTAGAATATTACAAAGGACTTATATATATATATATATATATATATATATATATATATATATAATTTTTTTTTTTTTTACAGAAATAAAAGCCCTCTGCAGTATCTGCACAACACCTGGTCCAAGTTTCTTTTGCATAATTTACCACATGGATGCATTCAGCCTGTTTCTCTGGTGAAGAATAAGGGAAGCCCATTTTGACTTAATAATTGTTTCTTTTTGCCATTTCGTTGTCCTCCTGATAAAACCCTGTAGATACACTGTGGAATTTAGGTCAGGCAAATTTGCTGGCCAGTCAACTGCAGTGATACCATGATTATTAAGCAAAGTATTGATATTTTTGGCAGTGCGAGAAGGTGCCAAGTCCTGCTGGAAATTGAGATTAGCATCTCCATAAAGCTTTTCACTACGGGTAATTATGAAGTGCCCTTACACTTCCTGGTAGACGGCTGCCCTTACTTTGGATCTAAGAAAACACAGTGAACCGTCATCAACTGAAGCAAAATTAATTAATTAACTCACATTAGATCTTTCTGATAGTGTCTCTGATTGACACAGTTGCAGTCTACCTCCAGTCCTAGATATGTTTGTGCATGGTGATTACGAGAGCAATGTTTTTCTGCACAGTTCACACCAAAGGATTCCCCATCACTCTTGAAAAGAATTTTGATCTCAGTCCTCTCAAAGCTGTTGGTATCCCTTTTGGTTGTGTATCTTTACTGTATTGACTTTTTCTTTTCACTTAATTTTCTAATAATGTAATTGGATACAGCACTTTGTGAACAACCAACTTCTACAGCAATGACATTTTGTGGCTGATCCTACTTGTGGAGGGCATCAGAGACTGTTTATTGAACAACTGTCAAGTCAGTAAAATGACATAGTAAGCAGATGACATCTCTTTTAAAGAAAAAACAAAAATTGTTTTTATTGGTTACATGATTTGGTTTTGATTAGCTTTTTGCTTTCTGAACTGAAAACTGAATAAGTAAAATAGACCTTTTGATAATTTAATGCTGAAAATATAAGTGGTTCAAAGTCTTATAGCTGGCCATATGAAGGAGACCATTATCTAATGATAGCTTTGGTTCATAGCATGTAGATTCAAAATAAACCAATAAACTGAGAAGTAGAAGCTTGTCATGTCCACAGAGAAGTTCTGACCTGACAGGAATTTTGCAAATGGTGACCCAGCTGACCAGCCCTCATGAGGAGGCATGCAGCGGACATTAACGTGGACAGGAATCACCACAGCCAGGATGAATGAGGAAAAGAATCAAGGTGGACATTACCATATCCTCTCATCACCACATTAACTGCATGCGTGAAAATGTGCCGCAAGCACATCCCTCAATTAAATTATGGCAAACTTCCAAGGTCATACCCACATTATTTCTAAATCTCAAAAAAGGAAACAAAGATGTCAGTTTTTTTGTTGATGGGTTTCAACAATCGTATATTTGTTTATCTCGTGTTTTTAGCTTGTTCTGCGATTAGTGTCAGGTTTACTTAAAGACTGAACCTCAGCAGACAGATTTTCTTGTAAATTAGTCAAGGAAGTGAATATTTAAAGTTAATATTATTTAAGGTGTATATAACATAACTTATTAATAGAGGTGTGATTACAGTTAAATATTCTTTATAAAAGGAGGAGTTGGCTGATGTAGAAACTAAAATGATATGGTAAAAATATCTGTCTTTAAATATTTTGAACAGCAGGGTAAGTTGCATTTTTCACGCTACACTTTGTTGAGAGTTTTGAACTACTTCAATCCAAACAATGTATTGTTCGCAAATTACAGATTACCAACTATACAAACAGTACACTTCAATCAGACTCTTGCATGACATACAAACATAGCTTGAGTGGAAGATGTTAAAAGATACACCTGCTTTCCATTTAATTACTGGAAATAGCATGTGTGATTGCAGTGTCTCTGTTAAGTTCTAGTGCATGCTGAGTAAGTATATTGTCCTGTAAAGTCCAATAATAATAATTGGCTAGATCAAACATTGAATGGGCGTAAATAGACGTGTCCAACAAATTAGCATCAGTTAGTTTGCAAATGACCTTAGATGCAGTCACATATAGATCTCTCTTCTTATACAGAACCTATCCATTCAAGGTAACATGTAGCTGAAAGGCAAATAATGAGATGCCAAGGGGTAAACTGTTATACTGAATCCTGTTCTGGAATAACTGATAGCATGATGAAATTTTTCATTGAATATGTTCTTAACCTGAGAGCCTTTACATTCTTTTTAGTGGGGTTATGTGGTGTTAAAAGGAGTCAGTATTTTATCTGCAGTGGAGGGTTGTCTGAACAGCCTCTATTTGGAGATACACATTACTCGGAGTGGAGCACGTTCCTACACCATTAGACAATTTTCTTTTTGTATTCATTACCGGGCTAAATTTACTGAGAGATTGGTTCCTGATTTGTAGGCATGGCTTAGTTTAATATTTCGGCTTAGCAATAATATGTACCCAATGTAAGATTCATTCATAGTTGTCGTGTTTGCTTTAAAAATCTAACAGTGATGTGTGTACCACTTTACAGCAAAATGAATGTTCAGCACAAATTATTGTACCTTAGGAATACAGAAATTACCTTTACTCTCTCAGTTTCCATAATAGAGTTGAGAGTAACATTGAAATGAAATTATTTTTTCTTTATCATTCAAACACAGAACACTGTTTTATGAAACAAAATGGGTATATTTCAGTTTCTATGAAAAACAGAGAAGAATATGCACCATCAGTTCCTGTTCCTAATTTTACAAGATTCAGATGCTCCATACACTGCATTTTATTTGCTTCATATATTCAGTGAAATTACACATTTGTTGATGTGCTGCTATGGCTGGCTGTCAGTTTGAGGAATGGCTCATCATAGCCATGCCCATGGGCAACGTGAATTGAGTTGCACAGCTGGAGTTATGTTAAACATAAGGTGAAGTGACAGAAATGCTAATCAAGTATCAAAACTGACACTGCATTTCCATCGATGCACGTAAGACCATCAATGATTTATTAGTCAAAGTAAATGCATGTGTCACTTCGCTGAGTGGCTCAGTAGTAAACAGCTCACACCAAGGTGCAGCATTTAGCAACTCTCCCCTTCATCACCTCACATGAATGAAAAGCACGCTCCACAAGGGCCAATGATAGTTAAAGGGTAACTTTCAGATGAGGCACATGCAATATATCTGAGGAAGTCACTTAAAGAGTACACTAAAGGGATGTTTTAGGAGCGCAAGTGTGGTTGTGTGTGTGTGTGTGTTCCTGCTTCAAATAGTTTATTCTGCTGAGTAAGCCCTGCTCCTTTACTCCTCCATGAATCGTATTCCTTTCCTGTCCCCAGATCAGCAAGAGGATGGAGAGCAGGACCAGACCCCAATTATCAGACCGTCACTCACAATCCTTCATTTGCCTTCCCGATTGCCGCTTTCTATCCTGCATTAATTTTATTCAGGAAAATCCAGCTGGAACCCCGGGGAAGTGTGGGTGGAGAGGTAAAACACTCCACAGACCAACTGCGTTTTGGCATTACAACCGAGACGGATAAGACATAAAACGCAGCGAGTGTTGCTTTTTTTTTTTTTCTGTTCTGAATATCATTTGCATCATGGAGAGAGGAAGAAAGTTGTCTGTTTGCTGTGACTCTGCTTTGGTGTTGCCAATTAATTTTGAATTTCTTTGTGAGTGGATTGCTGGAAGAGGGCCTAGTTTGATGGATAAACAATGCTTCAGTGCATAATTTGGTTAAGCATGGGAGTGAAAAACGTGAGATCCATTCAATCTTCCTTTACCTAGTTGCTTTCTTGAAATCCACTTAAGTTGACTGCAGACTTCTAATGAGTTTGCTGTAATTGAAAAACTGAAAAGCAGATAATTGGACCATGTTTCTGACATTAAATTCTTTGGATTCCCTTAGCTGTTACCATGAGATCTAAACATGCGACGTCATACCTGCTACCCCCCACACAATAAGGGCTATCACATATACAGTTGTGATAAATATTGGAATAGCAGCTTAATGAATAATTCATACATTTTAACATCTAAGAGAATGCCCACCCACTCTGAGACGTTTTACTGGCTGCTTTGCAAATCAAGACAAAGTCCCGACTGCCATGTTTTGCAGCTATGGTGGCTTTGTACATTTTTAATGGCGAGTTGAGAAAAAAAGGAATAGCTAATGATCCCACTGCTCAGTATGTCAGTTTTTTCTTTTCCTGAGAAATGCACAGATTCACCATGATTGTTATTATTATTATGCTTGGCCCTAAAATCATGCATGTCCTTTTGTCAACAAGCGTATAAAGACACTTTCGCAGCTTCTCTCCAAGGACCCCATTTGCATTAGCTTCCTTCAGTAACTTTGATGGTGTTTATCTTGAGCAACAAGACTTCTTTGTTCATTTATGTAATTAATGCAGAGTCTTTGATTACTGCGGCTTCATTTTCATCAGAGTTTGATACCAATATCTCGCCTTGGCAAAATGCGTCTCCACAAAATCAAAATTATGTGTGCAGAAAATGCCTTCAACCACAGTGTCCACTGTTTTTATATGCTTAATTTGTATTGTTTTAATTTTAGTGTTTGTTTTTATCTCGGAGTGTTTTGTGAATGTCTCTGTTGCAGCTTGGATCATACAAGCTGCTGTTCAATGAGAGTAGCCTGGAGCAATGTATGCTTTCATGTGAAAAGCGAGGGGGAGAATACGGTGTGAGCTTAATGGTACATAAACAATATAGATGCCTCAATAACCATAGAACTGGTGTCCTGTCTTCTTATTGTTTTTTTTTGTTTTTTTTTTACCTTTATGCATGTATTAATTTAGACAGTCTCAGTCAATTCAGTCAAGCATTAGCTTTGCTTAAAAAAGAAACAAGATTTTTACATTCCAAACGTATGTATGTGTTTATAAGAGCACCACTTGTGTGAACATACGCAGTTAGAATGTAGTCCGTACATAAGCTGCACTAATACGTTTTTCAAAACAAACACAGCTCCAAATAAAACTTTACACACACTTAGAACAGTTTGCATTGCCGCTGACTTTACCATGAACATACAACATGTAATATCACAATAAATTCAAACTTGCAAACTCAGTGCTTGTGTTTTACATAAAATTAAATCTTATTTTCTTTTAAAAGGGGTTTCCAATATTATCCAATCATCTTATTTGATTACCATTACTCAAATGATTAATTTAAATGGCAAATATAACTTTCATCCCCATACGGAGTGTCTCTCAATGACAATATCCTAACACTATTTTCCTTCAGGATAGACAGAAATTACATAATGCAACACAGGTGAAAATAATTACTCATAATTAATCCCCAAAATTATGCAATTCAAAATAATGAAACATCCTTTCTGGGTTAGACTACATTACACAGAGCAAAATCCCATGTTGACATTAGTGTGCATAATAATTCTGTCTAACCACACCATTATTTTGGATGATGAGCAAAAATTTGACCAAACAGTGCAACAAAAGAAAATCTCTTAACAGTGCACAAAAAAAATACTTTGTGACAAACCATATAGCAAAATTAATAAAGACTACAAAATGTTTTGCTTTAGATGCATTTGTTCAAGAACTTCTTGAGCGGAGCTCACATTGCGCCACTTACAGGTTAATCAAGAAGCCTAAAACATATTTTAATGAAATGCACACATAAGAATACAACAATTAATCAGAGATTTGATTATTCTGGACATGGACCACATGTTTTAAATTGGGGATTGAAAAACTGCATGCAAATTTGGAAACTCCTTTTGGGCCCTGATTTTAATAGAGTAGTGTTGAAGCAAGTGGTTTGTTGTTGCCAAAACTATATCTGACCTCTGAGAGGACATTAAATCAAGGCATTATGGAATAGAGGTGTAAAGAGGCAAGGCATGGCACTGAATCAAAACACTCTCCTAGAGGAGGCAGAAATTATTCTCAAGGCCATGCAGCTGTTGTCTAATCATTCTAAATTGTTAAAAGGACTGACACAACGAAAAAAAAAATATTGTATAAGTTGGCTTAGTTATGCTGCATTATAATTTAATACCTCATTACCTGTACTAAAAAAGAGGGTTCCCTTATATAAATAACTTGAACAACACATCCACATCTTATTAGGCTCTTTTATTCCTTACCTCTGACTGTGCATAACAATAATAGACTGATTTTTGTTTATTTGTCACCACGCAGTATGCGTAGCTGCTAAACAAGTGAGACAATTTGACAGATATCTGTATAAATTGTGTTTATTTGTGATTGTAAGGTAGAATACAAGAAATAAGCCACATACAAGAGAATGAGTACTGAAGAACATATCCAAAAATAAAATTTATAGTGGGCTCTCAGGCCAATACATAAGCCAAAAATAATATGTAGAATGTTCTTTAGAGTTAGAGCCCTACAGAATACATTTGAAAGTGTTTTTACATTCATCATGCTGAAGTTGTTGATTTTTCTTTTTTCCTCTTTTGTTTCTCTGGAAATGCATCACAGACTGCAGTTCAAGAACTGACATTCTCTAAACCTTCACATGACCAGATCAACAAAGTTTTATGAAGAGGCTGCAAACAAGCATGTAATCTGATCTGATGCGTTTGGAAATATGTATCCAATCACCTAAGCACTCCAATCATTTTCCCATGGCATTTATGTAAGGTAAAAAGTTCACCAATAATTAGCATATCAATCAAGTGGCATATAAAAAAAATGAATGTATACGGTATAAAATGGTTTCTTTTGGTGCAGAGCAACAGAGCAGAACCTTCCAATTAAGCTTGTGATGTGAGACAGATCCAGGGTTAAATGTCATTGTAAAACAAAAAGCAACACTAAATGTCCTTGCAGAGAGACCGTTACATGCTAGTCTTGTGATATTGAGATTTAATATAATGCCTTTTCTGTTTCAGGTGTTATAGTAATATTATCAGGGTTTTTTGTTTGACCGCAGATAAACAGAATGAGGCACAACATCCCAATGAAAACTATCATATCTGTCCTGCCATAGTTATCAATCTGTCTTAATGCAATTACAGTCTGTAAATTTCACAACATTTTCCCCAAGACACAAGGAGCATACAAAACAAGGAGTGTCATAAGCAGGACTTGTATTTCACAGGCATGAAAACAGGTTGTGACCCACGTAACGTTATAAGAACACCACATTATGTGACAAGATTAGAATAAATGTTGGATTCTTCACAGTTTGCAGAACTACTAGATTGCGAAGAGCTGATTCTAAAAATGTTCACGTACTTATGACTAGTTGTTGTCAACTGTGAGTTTCTGGTTCGACTCCAGTATGACTTGGTTAGGTTACAAATGTTCTAATGGTGTTACATTAAAAACTTTTTGACCATAAGAACAGAAAACTGTAATGTAAATAACAGCAAATTAAGTTTCCACTCCTTTAACATATTTTATATTGACCAATTTTGATCATTCTTTATAATTTTCAGAAATTACAATAACATTAGGTTTGCATTCTAACCTATTTTTATGCATGATGCATATACAGACATTGTGTTTGAAGTTTGTTATTGTCGCCCTAACGCATATTTGACTGTAATAAAATAATCCAATTTCTCAAAATTCTGTAGGAAAGTTACACTAAACTTTCCTTTCCCTTTTTTTTTGTAATTGTGTCAGGACAATGGGTGGCTGGATAATTGTGTTCATTTTCACTGCATGATTTTTCTGGCAACTTTAGAAAACGAGAGAACATGTGGTGGACATTGTTGTGCTTTTCACATTTTGAGCTTTCACAAAAAGCAAAGAAAAGAGGAAAGAGGTCTGAGGACACAAAAACCAATAGATTCATAGAGGAAAAAGAGCCACATCTGACTCTGTGGGTTAGCACTTATACAGGGCAGGAGGCATAGCCTGTCTGATGTCAAAGAGCCCGAGCAACCCACTCTCTCATTATACGTCAGAATATTTTTCTTCTGCACCTCCACAGACATCCCTCTGTGAGGTAAAGAGTGTCAAGCCTAAAAAATCTAAAATATTCTAGTTCACTTCCCCCCTCAACATTGTTCAGGCACCGGTACATGTCAAATAGTACAAACACTTTTTTTTTTAAAGACAGAACTTGACGAGTAAAGGGAAAAGAAGCATTTTGAATGTGTAATCAGAAGTCTGTTCACATCTGGGATGTCAGGTGAAAGAAATTACCTGCAATCAACACAGCAGTGCAGGAAAACAGCAGTATTCTGGGTCCTCAGAGCTTTACTCCTTGTTGTCTGAGCCGTATAATGGTTTGTACTGTGAACATGCTGGAGCACCGACTCCACTATCGCAGGATTTGCCTTTATAGATCCTACATGGCAACAAACATTTATTTCTTCAACATACAGATTCAAGCAGATCCTTGTAGCCTGTAATCCCCTCACAGAGATTAGTTGAATAAAAACATGCCACCGCACCAGCACCCTGTGATTTTTGCACATCAAGGCCATAAAAACAACATGAAGAAACATGTGCGCATTACATCCTAGGAAATTTACACCGTTCATTATTTAAACTCAAGGTGTGAAATTCCGTCCTTAAGCACTGCTCCATTGCTTACATAATTATCATGGTGCATTAAATTTCTAAAGCCCCAAGACCCCCGAAATGGTGTACATGTTTATTCCTGTAAAGAAAAGGTATAATGCAAAACAAGTTTAAGAGAAAGCTGTTTGCTCTGAGCCAAGACAACGTGTTGCCAGCAGCTCGGACTGCTTCATTTGTATTCCACAGATTGTATCTGAAATTTAGAAAATGTTAATTGGAGACAATGTGTGTGGAGGGAGATATAGCTTGACATGTATCCAACTTAATAATGTTAAGGATTAATTAATTATTCTAGTAGTATGCTTAAAGCAGAGACAGAATGCCACACTCAATCCATACAGATAAATAATAGATGAAAAAGATAGCGGTGAATGTTAAACATGGGCTAGAAGAGAAAAAAAAATGTGCTGGAGTGCCTTTCAGCTGACACACTGAAATCAAAAGACTCTGCCTTCCAGGATCCAACAGTGGACATGTTGACAAAGCCCTCATTTATTACAGATTCCCAGCCCCGTGAGCATAGCAACGGCAGGATTCTGATTGGTCGGCTTGCCCACAATAAGCCCAAGAGCCAAAATTTCACCGCAAACCTATATTCATTTAGTTCTGCAGATTTACATCCAGCTTTGCAGGCACCAAAATCCAGCATGACATTAGACTATATTCTGGCCTTTTCAAAAAGTGGAGTAATCTCTTCTTTCTTTTATGGAACCTCAATCCTACAGTGACCAGCATGTCCCATATGGTGTGGCAGCAGAGGCAATAAATTGAATTAAATAAACCCATTAGTTACAGCAGTCACCTTCTCACCTCAGCCCAGATACACTTTCATGGTAAGTTGGTCCTTTATAAAAACCAGAGGACACTGCTTAAGTCTGCCATGACAAAATGACCTTGAGTCATAAGAAGAATGTGTGTTCGTTACTCAAATCAGTAAAGACAGCGGGGTTGCTGCGATGCATAGCCTCAATGAGTCATGCAAGCATTTTAGAGTAAATGTATGCTCATTCAAAAATCAATTCATAGTTAGGATTCTGTCTCCTCCCTACTTGTGGACATGAAACAAACTGGAGGTCGATTAGAGTACAAAGCAACTTTTCGTCGGTTCACCATGGTCGTACTTAAGATGCAAGTACCAACTGCAGTTCACATCTCATATGAAAGAGAAACCAAGGAGCAGTCAAGGATCCTAATGCAAAATGATCCTAATAGAATGCTTAAAGCTTGCTGCTTTACCGAGGTGGATGACTTGAACAGACTTCTAGCCAACAGTTTTATTACTCTGTAGCTCAGTATTTGATCTGATTTATTCTGTTTCTCTTGCCTAAATCTGAGGAACACCGTCTGTTTGGGTGAGCAGTGAAGTTCCAACATGCAGGCTGTGTTTTTAATCAGAGCAAAACACTGAGTGAATTAAAGGTCAATTATTCACTTAGCGTAGTGTAGGGGAGAGACGGGTAAATCTAGGAAAAAAAGATTTGTGAGTAGTCTTTTTCTTTTCCTGTAAGCGTTGTAACATATTGCACATGTGGCTATATGAGATATCAGCAGTGAAGGTGCTATTGAGTTTGTGACGATGTTAGCTGTTTTTCATGAGATTTTTATCACTGTAAATACAGCATTTGTACTTTGCTGCTCCACCTTTCAACACATCATGTTGACTACTTTTTTTTTATTTTTTATCTTTTTTGGTCTACCAAGGGTCTTTTTTTCTTTTTCTCTCTCTACATCAGTGCATTGGAACAGGTAAAGTGAATGTTTTGGTACAGTTGCAACAATGCAAAATGCTTTACTTTAGTAATTACAAATGTATATTCCAAATAGAACATGAATATATCCATTTTTTTTACCTTTCCTTCATGTTAATTTTCAGCATATCTTATAGTCATACACAGATTATAAAATGAAATACAAATAGGACCTTTTATCATAGCATGGGACAGTTAGACGCTGTTGGTTCAAACTAACAATCTTAAACTGTGAGAGCACTACTACCAGTAAGGCACAGTTACTGATGGAAGTCAGTGAGATTGATAGCAAATAGAAATCTGAACTCAGCGGAGAAACTTCTGTGCTTCCATCGACTGAAACTTGCCGAAATACCGCTGTAATACACTGCAGGAGGTAACGAAAAGTGGTAAATCTCAGTTGGTAGAGATAAAAAGTGCATTTGACTGAAAAACATATTTGTCACAGAAAATGCAGAAGTTTCTCCAAGATAGGAAACAACAAATACATACTCGTCTACCAGCTAATCATTTGTAATTTCACACTGTTTTGCTCATGGTTAATTATCTAGAGAAGAATATCAGTTCCTTGATATTCAATGTTTTCAGAAGTGATATTTTTCTCTCCCCCATGCTGATCCCTGTCAGTAGGGAACGGACATTTGTAGACGTTGATTCCCAAAACAAGTACTATGTACTACGTGGATTTAAAGTGCCGTAAAATGAAACCCTATTGTTTCCACATTCGTTGAATAATCAATGATGTTGTGGATAATGCAGTTTCAGTTTTTCTAAAAAGTGAGAGATGTCATGTTGCAATACATATATATTATTTTCTCCAAAGATGTATTGGATCCAAACCATCAAAATGAACAGATCTCCTGCTGATAATTTCTATTTGGTACATTTAGCTGAATTGCTGAGACTGTGTTCAAATCGTTCTCGTCTGCTTTGATAGAACTCATTTATAGTTTGACTTTTAACCTTTTTGGATAGCGTTTTAGTTAAAACTCCGGTTGAGGAAAAAGGCTACAGAAGTCACTTTCTGCTGCTTTTTAAATTAACACTTTTTCTGCTGCTTCATAAATTACAGTAACAATTAAAATGCATGATGCAATTTAATTGGTAGTTTTCTAGCAAACAGAATGCAAACCAGGTCAGACAGACAGGACGCACAAGCACAGATACTGGATGTTTTTCACTGAACATTATGGTAAAAACACTTTGATTGTTGACAAAAACCTAGATTGGATTGATGAACACAATTTTCAACACCTTTTGTTCATCAAGACATTTGCACTGTGATTACAAACGAAGGCCTATATTTTGTAGCACCTTCTTGAGAAATGATATCAGTCAGGATTTATAATATTAACCATTGAAAAAAACAACTTGATCAAAATGATGAGGCCATGTTTGGCATCTAAACAGGACATCCCTAGTGTCAGGAAAATGTTAGTGCTTTTTAACTAATTTACCCTGAAAATCAGCCAACCAAGCATCTTGATCTCATGGCATTAAATTTAATTTCTCACCAATGGATCCAAATTGATGCTCTTCCATAATATCCTTAAGGCCATATAATTGGCCTTTAATTAAAATATTCCAAACTGTCTCTTGTGTGTATATTACATATTTCACAGCAGTAAGGCCAGCAGATAAAGTTGGAGCCATTCACGTTTTTTGCTACCAAATAAAGCACCTCAAGAGTGGCGCAATTTTCAGATGCTGCCCTATAGCTGCACAATAATGGTCGAAGCAATGTGCTGAAAGTTCAAAGTCAACATCTGCCCGGTGATCACTTTAAAAAAAAATGCACATTTTCTTTACTAATGCAAATTTTTTACATGCTTGCAAAAGATTTTAAATTATTACACAGATTTGTATCAGTGTGGTGATCAATCTTGGTCTACAACTTCAAACTTTGAAATTATTTGTTACTTTTTTTTTTTTAAACAAATGTTTTTTTATAATAGTAAAACAGTCTGGTGGAAGACATGCAATTAAATATATTTGTCCAATGACAGAGGCAAAAAAAAGGCATAATCTTCATAAAATCTTTTCAAAGAGTAAAGCTGTTCTTAGGAAGATTAAAAATTAAAAAATTTCTTACAATAGTATTCTGGGATGTTTATCTTCAATTTACATTAAGACAAATTCAAGTGGAATGAAAACACTGCTATGACAGGTTGCCTCACGCTAGAAAATAATTGATTTCTAAAAAGTGCAGTTGCTGGGTGACAAGGTTGAAGAAGGCCCTCTGTTGGTCACAGACACAAAGCTTTTAACATTTTTTGAAAGTGATTAAACATGCAATGTTGTGATTCTAACATTTTAGTTTTTAGAATAAAAAAAAAACATGCAGAATTCATTTGATGAATATTGACTATGAGAAGAGCCAGAGGAGGCCAGAAATAAATTCTTCACAGTAACCCCAGGGCAGAACTAATGCTGTTACATGAGCACTAATTTAAACTAAAAGTGTTTTCAATTTGTCTGCAGCATATTTCATTGTTCATTTCATTGTGTGATTGTGTTGTCAACTGTGCCCGCACAAGCTCGCAGACAATATTTCACTGATGTGAAAGCCCCCACAAGGGAAGAGTTGGCTTCATGGTTGAGAGCAGGTAACAATGTTATTAGAGAGGCAGAACACGTCAACTTTCTTCTGAATCTCTAATGCCAATAATCCAAATTGCCCAGGAAAAACAATCACATCCTGATACAGCAATTAGCAATTAGCATAATCCCTAAAAGCATCCTTTTGCATTTCAGTGGCTTAATCTAAAGTCTCAGGGGAGTTTGGCAAATGCCACAGCTTGTGTTAATGACTTCCAAGTTACCAAATGCTTTGAGTGTCCGTGGCAGAGATGTCAGCAATACGCAGAGCTGCGGAATCGGGATTGCGCTGTGAAGCTTCCCAGTTCAAAGTTAACCCATCACCACGGCATCTCTCAGCTGCATGTTAGAAGTGGAGTTCACGCGTCTAATACACAGCTCATACAATGTTTCACGCTGTGCTAAAATTATACAGAGCGCCACATGGTGATTTGGGAGAAAGAACATAAATGAGTAAACAACATAAAGCGATGAAAAAACTTCAAAGATGGTGGGACAGGCGAGCAGACATCCTGGAAGCCAGTGAATGTGTTTGTGCTTGTTTGTGACAGTGACTCAGGGGTGTAAACAGAGGAATTAGCTCACACCTCTAGAGTCTCAACACATCACACAGCTATAATTGAATTAAGTCTGTCAGGTTTTTCTTTTTTTTTTTTTTTTGTGAATTATAGCAGTTAAAAGAAATTAAATGTGTAGTGGTAAAGACCACACATTTATGTTAATTTCTTTCGAAACTCGTAAAAGTTTTTTTTTTTTTCTTGATGAGAACAAAGATTCTCATTCAGCATTTTGGTGGATATATTTAGTGCGTAATGGTCATACTCGCGTGATAATGATCCCTGTTCCAGAGGGAGAGGCAAACATTTTCTTTCCACCATCTTTCAGCATAACATACTACAGAAGCACCTATCAGCTCCTGGAAACACATTTGAAACATACTCCCAGAGGCCCCTGCATCTTGGCTCCATGACCATTCCTGTCAGGGTTTTCCCTTTGACTGAACAAATGCATCAGCTTGTGTCATGAGACCAGATCCCTCCCAGCCAATAAGGAGCACAGGCAGCACAAGTGCTCCAGGAGATGTGGAAGGGAAATTGGAATCCTGACAAGTATGATTGACATGCGCATTTGTCCCAAGGTAGCCTTATTTGCAGAGATTTAAAGACGTCTGTAAACCAGCATTCTGCCGAGCAGAGTCATTGTTTCTCCAGACTGGAAGCAGAACACTCCAATTCCGCCGCATGCAAATAATCTTTTGGGAGAAATGAATCCCTTTGAGCATAAAATGACTTCAGCTAATACTTTATTTTGGGGCTAAAATAAATAATTTAACAGATGAAGCATTGTCATTGTATTTCAGAAAGTCTGTCCGTGTTGTGGGCAGAAGAAACACAAGCGTGAGAGCTTCCCACTAACCCAGGAGCGTTAGCGGAAAAGGCAGCTAAAGAATTTGATCCCACAATGTTGATGGACACAAAAACGTGGATATGAGACTTGATGGAAAACCATTACTCACGGCTATTTCAAAGCACCAGAAAAGAGGAAAATGGTGAATTAAATTCTTTCCATGAGTAAAATAGACTTTTACTTGAAGGATTGGAGTGGAGCTACAGCAGGGTAAGAGAAAAGGACAAATGTATAAGAGAGAAGGAGGAGCAAATAAATAGATTTCAAAGGCAGGATGAAATTGACTCTGCCCATTAACTTCTCCAGAGGGTTTTTTTTTCTTCATATGCAAATACTATGGTGTGTTATTACTTCTCCCATTGATCTCTGGGGGAAAAAAAAAAGATCAAACTTCTCTGGAAGCAAGGGTGCTTTAATTTAGCAACAATGAATCAGTGGTAAAAATAAAAGCCTTCAGAATGGAAATGCAACTCTGTAGCCTGCCCGATATGAAACTATCCCTATCAAATTGTAATATTTCCTGCATATCAGATGGAAACCTTGTGAACTGTTTGAAATGGTTCTGTGTAAAATAGATTGAGCTTGAACCTAATAAAATGTGTAGGTTTCACCTCATACTGAACAGAAAAATCACACGTATTTACACCTTCGTTGCACATGTTTTAGCGTGAAATGTTTTTTTCTTTTCCTTGAAATAATTAACTCCGCTTTCCGTTAATGCTTAACATACATCTTCCACCGCAACATAGTGTGCCATTAAAGAGATTTTAATATTCCACGTTTTTCATATGAAGCTCAAAGACATTTTATTGAGATTATATTGAGATCATGCATGCACTAACTGTGCTGTTCTCATAAACACATTAGTTTTATCTTGTGGTATCAAGAAAATGTTTGTTTTTAAATAACTGTGCTTTCTTGAGATCTAACACAAAATTTCATCATTTAGTATTGGTGTGATGATACGTTTAGCATCTTTTAAAGCAATGTAGACATGATTAGAAATGCATCATAAATTTATATAGATCTTTAAAAAGGCAAAACTGAACTAAAATATCTTTTAAAATAATAATATTTAAAAAAAACATATGAATAATATCATTAAATGTGTCTCAGCAGAGAGCTGGATTTGAACATTTTTGAACAACTACTAAACTTTTCATGATCCAACAATAAGTAAGATACTTGGAAACAGTGGGAGTTATACAGCAACAACCACTGCTGACCAAAAAGACACAAAGTATTAAAAAAATCTCCTTGGATGGTGTGGGTTCTGTTACATCTAGTACAAAACCAACACAGCATATCAAAAAAGATCCATCATACATGGTGGTGGTGGTGACATGATGTTTTAAAGTCTTGAAGACCATAATTGCTGGAACTTTAAATTCTGATCTGTGTTCAATAGCTTTTAACCACAAGACAAAGCTTGTCAGGTTATGCAGCTGGTTAGTTTCTGGTTTGTCCAGGTTAAAGTCTGGACTTAAATCTGATTGAGATGTTGTGGAATTATCTTAAACGTGGTGTTCTTACTCAAAATCATCAATTGTGACTGAATTAAAACAACTGTGAAAAGAAAAGTCCTGCACAAAATCCTGCACACTGACATAAAAGACGCACTGGCAGTTGTCTCAGATGTCTCAGATGCTTGATGGCAGCTTTTGCCACAAAAATGAGAAAACCTTGTTATCGGTTTAAGGGAGCAATTACATTCTTAAGTAGTATCACATAGGTTTGAATAGCTTTACTGCCTTAACAAAGTCAATCATTTGAAAACCGTGTATTTACTTGGACTTGTTTTTTTTCTTTTATACATTTTTTTGATCATCTGACACAAAATAGCTAAAACTGCAGACATCTGTAAATGAGCAATTACTTCACAGAATTGTATATGAGAGTTGCCACTTTTACCTTTTAGATTGCAGAAGCCCTCATTGGTACTCTACTACACTTTGCAATCAGCTGAATGTTTGACAATCACCAACCACTGCCCTTTCACCACGAGAAGTCAATTCTAAGTTGAAGTACATGACTTCATCATAATATTGATCTAACAAGGAGGAAAAGACGATATAGTGGCAGAGTGGCTGCCTGATGCATTATTTTAGAAATTGGTGTGTGTGTGTGTGTGTGTACGTGTGCAAGGAGCAGATATACCGTCTGGCCTACTGGTGGCTTGAAATAATGTGTTATCTTTCTGAGCTGTGCTGAGTTTAAACAGACGGGCAAACAGGAAATAAGAACGATTGCTTCTGTTGTAGCTTAAAGTCTCTCAGCTCTGTGGTGTTTGTTAGTTGGATCAAGTGGCGAAGGGGGGTGGGCGATGAGGAAAACCAGAGTGATGTGGTCCACTCTCCTGACAGTTCAGGGGTGTTCTGCTAATTAAAAAGTTTAATTCCACAACTGCAACATCGGCATCAGAGCACTGAGAGGTACGTCCTTGTGAGACTTGGCGCCGTCTTATCAGGCGTCGGCAGATTCTGCCACGTCGGGGAGCTGTGGGACAGGAAGGCACTGCTGCGGCTCATAGGCCCAGCTGGAGAGGATGGCATCCTGCCTGCTTGGGGATCTGGCCCACCTTACTCCGTCTCATCTTCTTAGTGAGTGGAGTCCTGGGCTACCAATCAGGTGGAAGGAGTCAGGAGCTAAGCTGCCCCCATGAAGCGAACCAAGAGGGGTAAAGAAGGGCTAAACAAGGGATAAATGTTGGATTTGGACTTTCTGCTGCTGGGCTTGACCATGGATTCCCATCTCCATTAAACTCCTCCTGTCACTAAGTCCTTTCTCATGACCAAAGAATGACGACACACTAAACCTAATTCTTCACAACGTTTTCTTTGACAATCCACATCTGCTTATTTCACCTTAATACGCCGATGTTTACCACAAATTGGCGTTCGCTTTTAGACATGTATTCTTACTGTGTCCAATGAAATATTCTATCTCGATGATAAGGTACATGTGGAATGAATAAACTATACTGAACAACCTTCCCTGAGCCAAAAGTTTTAGTTGTAAATGATCTATTGATTACAGAACACTGCAACTCATACAAAGCAAAAAAGAAATCCTTGGGAATGACAACACTGTGACATCTATTTACAAAGGCCATGTTTAATCATGAATAAAAGATGACTGGAAAACTGGCAACAAAAATAAAAACATAGTAGTCAGTTGAACGGAATTGGCTGAAATGAAACTGGAGTCTGCGTTAACTAAATTCCTCTGGGTTTAGCACGACTGCTGGCTGCTGTCTGAGCTCAGGGATGCAGCAGTGAAAGGGTAGGAAGATATCTTGCAAAAGATTTATGGGAACATCCTTTTGGCTTTTATTGCAAAGGGGTTAAAGTGTCATTTTAATAACATAGAGATATTAGAGCTTGCAAACCTCAGTAAGACTCTGGCTCTGCTTTGCAGGGAGCTGATTTATTTCGTGTTTAAATGTTTTTCCACTGGAGGAATTTGATTCCCTAAAGTGAGCACATTTTAACCTCTGAGGCACTAGTGATTTTCTCGTAAATTCTCAACATTTTATTGTTATTTAGATGAAGTTACAATTCTGTGCGGTGTACAAATCTCTTTTTGATGTTTTTTTTTTTTCATTTTGCCTTTTGTGGCAAGTCACAATTCAACAAAACCTTATAAAACCTCAAATAACTTTTTATTTTAGACCACGTTTATTCTGTTAAAGCTCACATTTTTCTTTTCTTCTGCAGGTGTATAATTCAGGATCTATAGTCCTGTCCAAGGGTGTTACAATTCCTCCAGGCCGCTGTTACCTTTACGTGTCAAACCCCTCATAGCACCAGTTATTTGATGAAGTCCAGCACATATATTGATTTTTATATTCTGTAAAGCTTTATACTGATAAATGTTATGAGTGTACATTAACTTACCACTTTTGCCCAGTTTTTCTAAGGAGCAAGTTAAGAATCACTAAATAATTTATTCATACATGAAGATAGTCAAAAGGAAATGTTAGGGCAGTTGTTTTTCAACTTTCCTTTTGCAGAATCCGCTTTCAGAGGTCTGTGTCCATCTCGCCAACATCCATTGGTTAAATTGTTAAATGCTTGATTTGCACAGTGCACAGACGGAGCCTCATAAAGACGCCACAAGGCCAGTGGAAAGCAACCTGTAACAGATGCTTCATTCTAAAGTGGAAGTTTGACTGAACGTTTTTTAAGCTTTTTCAAATTTCTGCATTTGCATTAACATAGTCAGATTTGTTAGTTATCAAATTAACTTGTAACACATAATACAATTTAAAAAAAGAAAAGTTGTATACTAGGAACTGCTTACAATTTCCAGCTATAGTTACCAATGATTAAAAAGCACATTTCCGAGCACAGCTACAAAAAAATAAATAATTCTTACACCTTATGAACAGCATAATAAAATGTTCCAGACTGTCACTGTCAGACATTAATAATATGCAGAAGATAATCTTGGATGACGAGAAGTCCCCTGTTGTATTGTTCGATCATGGTCACTTTGCTTTCCTCTGAAATGGACAGCCTCTGTCAGTTCTCTACAGTATGTTATTCTTAACATACTGGAAAAATGGTGGCGACCATATCAACTGAATAAATATGTGCTATATTTAATTAATGTTTTTTTTTTTCTTCGTTGAATGAAATAAATAATTCTTACTCTGGTATCCATTCTGTTAGTTAACATTTCAGTAAACACCGTTGTTTGACATTTACCTAAAGTGAAAATACCAAACAGTCAACATGTCTAATGGTTTACATCCTCATTAAACATGTCTACACAGAGTAACTTCCTGCTGTGAGTGTTCACCCTCGGTGGGCACGCATCTTCATGTATGACTGATAATCGATGACATTCTTTAGTGCAATTTACGACCTACATTATCTTTCCACTAAAGCATAAACAGCAAAGACTTTTATGATATGATAAAAATGGCTGTATTGATTATCACGCATCAGGAATTTTCGATTGAAAAGTGAGCGAGCATATGTACCCGTTTGAGGCCAATATAAAGGGAAGAGATAAAATACTTGCTGTGATGACTCATTCTCTTTACTGAGAAATAAAGATAGACGTGTTGAAGCGCTATTGGAAGTCCGGTGTGTGTGTGATGATGATGATGATGATGATGATGGCACTGCTTAAAAATGGTAGATAAGCTGTTCAAGAGAACAAAGGCGGGGGGAAAAAAACAAGCACTGGACTCTGTCTGTGGTACCTGATGCAAACTTGGATTTTTTAATATTTTACTAGAAACCTGTGGATCTGTGCCTTTTTTTAAGAACATGTAAGTTCATGTTTTTTTTTGAAAAAGCTAAAGCTGTTTTTGCAAAAAAAAAAAAAAAAAATGTGTGAGCAATCTCAGTGAGAAATACAGAACTGCCCAAATTTCCAACTTGAATTTAACAAATATCTTGTAGCTGTCTCCACAGTTACTGAAATTTCTAAAATATCTTAAAATAAATGTTTTAATCTCTTGTGGCAGCCACCCGGGGATGTCTTAGAGTTTGCTCTGCCTATTTACTCAAAGCTCTGCCTTGGAACTTCAGGCATCAGCCGAGCTCCCGCTCCCCCCCTCCCCCATCCCCTCCATACACCTCGACCACAGAACTCAACCAGAATAGTGGTTGCAAAAATCAGCAAACACCTGGTGAAATCTGTGTGACTGCTGAGATCATTATACTAAATACTTTTCAGTCCAATGCTCTTTGAAAACGGCATCAATGGACACCATGGAAAAGGTTTGTCATTATGGTGTGCTGAGGGGGGAGAGTCAGGATGGCTACGAAGTTCTTAACCCTCCCGTTGTCCTCGGGTCAAAATGACCGAGATTTGTATGTGTTTTCCCTATACACAGAAAATGAGGACAACAGGAGCCCAGTTTTAAGGCATCAGATATGGCTGTGATGCCATGACAAATTTCCTTTAAGTCATGTTTGATGTGTACACCTCTTCTTTTTTTTTTTTAAACAAATGAAGATAACATAGTTACTTGATTGGCTGTAAAATGGCACTATGTACCTGGAAAAAAAACAGAATACCTTATTTTAAGTATTTTATAAAAGGTATTCATGACCTGTTTTTAAGATGATTTATTGGGAAACTTTCGGTTAGTAATCCATGGCTTCCTGTTTTCCTGAAGTCTAAATAGAACAAGACACAGGAGCCTATTTCTTTTTTGCCCTTGGCCACTGGGCATGACAAGGACCCACCTTTATCCTGCCACACATACTGAGGAGGATAGTAAATAAGTAAAACCTGCTTCTAAATAATTTTTAATGCCATTCCAGAAAAAAAGGTTCTTTGTCCTACCATCATATATGCAAAAATGCAGAGTTCTCTAAATGCTACTGGGACTTGAAGTGAAACTGTGTGCTCTGGCTGGATGAGACTAAAGTCACTTTCACACTGTTTCCTATTATGCCAGGTATGCATGTTACATGTCTGCATGTGTTAGTTTTTTTTTTCTAAAAGAACAGATGGTATGCCAAATAACACTCTGAGGAGGACCTGTGATGCTTGTAGCTTGTTTCCTTTCTATATGCACATTTTACCTAGTTTGAATAAATGTCATCTTGACATGTTTCTGAAATACTAGGGCATTGTAATATAAATCTGTTAGTCTCTCTCAGAAAACTTTCAGTGCAAGGAATTGTCAAAGATCCCTCTCCCTATGTGCTTTAACTTTAAATTTCTATAGAAGACAATAACTGGCAAAAAAGGAATTGTAAAAAGGAAATGTGGCAAAAATGATTGTCACTTTTGCAATCCTTAATTTTTCAAAACACTGCATTTTTTGTTCTCTACAGAAAGAAAAAAAAATACTTTAAAGGTTGTTTTTTTTAGATAATGCTAATTTAACAAATGAATATTGTCTTTTATTATTATTTTATTTAAATATTTTGAGATAGAACTGTAAGTACAAGAAATATAGGCAAGTCTGGAAACAATATTCTGCCTGCAATGCGCTGCTAAAAACTGGTGTGATACAGCACTTAACCGGACACACATTTTTTTCAAGATATCCCTAACAGGTAGCTTATTCAGACACTGGCTATAGAAAACAATAGCAATTCTAAAGGTTTTCAGGTTTAAAAGTTGTCGTATTTCTTCTGATAATTGTTCACATGTTTTGTTTGTCTCTAATGATGAAACACTTCAAAGCATTAGGTTAGAATTTTAAATATTCTTTTTTTTTTAAAAGTTATTTGTGTAGTTACGTCTTGTGTTTTTCTTTCTTTTTTTTTTTTTGCTTGCTTTATACCACCATTTAAATTAAATTATTCCAAAAATAAAATAAACATAATTAAATAAATAAATATAGTCCATTAATACCAGTTCTCTCTTGAGATGACTAAAACTGGATATGTGTAGGACTGTGTAATGAGATTAAGAAACTGTGCCAAACAAGGTTAGGATTTTGGGTAAAAAAAATACACACACACAAACATACACACATTAAAAACAGCTATAGATGACGTGTTAGGGTCATATTCCCTGTAGTTTATGTATCATCTCCATCAAGATGTGGAGCAGGTGTTACTTAGGCAGTCCTAAATTTATGAATCACACTTTATGAGATCACTGGTCTCATTTAACTACACTGATGTTTCAAACATCTGTAAGTGATCATAATTTCACTTCCATTAAGTGCACATTAGCCAGAGCATTACCAGCTGAGGAGAAAGATGTCACATAATGCATCATTCGAGGCATGCTTTAGTCAAATTAATTTCTTTATCGATGAAAAAGAAAAGTGGCTTTCTACTTTTTAACCATTTAACTATGTTCCTTGGCAGCTGAAATGAGAAAATAAATCTTGATTTCTTCAGTGTATCCTCTTTTTTTCCCCCCATTCTTCTCTGAGAGTTAAATCCTTTGGTGGATGTCCTAAAACCGACAAAGTTGAAAGTGAAATGAATCCTTCTTCACAAAGTTTGGAAGCTCAGGGACCCAAACAGCAACAAGCACATTTGTTATTATTTATGTAAGCACGTCGTCCTCTCGTCTAATGAGCCTTTCACCGTAAGCATAATGAAACAGCTTGCATTAGCACAGGCTAAATGAGCAGCCGAGAGTTCCCGTGTCTATGCAGCAGGATGAAAGCAGATGTTCCACAACCCAAACATAACAAACCAAGTTCTACAAAGGAGCAGAAGGGACTTAGAGTCAGCATCGTTCTCATCAGCTCATTGACTCCATTTGAAGATGTGTGTATGGTAAAAAAAAAAACTTGTGAGAACAACACCTAAATGAGCCATGGCCAACCAGCCACGAATGAGGCCTCAAATTGATTCCCCCCCCCCCCTTCCACCTATGAATGCATCAGAAATGTACAGCTAATAAACCTGGAGTCAAAGTGAATATGTTGTCAACGGTTCAAAACTATTTGAGAACCATTTCCAAACATTTAGTCAACAAGCTTGGAACGTGTGTGTTATAAAAGTGTTTAGTTTTTACTTTTTGAATATTCCAGGATGGATATACCAACATAAAAGTAGTTAAATAAAAATAAATAAATAAATCAGATATATGACAACATTTTGTCATAAACGCTCTAGAATAGCTCAAATATTATTAGTGTCAACATTAAGACATCTGAAAATAACCATCGACATTTATTACAACATCTAAGAAAGCATAATTGTAGAAAACTTTATTCATGGAGCAGAATGAGGGACTTTAAAGTGACACTAACAAATAAAGTACAGGAAAATAAATGTAGTGTGTTTCCACTGGCACTTAAAACCTCTATCTTGTTTTAGAAATTGGTAAAGGCCCTGAGCTTAAAACTAGTCTTGTGTACATTACGTTTAAAGTTAAGCACTAAAAACTAGTCCTGTAATTGACACTTGGGAAAAATTGAGTTCAAAATCTGAATCCTATTTGGACTTCTGATGAGGTCAAACAAATTATTATAGCAAAAACAGGATTTTGGAGAAAAGTTTATTCACTATTATAAAATCAATTGTTTTATAATTTAAGAGAGAAGTCACCAAATAATGTGTAAATCTTTACGATGGATGTTGCATTAAAATGATATTGGAGTCTGCAAAAGTCACTATTCTCCTTTTGGTGCAAGAAATGCAGCTGACACTGCGCACTAAGTTTAATCCAGATATTGGAAACTAATTTGTGAATCAAACAAAAGGTAATTGTCACCATCAATCATAAGCCAGGTGCCAAAAAAAAAAAAAAAAAAATACGATTCACAAATCTCATTTGTGGTGATTTTAATTAAATCTGCAAAGCATTGTTCGAGCCCCGATAAAAGGTTCGATTTGAGAGCTCACCTGTACCAGTCCAGTCCCTTCTCGTAGTTCCTGTCAAAGAAGTGCGGCTCATTCCCAACGGCTCTCACGTCCGGGTGCACCCTGAGAGCCTCCAGCAGGGCTCGGGTTCCCCCTTTCTTCACCCCGATTATAATGGCTTGGGGAAGTTTCTTCTCCCCGTAATCCGAGGTGCAGTTCACCCTGAGTTCGCTGTCCGTGGTGCTGATCTCCTGGCGCTCCCTCTCCGGCGCGGTGGGGCGAAACGCCGCCGCAGATTTAGTTGGAGATGCCTGCGTCCTAATCCACTCCACTGTCCTTGGTTCGGCCTCATCGTGCTCCCCTACCGTCGGAGCCGCGGTTGTTCTCTCAGCCTGCGTGAATTCCGTGAAGACTGGCGAAGCCGAGTAAAGTTTCTCCCTCAGTGTCACAAAAGTTGTATCCTCCGTCACCAGCCTGCCCTGAAACACATAGTTCTCCTGCAGCGGGAACTGCAGCGAGTTGTAGCAGCTCATCAAGCTGTAGAACAAGTAGGTGACGGAAAGGGAGAGGGTGAACATGAATAAGATTTTCCGGGGCACTTTAGAGGTGAAAACCGAAGTGCTGGACCAAAATGCCATCTCTGATAGCAGCGATCCTCTCAAAGAAGTGGCCAGACATGTTTCCACCCCGAGTCTTGCATGGACAAAATCAACAGTAAAAATCAGTCCCCATCAGCGCTGCTCCAGCTAAAAAAGCGCCAGGCTGGACCAGACCACCCTAATCCAACCAAAGCGCATATTTATCAGGACGGCTGAGGAGGGGGGTGGGTGGAGGGGGGAAAGGGTCGTTAAAATTCCGGAGGAATATCACGTCTCTTTTCTTGAGTATTGATTTCTTATTCCAGAGCTGACAGACAATGACACAATTTATTGGACTGAACTTGCATATTTGAGAGACTGAAGGTCTGGCGCCCTTCCAGATGAACAGCCCGGCTTGAAGTGGACAGTGTGCGATAGACGGAATCCTGGCATTTCTTTTATGAAGAAGGGAGAAAGAATAAAAGCAGAGTGTTCAAAGTACAGGCTTCTTCCTATCAGCCGCCGAGTCTGAAGTCCAGTCCCGTCTGCGATGAAAAGAGTGGATTTCCATTCAGACAGAAAACCTACAAATCCACCGAGTCTCTCCAACGTGAAATAAATGAACACAAGAGCATTTGTGCTTCTCTCTATTTACTTTGTGCTGCGGAAAGTCGACAGCCTTTGCACAAAAGCTTACACACTTCCCACTGACTACCAGGCTGCCGCTCGGTGTCCTTACGCCTTCTCACATTGGTAGGATCCTACGATGTGCGCATCGGCTGTGTGAGCTCATCTGAGCTGAGGCACAGTAAAGCCACACAGTACAACTAGTGTGTACACCCACCTTTCCTCGTGTCCGCGCAGAAAACAGCGCTGTAAACGTCAGATTTCCTAATCTGAGGGAGTTTTGTGATGGGAAAAATTCCGCTCATTCCAGTGGCTGCTGGCGGAGATTAGACTCCCGCTGCTGAGATTTCTCAGCGCTTACCATGAGGTGAATTAACTCGGGAGTGTTTGGAGTTCACAATTAAGATCAATCTCAGAAACATCATTTAGATATGTATTTTTTTTTTCTTCTTTTTTTTTGAGAAAGCTCATGCCTGCACCCTGCTGGTTTTTTATAGAGAATTGCAATAGTTAAAATTACAAAAAAAGTTTTGTTTTACAATGCCGAGTTGAAGTAGATAATGTTAAGTTGCCTTGTATTCAGTTTGTGCTTTATCCAATCACTGGATTTTTGAGTCTCATGTTTGCTCATCTACTGACACAAACTGTATAAGTTAAATAAATCACACGTACAGAAAATATTATACACATTATAAAGCAGAAAAGATCGCCGGACATGTTAGCAAAACTAAAAACAATCTCAATGGCATGTTCAAAAGTCTTGTCAAATAAATCAAATAATCATCAAAACCTTATCATACAGAAATTAGATCCTTTTGCACAGTGAGAGGAATTTGTTAAAATCCAATTGATTTCAAAGCTATCTCCATGATTGAGGAGCAATATATATATATTTTTTCCTTATCTCAGTAGTCAATGAGCACCTGGCCCAGTCAATAGGAACAGAGTGTTGGAGCGAAAGATTTAACTTGCTGCATTTTTTTTGTATAAATAAAGACTTTACACATAACGACAGAATGCAAATAATATTTTCATAAATATCTTTCCAGCAAAGCAGAACATCTAGTGCACTAACGACAAAAGTCGAGTCAGAGCTTTGAAGTTTATGGTAGACTGTTTCCAAGATATTTGATTGTAAATACAAACTGTGATTTAAATTACATCTCTGCAAATACAAATACAAAAACATAAGGTACCTAAGAGGCTTTTCAGCAGGGTTGACTGGTAGACAGAGAAAAAACAAACTGTTTTTTAAAAGATTTTTTTTAACCATTTGCTTGATGTCAGACTTTAAGGAGAGAAGATCATCAGTAAAAATGCATCAGTGTTTTCAACCATCCAATCCAAATGAATGGTTTGGATCTCCAAACCATTCATTTGGATTTAGGCATTAATAAACCGTTCCCACCAGACGTCGCACATCCAACATCTAGGTCCTCTGTCGCCATCTTCATAGGCCAGAAGCAGTTTTCCACTTCACTGATCACACGAGAGAAGATCGCAATGGTTGGATATTATTGGACTCAAGCATGTCACATGAACATGGGTAATAAAACAGCAAAGAGAAGTTTTCATTACATCGCATGAAGGTGATGTAATGAGCAAACTTTGCTACGACGCATTGAGCGCCGTTGAGTGTAGCTGGATATTCAGAGGGAACTAACACAAGTCCATTATGTGGCATGGATATACTCTGATCCCTTTATTAGCTGTAATCAAAATTGTGGCGCTAAATGCATATCCATTGCACAAATATTTGTCTACATTCTGCTAATGTAAAATAAAAAAAAAATGTGTTGTTTCCATTAAATAAGAAATTACTTTAAAGTCATAATTGAATATGTATGTTCACATGATAAGTAATCAAAAATTATGGTAGTGACAGATGTAAACAGCTACAGGAGACATGTTCATATTTCAGCCATGGCGCTAGCATTCTACTTATGCAGCATTTGGGGAAATTGTGGTTTTACAGAAGAGCTATGGATTCAATATGTGCAAATGACACACAACTGTACAATTTTTGTGAGAGCTCTGGTGGAGCCAGCTGCACATTGTCCAAAAAAAACAAAAACAAACCATCATCCTCCTACTACTTCCTGTCGTCTTCTTTGTGCTTTGTGCCATTGGCCACATCCGGCTGTTGATTACGGCACTCCTGTGATGGAAAAAAAAAAGTGTTTCCGTTGCAGTTAGTTGAGATACATCTCTTTTGATAGAGCCACAAAAAACACCTCATCCTAATGCAACAACTTTTTATTGAGAAAGTTTTCTAAATTGCCATGTTTTCATTTAGCGAATTTATTTTTGTAATTCCAATTTGTGGAATTCTATCATAAATGAAAACGCAATTTATAGAGTGTTGAGCAAATTGTTATAAAATATGTACTTTGTAGTTTGTAGGTAAACCTGCAGACTGTACGACAAATCCATTTCCACAAAGTATGAAACGTAACTATACAATCTTGATGTGCAAATGTAAAAATATGCATTTTTTTCTTGCTGCATACCTGCACTTCAACAATAACAAAAAAAAATCTAACATTCAGAGTTGCTGATGTACTTCAGCACACATGAGCACTTAACATAACATAGTGTGATTGTAAATATGTGACCATATTTACAATCACACTATGTTAACAAACAATACTTGCTAAAATGTACATTCCATTTGCTTTTTATGTCACACTTGCACGTAGTACAGATGGGGACAGTAGACGGCACATTCTTGTCGATACTCAGGCCTACATGTTGTTACTAATACTTCTTTTGCTATTTCTGGAGTTTACGCTTACAATCAGCCCAACAGAAAGATCCTTTCGGGACACGGATCAACTTTATCCACTTAAAATGCAACTACACATGCAGACAATCCTTATTGACACAGCCAGTCACATCATCATTCTCCTCATTGCTGTCAGAAAAACACAAATGACTTGTTGACTATTTCATAAGTTCTACTTTTGCTAGACACTGAACTGATTCTCTTGAAGATTAGAAAAAGCCTGAAGAAAAAAAAATGCTGCTTCTATGTGATACTGTTTCCTATCAAGATGGTGCATCTCTGGGAGATAGCTTACTTCTGGTTTGGTTTTGTGGGGGCTATGAATAGTGACAAATGTTAGGTTTAAAATTGCGTATAGTTGGAGTTTGGCATGCTCCAACTAGTCTTCCAAAATACTCCAGAATAACAAAATATCTTAAAGTGTTTTAAAATAATCCTCTTGGAGCTAAGGCGATTAACGGGGAGCATAAAACGGAAATTAGTGTTTAGTTTAGATTACACTATGTTAAGATTGTTGATTTATAACACAAATAAGAGTGTGCTGTGATATTCTGATATCAGAATGAGAGGTCAAGGGGAATGTTAAGTTTTCCTCTGTAAATATCAAAGAAAGCAGTTATGTATTCTGCGTCATGTCGCTGCTTTGGCACATCATACTCTAAACGTATTACACATTTATGGGCACTGACTGTAATTACTGCCTGGAATATTCAGTGGACCTCAACTTGTACACCCTGTTCCCACAATATGGCGATCTAAAATTGCATGTCACCCACATGCCTCCCTGGGTTAGTGAATCTAATTCATCACACACCAGGAGAGTCATTGTCACAATAAGTAATCAGTCACAAATAATTTGCAGGGCCTGGTTGTCTGGACAAAAAAAGCTGCTGGGGGTTTTAAACTGTGTTGGGAAAGAGGAAATATTTATACGAACTTGCTGCTTGATTACATTTGTCAGTTCTAAATGCCTGTTACTTACTGGGGATGCATAAAAGGGATGGTGCGAAAATCCTTGATATCTCTGACAAAGTCAGTGTACTGCCATTGCACGTTGGCATTCAACAAGTCTTAATACTCCAACTGAATGAGAAAGCCTGTTGCTATTCAGGTTTTCATACAGAGGTGAAGAAAATAGTATCACTGCAAACCTTTCTGTGCCTCATTCTTGTGCTCAGGTTGAAGGAGGTGATGTTTAAAATCTAAAACTAGTATTTTTACTACAAGTAAGATCCTTTTTGGAAGCAATATCAAGAAGTTATCAAATAATGCTGATGCCTAATTTATACAGAAATTGAAATGAAATATGGGCTAAAAGAATGCCAATTAAACTTCATCTAATATTAAAAAATATATCAAGCAAAATTAAATGTGTTAAAAACAGTTGTTTATATGTGATCACCAGTGTTTCCGTGAAGAGTAACTTTAATCTTTTGCTGAATAAAAACAAAGCAACATTCTCTAAAAAAAAAATAAAATCTGAAAAAGTCCGTTCTGAATCTCTGTTCCAACTCCATTTCTCAGTTCGAAACATCTCGTGCGTGACAAACAAGAGCCTTCCGTAGCAATGCAGGTGATTGGGTGAGTGGGAGGAGAGCACGGGCAAGTGTTTGGAGCACAATGGTTCCTGGATGTTTTGCTGTCAAGAGAGCGTAGGAGAGCTCAATGAGTTTGTTGAAATTGTTGTATTCGCAAATTGCCACTTGGTGAAGCAGAGAGCTCTCTAACACCAACTGCCACGTTTGTAAGGTCCCGGCGTTTTCCGACTACCTGTCTAAGAGCCACACAGACACAGTTTTTTTGTGAGCATGCTCAGACAGCCGTGACATAAAGCAGCTAAAGCAGAATGTCTCAGTTTAACAGTGGGAATTAGCTTTATTAAGATGGCTTCTCCTCCTCCCCACTGATGATAAATTACTATCCAAGCACGAGAGACAATATATTGAGCTGTTTGATCTTCCCTTTGTTGCGCCTGTTATCTCAGCCATTCATAAATCGCTCAGACATTGTGCTGCCCCCATGGATGCTTTGTGATGAGATAGTGTCTATTTGCGTTAACAAATAAGCAGTCACTCAAGAAAAAATGTGTTCAATGAGGATGAGGTGGGGCCCGACAGCTCTGTTGCATAAGATTCAGTAGGTCGAGCTTAAAGGCCAATGTCAAATTTACCTTCAGGCAACAGGTCTTCATAGGATTAAATGATTTAATGTTATTTAAATCAATTTTTAAAAAGTGCTGCTTCAAATATAGATAAACAGCGCTGGTTAAATTTATTGGCACCCTCAGTGAAGTTGTATTAAGACCCTTAGGTATTTGTATTGTTTATTGCAGTAGAATCCAGGCTTTTAATTTGAGTACACTTGATAGAGTGGGGGGGGGAATCCAGTGATTGAAACTGAAATCATGGTGCAATTATTGGTGCCTCTAATAATTCAAAGCAAAATACTACTTTTCTACTTAAACATTTTACAAATTTCACAGAGAGGATTATTTACAAATTTTTTCAGAGGATCCAGGGGAACAGCTGCTTTTTGGTTTACTGGTAAAGTCCACATGATTTTTATTTTAAATGTTCTGGTAATTTAAGAAGTTTCAGATTATAATTTTAAGCATCCAACATACTGAGGTGAGTGAAGCTTTGCAATAGCTTAGAGTGAGAACAACATCATTCAATATAATATGGCACAGATTAGTCACTACAATGCAGTAAGTTAAAAGTAAAAGATCGGGTTTTAACTTTGAACCTCACGAGGCACTGTACCCGCAACTTGAATTAACATTAAATCAAATGTCTTGATTGCTATGTGGTTATAGAAATCCATCTTCATTTAGAATATAAGAAATGTGTCTGTTCTTTCCTGATAATATTATCTAGTTTGTTAAGCAGATTTATTTACCTGGTTTGTTGGAAATATAACAAGGCAGTAATCTTCAATAGGTTGTAATTGTTCAATATAGGAAATTCATTGATCCTCATATTTTAATGAACCCACTGTTTAATTTGACCAAAATAAATGAACTGAAAACATATTGTATGGAGTCTTTCAGCCGCGCACATCTTTTGGTCAGCAGTTCTGTTGTGGGAATTAAACTTGGTTATCCTGAAGGTAATTAGCATCTTAAACAACAGGCACACGCTCATTGATATGCTAATGAAGTATTAATGTGAGAACAGATTTCCTTCATGATGTGATTCTGCTTCAGAATGCATAACACAGAGGAGTTTGGAGAAATCATAAACCCCTAAGACTGTAACTCAATTTCTGTCCAAATTTGTAGAATTCAACAAACATGATGTTCCTATGCTGTCTGTGAAACACATCAGCCCTGAGGCACCCTCTCAATATAGTTACTGCTCAGGAGCTGCTGCAGCACCTGTGAGATTTGGGTCTTCTGCTATGAAATGACCTGATTCTGAACTCTGATGGAATTGAGACAAACAGACACTGTGTGCATCCTTTAGCAGGTACAGACATACTGACACCTTAATCAATTATTTAAGTCATTAACTAAAGCTAAAAAGCAATCACCTGGTGTGCAAAAAAAATAAATGTCTAGAGCAATCACATTGAGTTGGTGCTGACCATCTCTATACCTGTGAAAAATTAATTGTTAAGGGACTTTGTCCAGTAATGCAATTGAACATAGAAAACAACAATAAAGGTACACAGGTCTATGAGCTGCAAAACACAACAATCCTCAGACTAAGAAATGACGAATCAATAAGACCGTGTTATTTATTTTCTCTCTTTTCATTGCACCCTCTGAATTGCTCATAGGCTTTATAGTCACATATAAAGGTGTCTGCACGTTTTAGTCTTGCGAAGAAATGTACAATGTGAAAAACAAACTGAAATACACAGCAGAAATATAAAGCATATTGCGCTCTTTCGGATTATGTTAGCTTTAGCTGTCTTCATTTAATCGTGAAAACAGAATCCGTGTGGAAAATGCTTCTCAGTATCACCTAAAAGCATATTCCCATTTGTCTTTCTGCAGAATGGATGCATGAAAGAACAATTTATTTAATTTTATGTGTTGAGAAACACCCTGGAAAAAATGTTAAATTATCATTTATAGTATTATTAAGCAGAGCAACAAAGAGCAAGGACTGCTACACAGCTGAGAATAGGAATTTCATTTAAGCCAACCAAAATAAAATGCCTTGGGCATTTTGCCAGTTTGGACACTCCTTGTCCATGTTTTACTGACAAAAATCTCTGGTGAAATCATTTAGTTCTTTTTTCGTTCACTGGTATACAAATCATACAAACAAGAATCTGGTTAATGTTTATATTCATGCAAGACACGGAAAAAATGGGGCAAGCAAAGTCATGAATTCTATCTATCTAGAGACAGGAAGCCTCAGGGTTTACACATAAACAGAGCCAAGATGTAAACACATAAATATAATGTGTGAATACATGACTTAGTTTGATGTTGTATGCTGGAGCTTGGTCTGATGCATTTTGATGTTTTTAATGATGTCTATTGGCAGGATTTTCTTAATACATGCTATATCACACTGTGGTCACATTATGGGGTTCAAGGAAAGATGATGTGTTAATATTTACAATATATGTAATCATATGTTTGTGATGACAATTTCTAGAGTCTGGTCTATCCTAAATAATTCAAATAATATAATAGGTTTTATGTTCAGTTACAAAAAACCCTTCCTTGAAAATAAATGCAATGAGTGACATCCGGAGAAAATGTATCATTTAGTTTCATAAACTAAATATTTAGTTGGTAAGCTGAATTTTTAGCTCTCCAATTAAATATTTAGCTTGAAACTGTGACATTTATGAACGATGAATAACATGGAGAAAGTATGACTTTGGAAAAGTAACCCTCATCTTTTTAGATGACAGGCTAAGTAACCCAAATAGTTACTGTTATATTTTTATTGTGTAACTTTATGAACAACATCCCATGGATGCAAAATTGCTTTCAATGTATGAAAGATAAAAGATCAATGCAGGTCCAGCTGCCAAGAACTTAGAAATGTATTTCCCATGTTAGCCAAGTGGTTATAGAATCAGGAACATGTCTATTTATGAGTACCAACAAAACGCTGTGTGTAACATTCATGATTCACATCCCGCGCTGTTGCAGCGATATTGTCTTCCTTGTTTTTAAGTGGCTGGAGGGTCAATGCGGAGGTGAAATGATAGATACTATCCTTTACCTGATCAATAATTCTGCCTTCTTCCAGTGTTGCTCTGGCTGCCACACTGTAGACTAATTAGATGATAAAAAGTGATGGATGTGTATTAAATTCAGGAGGCCCTTAAGAGAAATCCTGTGGGCATTGTCCAATTTTCAGCCGACCTTTTGATCCAGCGTGTTACTGCGATGCAGTCTGATCAGTTTTCGAGGGGCTGTTGTAAAAATTACAGGTAGACAGAAGAAATGAGGAAAACAGCATAAACAACTATTGATTTACAACAGATGTTTCTGCATAGGTCACAGTGGCTTTGCTTCATTAAAAGAGACAAATTATTTTTTTCCCCCCCAAGTGTTATGTCAGAGATACCAATAAGTTATATGAATAAAAAGAAAACTCTGATAATGTTTTATCAAAGCAGAACGATCAGTTTCCCATTTAGTTTGAAAAAGGAACACTGTATAGAACATGAATGGTCCTAATAATATTACAATATTAGTAAGTAATGCAAAGAAACATTCTTTAAAAAGCCTTAAGATTTTGAATCAAAGACGGTTGTTTTTTCTAATATGGAGAAAAGTATTACTTCCTTTTTTTATGAGCATGACAAAACAATATTCAGGGCCCAGAAGCAAAAGCTAATTCTCAGATTTTCAACTCCATATTTTTCTCCCTAAACATTCACTACCCTAGTGTTTTTTGATAGAAAATGGAATCCATGGGATTGAAAAAAATTAAATAAAGATATTTGATTTGTATTTGGGCTTTTAAAATACAATAAACCAGTTTTCCCTAAATAAGAGCAGCTAAAGTCAAAGTAAACTTGGAAGATAGCGGTGGTGTCTTTCTTTGTAATGTTTAAAGAGGACTTAGTGTTTTCTTCCCATTTTCTCAAATTGTTTGCTCATGCCTTTTGATTGCACGCTCCTTTTTGCCGTCCTCCCGTCGCGGCAGTGTGTTATCTTCAGAGTGTTGATGTTAGACTGATGCAACACTTGGCCTGCTGTGCTTTGTGCTTTTTTCTTTAAACATGCCGGAGCACAGTCAGATAATAGGGTACAATTAGGGCAGAGGTGAAAATGTTCGGTGGGAAGCATCATCACAGAAAAAGCAACTTCTCAAATGACTTTCATTTGAGTCTGGTCTAAGAGTCACTTTTCTCTAATGATCTATCAATTGAGTGTCCCAAGCTAATGACTTTCTCTTGCACGTTGTGCAGTGTGTGTCCTCGTTCCAGCAGTAATGTCCTCTTTGACATTGTTTTAAGGACTCTCTCTTTTACTAAAGTGATGCAGTTGGAACTTGGGCTGATCTGCATGGAACTCTGTCTGTGGACCAGAGGCCTTCTCCTGAGTCGTTGTTTCTGCGTTAGCAGTGTCCCCCCGGTGCCTCCCAGGTGTGGCTCTCTCAGCATAATTAAGGTGGGATCTGCCAGGGCTTCTGGGCCAGGGTCATTCATCAACTGGATCACCCGTAAGATTAATGCGCTCTTGCTGCAGCGCTCCAATGGATTGCTGCCACTTGCTGAGATCATTAGCGTTGGCCTCCGTATGACTGCGGCGGGCTCCACTCAGTGTATGGAAAGATTTGCAGCTTTGCATACTAAATGAACAGTCCATCATTGCCTAATTAAGGGATTATTGGAGACACTTGTGTCCAGTCCCCCGGACAGTAAACCATAACTGAAGGGCAAACTAGATAGATTAGCTCCACCTGCTTGGTAGCAAAGTGCAAAGTAATGAAACTGCTGACAAGCGTAAGCTCAAAGGGAGGGAGTGTGTCATCGCACAGCATGTAAATCCCAAGGGAACTTAAATTAATAACTCATGCTTTCATTGCATACGGAGCGAAAGCTAAAGTATTTTTGCCAGCTTTCACCGATTGTGCTTAAAATTAAGTGTTACTTGTACTACTAGCGGTAGGTAGATAGTTTGTAGGACTTGGTTAAAAGTCTGATACAAGTACAACGTGAGTATTTAATGTATGCTCAAACTTTGCTTTTGACTTTATGTCTTGTGGTTTCCAATGTCACATATGATGGCTCTTTCACATTTGCTTAGATGTGTCACAGTCCTTGAGTTTAACCTATTTTCCAGCTGTCCTTTATGCACACTGCATTTATTGATTACTTCCTTCAACATACACAAACTCCATAATTTTTCATATTCACTGCAAGATACTTGTTATTATTTATGCTCTAAACATTCACATATATTGGATTATTTCCAAATTTGGCAAGCAGTTTGTGTCAGTTTGTTATTAGTTAGCTACATAATGGCTGCTCTGAAATATCTGTCTTCACTATATGTAATCCGCTTTTACATATAGTGATTCCTTCCAATGAAATATACTGGAAGCAAACATACAATTATTACTTTGTGTTATTTTGACAGACCATTACAACTGCAACTTCATCTATACTTTGAATAGGAAGATCCGTCATTGCCTCACCTCTTTTAAGTTAAAATCAATAAGCCTATTCACTGAGTATTTATATTTCTCGCAGTTATGTAGCACTGTTAACATTCATTCAAACGCAGTGGGAACATAATTACAGTTCTTTCTGATAGCTCTGTTTATAGTCTCTCAATCAGCTAATTGCTAACTGTGCCTGTCTCCTATTTAGTGCTGAGCACATGGTGAACTGTGGGTGTTTAGAACTTATTTGCTATATAGGAATTACTTGCACACACGAGCAAAGAGCTGGAAATCACTATAAAGCTCTATAAAGTCAAGTAATAATTTTCTGTAGGTCACCAAACGACCTCTTAGCAATAAATAAGCTCAATATTAATACTGGGAGCACAGTCTCTCCCCTTCAGTGTGCCTCATAATTCTTTCTCCTGTCTGTCGTGGTTGCTGGTTCGACAGTGCATTCGTGTTAGCACACAGGGATCTGGTATGCAGCACTGAACAAAGGAACTTACAGTTTTTCTAAATAAAGTGGGATTTTCAACTAAAATCAGTGAACTCAGACAGACACAAAATGCATACATAGATATTGCAATATAGGGAGTAAGAAGTCTTCAAAGAATTCTGATAAAGAGGACTTCAATTTTTTAACATTTAAACCTTGAACATAAAGGTTTTCTTTTACGAAAACGAAATTGTACCTAGTCAAATTAACCTAGGTACAATTTATTTATTTATTTTTAAATTTTATCTCTAAGCCAGTCATTGAAATACACTAGGCTCAAAATGTTCCACAAATGCAGGTCAACATGCTGGCTGTAGGCTGGCAAGAGCAAACAACTGATATTTAGTTTGCAAGGTACTCAAAATTTTAGTTTGTCTTCTGATTTGGCGATACAAGCCACAACTACATGTTCACCAATTAGCATTTATATATAAAACGTGGTGAAATATAGTATTACCAGTTGTACAGAGAAAAAAAAACAAAACAAACTTGCACACATAATAATGAATGCAAATCTGAATGTGCCAAAATGGAATAAAAATCTTGTGTAAAGCATTATACAGCTTCACACTGAGATATGAAGGGAGGGCTGAGTGCCGCTTCTCCGGCTGTAAGCCTTCCTGTATATGAGGCTTGTTTTTCATTGACTGTGTCAGGAATCAAGAGGGCTAATCCCTCAGAGACTTCAGATGAAAGTTTCAAAAGAAATAATGAAAGGCACACTGCCTCAGGGTGTGTATCGGGGTGAACGTACAGCAAGCTGGAGAGAACAGCAGCAGCGCACGACAAACAGTAAAGGAAGAACATAACAGCTTCCCTTGCTGCCACCCCCACCAGTCTAACTATAAATCACATATTCTGTCTCCAAGACATAAACAAATACACAGTGGAGCACATCAAAAACTTGGCACAGCATGAATACTTACAAAATGTGGTATTTTGCAGCTTGTACTTTTAAAATATCTGAATGATCCATAAAAATGATGAGAGACTTTATAAAAAGCAACATGAGACCACTGCTTTTTGCACCTGGCTTTCTGTCAAAGCTGCCTCCTCGAGTATGAAGAAATCTACCAATATTAATAGTCTAATAAGCATTTAATAGAGTAGAAGTACTACTATTAAATACTAGCATTTAATAGTTAAATGAAAAGAATATGTATCAGTTTTGGTATCAGGAACATGGGCCCTCTATTTACTTTTAAAATATGGCATTGCACATTTCTAATCTACATTCTAAAGACGTAGATGTGAGTCTTAAGATTCACGGTCTTACAACTTGAATAAAATTAAACAACAAACAGAGGTTTTTATTTTTATTTTAAATTGACAAAATTTGCTCATTTCTGTGGAACATGTGTCCAGCTCTTTGTATTTTCCATTTTTACCACACAAAAGCGTGACTGTGCCTCTAATACACCTGTTAACCAGCTTGGCTGTGAAATGTGACAAAAGACTCAGTTAGGCTGCAGAGCGCTGCACGCCTGTGAGAATTCTCGCCGAGCTATCTCTGTTTTCATTCTTAAGAGGAAGACTCTCAGAGTAGGAAACTAAACCATATGTTCCTGTTATTCTTTAGACTTGAAAGATAAAATGAGCTACCACGACATAAGTCAGAGTGACATGATACTTCCAGTTGATTTTATGATGGGTTTCCCAAACAAATTATTCTTATGGCCTTGGCTCCTGCAGTAGATGAGACATGCAGTCTCTAGCTCCAGGGCTCGAGCTGCAGAGAGTGTGCCCCATACGTCTGAAATGAAAAAAATTAGAATGCCATACTGTTCACGAAACATGTGCAGTGAATGGAGAACACCCTTAATAGTGCAGGCAGAGAATTACATCTGCATTCTGTTGGTCATGCATATGTAAATCCACTCCCTGTCGTTCTCATAGTAATGACTTTTTGGAAGGACCATGCACCTTGGTCGATAAACCTTGCAAGTATTTATGTGCAAATAAAAAAAAAAAAATTAAAAAGATCTTGTTAGAGTTTTCTTTCAAAAAGTAAAACACCATGAGGTATTTAGCTGCCTGTCATGAGCAAAGGACATCACGGTGGTCCACTTATTAATCAATCAATTAAGTTTATTGGTATACCACATTTCAGCAACAAGACAGTTCAAAGTGCTTTACATTATAAAAAAAAACAACCTATCACACAATATTTCTTGGATACAACAGTGAAGCTCTCGAATCTTAAACAGTTGAGCTTCTTCAACACTGCTGATTGACGAACCCTCAACCATAATCCGACACTGTGAACAGTCCTCAAAACATTCCATCACACTTTGGTTAGGCTTCTCATTAAGCCTCTTGTATTGCGTTGATGTTTTCAGTGAGCATTACATCATTTTTTATTTCCTTGACACACCTTTTTAGGCTTTTAACCTCACAGTTTTACTTTATGTGCTTTAATTACGGTGTTGGTATTTAAATCATTTCCTCCCTTCAGCAAGCTGATTTTTTGTAATTTAATACCTTCTTAGAAGATCTTAATTATACAGTTATGATGAGTGTGTGACTAAGCAGTTTTTTTCTGAGTATGCACTGTAAATTAGACTAGTAGGAGGTAAAGATTGCGCCACCATCATTTGTTCTACATGTTGTAAATTATATTCCTCTACGCTGAAAGAAGTGGAAGGAATAAAGCAATGTTTCTTCCTCTGAACATGCACGGAATAATTTAAAGGATTTATCATAGGCAAAGACTGGCGCAAAGAGAACATTTGTCCACATGGGTGATTTAGAATATACAGTAGCTTTCCACTTGGGGAGGACCAGAGGGTAAATGTTCACATGAACAAGAAATATGGTCCTGCTCAAAGGTGCTTGATAACACTCAGGCAGAGGTTAGGTTTATCCACTATGTCGAGAGATAAAGATTCTGGTTTGGTTTTTCCATTTCTTCCAGGATATAGTGAGTCCTTATCACTAAAGTGTGGCTCAGTGAAAAACAGAAGGTAAACTTGTTGGAACATTGGAAAAGCAACATAGTAGATAACATATTGGTTATTACTCAGATCAGGCCATGATAATTTATGAGGCTTAAAAAATAAAATCCTTCAATCTAATAAATCTTTGTCATTTTTCCTTGACATGGAAATATTACTGTGTATTCTTTCACCAGTTGAATGTAAACTGGATAATTTTTATTCATTTGTATGACTGCTCCATCTAACCATTTATGATGGCAAACTGATGGCAGGTTGTCCCTCTAGTTAAAATGTGAACATCATCCTAACAAAGGCAAACAGTATTGGCCAGGGGATTTCATTTTCCATTATTGTTTTTGTTTTTTTTAACCCTACATTTAAAATAACATTAGATTTATTTAATTAGGAATAGCATCTGTAATGCTGTGATAATCTCTGACCATTTCAGATTGGTCTTTCATGCCCATGTGCTTTAAAATAATCCTTCCTGTTAAAGTTAAACTACAGACCCAAAGAAGGCAGATAAGTGAAGTGAGTTGTAACTTTATTACTTTTCTGTTTTTCTTTCAGACTTCTAATTGCAGTGTGCAAAGTGTTTGAGGGTGAAAGCTAACCTTTCTAACATTACCCTTAAACTAAAGGCGAGCTAATTAAAGCTAGCAAACCAGAGATACTGAAGTTGACATATGTTTCTTGGCTTCTTCTTTGAATGCGAGTGTAGTAAAAGCAACAATATAACGTGTGTGTTTACACTGCTAAAGAATGCTTTCAAATATCACAAATTATGTTAAAACCTGACTATTGTATCTACTAATAATCCCAGGTTTAACAAGCATAAGTATTGAAAGTTATATTTTCTACGTATCAAGTAGTTCAGATGTGTAAAATATCCATTTACATAACCGAAAATTTGGAAGCTGCAAATCACCTGCCAACTCAAATTATACATTTTTCTTCTAATAAAGTAAAACAATACAAGAAAAGGCTTTTCAAAAGTTCACCGGGCGAGTAGTTACTCATTGTATTTTTTATTTTTAATTTCAAGGAGAATTTGGGACCAATAACAAGAAGGTATTTGACATGGGCATTACAGGCAGTAGCCCAGGGCAGCATTAGCAAGAAGGGATGAAGATGCAACATTTAAAAATATATAACCCACCTGTCAGTTTGCATCTTAAACAAGTTTTCTGTTGCTTTTATGCATGTGCAGTCAACGCGAAATTTGCCACTTCCTGCTTAAACCATTTAAAATGCTGTGTGAGGAACTGCGCTGTATCTCATCCTGCCTCAGATAGATTAACCCTGCATGTCAATTGGTTTGATGGTGGCTGACAGAAGCAGGGGCTCGCCTAGGGCACTAGTCATGAAAAAGCTGCTATTGACTGTATTATCTTACAGACACTACTACTGCAATCAGCCACTTTTTGTGGTATGTGTATGTAATTAGTATATTAAGGAATCAGCATTCAAAATTGGTTGTTCAATAAGCATTACAAACAACACTTGGAAAACTTTAGAAAGAGTGAGAAACATCTACTTTAGTGTTTTGTTCACATCCAATTTTGGTCTTTGGAAAATCAATATTATACTGAAACCAATAATGTTTGTCTCCAGCCTGAGCAATTTGTTAAGGGTTAATAAATTAACAGCTATCATGTTTCTCTAACTTTCTGCACCTATTGAAGGTCACAGGGAATAAGTAAACTGAAGAAGAATCTTTATCAGTTCATGCCATGTTCTGAAAGAAAGCAGCTCAAGCAACACCATCAATTCATAGGATTAAACTGTCAAATTAGTCTCATCTTCACTCCACAAGAACAAAAACGTCACTTACTAGAAAAGGTGATAAAAACATGTGACTGTAACTGTCTAAAGAATCAAGAACTGAATGTATCACCTGTTAAATAACCAATTGAATAATGATTCCAAAGCTCTTCTTGTATCACTGCGTCTTTTATGGGGTGTCATGACTAATTGTCACTTAAATTACAAAGGAACCTTCCAGTTATATGTCAGTCTTTAAAAAAGAAATGACATTGCTGTGTGCTTTAGCCACAGTGTTACACAGCAAATGGGTGTGTTTCAAAATCCCTGATGTTGCATCAAACAGCAAGAGAAAGTCAAACACAGAAATGAATCAACCTCCTAATGGGCAGCACAACAATATGAGAGGAGTTATTTTTAGTTTGCCTCGCATTTCTTTCGGGTGAATTTCCTGTGAGTTACAATCACAAGATAGAGGTTGCATTATAGCAAGTAGAAACTTCAATTATTTAGTCTATAATGTATGTAATTGTGAATAAGAGGCAATGTAATGAACCCTGAAAATAAAACCAGCGTCTTACATCGCAGCTCGAAGACTTAAATAATTTTGCGGGTTATTTGTTTAGCTTTCTGACCGTCATGCTAATCCGGGTGAGTGTTTGTACCTGTGCGCTGTTCTACCTGCTATCTGATCCTCCATATGTTTTTTTTACTGCAGTGAGCCTCGATGTAGCCAAACTCCATAAAGTATGGCATTGTTTTGATGTCGTATTAGCTTCATTGTGTTGATGCATTTTGACGTGCTTCAATTTTCAGCCGCAACAAGCAAACTTCCCCATTCACTCAGTGCGTTATAGTTCCACATCGCTTAGGATTTGTTGATGCGCGTTTGCGCAGAGTGAAGGAAAGAGGAGACCAGCTGCACAGGCAGGCTGTGAAATGAGATACAGCTGATCGGTTTGTGTGATCGGCAACAAGGGACCGAGATCGGCGATCACCGATCATGCACTTTTTCACAAAAATCGGCCCGATTATGATCGGTGACCGATCGATCGGCACACCTCTAATAGACACCATGCTAAAATTGCTTATGGGTTACTACCAGTTATCCTATAGAAATAGAAAATGTTACACAAAAAGTAATCTAGTTCAGGCACCAAATCAAAGGCATGGTTTCAAAACTATTGCAAATGATCTCATCGATTCTCAGACATAATAACTTTTCAAGGTGATCAGTAATGAAACATACAATACTACAGCAGTTGATTATCAAGAATAAGTTTTTTTTTTTAAATATATCCCTTTCAGATTTGCTCCCTTACAATACTTGCTGTTTAATGTCTGCCTTTCCCTTTCAACCATGTTTTGCAAATCATGACCTATTTTCATTTACCTGGAAAAGTGATGCAAAACTATATACCATTCTCTCAAATCTGTTTTTTCCAGACCAATCAAAGTGTTGTTTTTTTCCTTTTTCACAATGGTGTTTGCAGTTAAAAACAAAACAAAAAATAAATACCATTGGCTGTTTGTGATTTATTCCACACAGAGCACAAATGAAACGCTCACCATTGAATTTTGCAAGGCAAAAGCTAATTCTTTGAATTAGAAAAACATATTTTTTCTGTTATTAAGAATTATACCAAAATATGTTACAAGGTGAAATATTAATTGGTCATATTAAAACATGGAGTAGACATGCAAGCATTAACCTAGCATCTCAGTAAATTGTTTTTTTTATGAACACTTTGAGATGTGAGACTGTGGATGTATTTGCCAAACTTAACTTTACACATCATCAAAATGATTCTGGGCACAGAGATCCAGAAACACTTATTCTAGATAACATGACAAATCTAAGAATGTCCGAAGGGTAATATTGCATGAAAGTAGGGAACGATTTGCTTGAACTATTTAGCGATACGACTGCAACATAAAATGACAAATGTGAGGCGATGAAAGTGTCCAATTGTAAATAAGACAATTCCCTGACAAAATGTGTCTCTTCAAACATTTCATTGGTTTTCCAGCTGTTCAATGTCAATATTGAACTTTGTCATTCAAAGTCGTTCAAGGACGTAACAATCTCCACTAACACTTTTCTGCAGGCAAGTTGTTACTTCTCTGTTGTGATTGGAAGTGTATAAATCATAGAACAGGAAGGCTGTCAACTGTGATGGCACTCCTCATAAACACTACTGACCGCTGGCCATGGCATTGTATTTCTTCATCAGCTCTCACCATCACAGACAAGTGCTCTAGGCATTGTCTACATCCTCACTGGAGGGGAACCTCTCAAAATGGCAGGCAGAAAAAAAAAAAAAAAAAAGCTTTATGCTCCGAAGTGGAACACTTAAAATCATAGCAATGTTTCCTTGGAAAATTTAGGTACAAATGCCAGCAGCACTGAGGTAGAAAATAAAAAAAAGCACAAAACATTTGATTGCAGTGAGTTTACATCACACTGTAACGTGGCACAGGCTTTTATCAACACAAGCGAGCTGGGCCCCTAAGATTGGTTGTTTGCTTCACATTAATATTTCTCTCAAGGCTGTTATATTAATGAAAATTGAGGCAAAACACACACCATGTGTTTGTTGTTCTACACAGAAAATGTAGAGTGACAATAATTCAGCAAGACAGCAGCAATTTGATTTAATGCTTTTCAGAGACGTTCTGTAGCACTTTAAAATGCAGAAAAGGTTGGCTCCCATCCTTTGAGTTATTTGATTAACGGTCAACATAAGTGTGTGTTTAAAGTAATTGCAACAGTATAAACACCTGAAAAAAAGACCATCTGTTCTTGGGTAGGATTTTCCAGGTATCTGTAGCATTTTATTGTCTATTTGTTAGTATTTCTATTATCTCTATGTCTTCATTTGTTTTTGTAGGTTTAAATGAATGTCCTGCCTTCAGGTCAGATTTGTCATATTCCAGCATTTGTTTTTACCTTCCCGTCTTGGTCAGCCGAGTTACATCATGATCTCATTCTCTGATTATACACAACTCTTACACACTGATTATGTCTTATTACTTTCCTCCTCAGGATATTTGCTTTTCCAGTTTTCTATTCATCATTCCATGGCATAAGAAAGCAAGAGCCTTTATAATTAATTCATAAATAATCAATAACTCTCAAACATCACTTAACTATGTGTTTGACACTGTAGTGTACACAATTTGACCATCAAATAAGTCATGCTGCCACAGATTTGTGTTTATGTCTACAATTTTCACCTTATGACTGCAGCAGATATCACTGCAACTGACTCATGACAGAAGTGTATGATTACTTAAACACACACTATGTTTCACTCACCTCTACATGCTAGATCCTTGAGACTTGTTTGATGGAATCACACATTTTCTGATTAATCTGGTTAATACAGTTGAAACCAGATATTTAAAGAAACCTAATGAGGACATTTGCAAATTTTTTTCACACATCTTTTGGGTTTCCTTCCACAAGTTTCATAGTTTGCTGGAATTCTAGCCCATTCACCCTGACAGAACTGTTGTAACTTAGGTTTGTAGACTGCTTCCCTCTCCCAAGCCTTTTCAGATGGTAAAATAAAAGGTGTCTGTGTCATTTTTCTTTTTGGTTTATGTAAACTTCTGGTTTCAACTATGAATATTCTCTTTACTCTAACTGAGCTACTAAAGTGTTTTGAATCTGGCTTTGACATTCATTTCTAACTTGCTTACCAACCACTCTCTAGTGCTTTCCAACTCAACTGTGAAAACTTTTATAAACATCTTCTTATTTAAAAGCCCTGCTTTGTCTTTTATTGCCCATTCTGTTGTTACACACTGTGTTTGCCGCAAAATAAAAATTTATTTATTTATTTATTTTTTTTCATAGTGGATGTCATTTTGCTGAATAAATCTGTGTTTTCATCTTTTTTTTTTTAAAATGAGGGAACACACATTTGTAGTTTTTCTTTGTGCCAAGTTAATATTAAATACTGAATAACTTTCCTTAAAATTAATGAGAAGTAGATTGTGTTAGAAGAAGCAGCTTTTTCCTCCGGGTATCATGGACAAAATGTGGATGATTAATAATTCATGTGATCTGTTTGATCCCATCATCATAGAAAGAATTTTCTCCATCCTAATCCTCATCAGTCCAAAAAATTGATGTCTCTGGAGGACAGTACACCTTGTTTCACCTCAAATGTCTCAGTTCTTGTAACTACTTTGATATGGACTGCATCTCAAAGATGATGTATTGTTAGGTGGCGGAGAGAATTTCATTTCAGACCAGACTTCAAGTAGCTGGATTAGATTTCACAGGGCAGAGTTGTTAACACAAGTACCCTTATTGTGTTGGAGGCACAGAAGGGAACTGATTGCGAAATGAATGAAGGAATAACCAGGTCTCTGCACAACATTTATTCACTTTGGGACAGCGTTTCATCTTGTTTACCTCAAGGACCCCATACAAAGTGAAGGGGGTTTAAATGAAATGGACTGTAGAATTAAAAGTAAAGTTTCATTTTGAGACGCCCTCCTTTATACTGATGACTGGTTCCTTTAAGATGTTGCAGTGCACCTCTAGTCCTATGTGCTATTAAAGGATTCTTTTCTTTGTTCTGGGCTATTATTTCTTAGAACAATAGCCCAATTGTGATTAATTTGCTAGCTGTTACAGGAAAACAGGAGGCTTAATGTCTACATTTTTGGGGCCCAAAGTAAAGACAACACTTTATATACTACCGGTACTTGAGGATAAGAAACTTGTTGACTTTTCCTGTCCAAGTTGTTGAAGGTATAACAACAGTAATGTGGAGATTTGTATTGCTGTATTAGAATCATGCTTTAATCTGTAAATAAAGGAAGCATAAACCTCCATAATTCCAAATCGAAGTTGTGGAGCTGCTCTGATTTCTACAGAAGTGGATCAGATTCAACAAAGGAGAAAAAAAAAATCCTTTCCACTTCAATTTCAGAAAGTGAAGAAATTGCGTCATTGTGTGGAGTGTCTAAATATTAGATCTTATCTGTGTGTAACAGGGAAGTCAGTAGATTGTGTTAATATAGTACATATGGACTGTCAAAAGATGAACAGGAAACCAACAGGGCAAAAGTTGTAATATGTAAGACCCTGGAAAATCTGTTTGACTTGAAACTGAAAAAAAAAGACTTTTCAGATTTGTCATTTTTAAATTGTGTTGTGCTTTCCTGCACAATGACAATAAAGGAGTTCTGAATGATTCAGTTAGATGAAAATAATGAAAAGTTCTTAAGATCTTTAAGTGTGAAAAGGACCTAATCACCCTTATATTTTATTAGCTCCTCTGCAGTGTTTGTGAATAGTTGCTTAGTCTGAAGCGATGTCTATCTTTTTATGTTTTCAGAGATGACTGAAGACACTTTTTTATTGTTGCAGATAATAAAGGAAGGTAATGTGATGTCTGGTCATTCCACATCGCAAAATCAAGTTAATTGTTTATATGCTTAGACATGTTGATCTGTGTGAGGCTTGCATAAGATTTGTTGCACGGTGATTATTGATTTAGTTGTTTAGGAACTGATATAGTTGCTTTTTTTTTTCAATTTGAAACGATTTACTCACTTTTTAAAGGTTTACCATGTCTGACAAGTATTTTTCAGACGCGATAAACATTCATTAATACGTGAAAAGGCAACACTTATACCAGAACATGGTGTGATTTAATGGCTTATCCTTTATGAAATGACTCAACCAACTGCCACCTACACATAGTTGAGAGCAAATATAAGCTTGTGTCACTAATGGGGGAAAAAATATATCCTGATGTTGTAATCTAGGTCAGACAGATATTACTTCCAAGTGTTTTATAAGCTGAGTGAGGTTATATTAGCGATCTTGATGCTTAAAAAACTGCATGTAGCAAGACCATATGCACATATTTACGATAAGAATAAGCTGTTGGACTGATTTTTGAAATGTCAGCAATTTGTGTAGAGCTGTACTCTGAACCAGAGAAAAAAAGGAATTAAAATACATACTAAAAAAAACAACAACAAAAAACACATAAATGAAGCTTTTTTTCTTTGCATACCACCTTATCAAGCGCATGCAAGTGTCGGTGCTTTTACTGCTAGTGTCACGCTGCGAAGGTACTCGATCCTGTGTGTTAGGATTCAGCAGGAAGTTGATTCAGTTGAGCAGCAGAGAGGAGCTGACATGCACCTTTATCACTTGGCTTAAGGAGACTAAGGCTGAGGAGTAGACAGGGCTGGTGATGAATGGGCTGCAGGCCTTGCCTCCCTTCTTCCTTTGACAGAGCTGCTGTAATCTGTTACAAAACCACCATTGCCTCTATTAACTTCTGACACATGCACACCTGCACACTCAGTACCACTGACCTTCCACTCCTCCATATTCAATCCCATTTATTCTGACTGCGAGGCAAGTGAAAGAGACAAGGCAAAGCCAAATATTTTAATGTGTTTGCTAACAGTCAGCTTTGACACTGGCATTTGTCACAAGTGTTGTGACACATTTTTCTTGTATGCCAAATATTTTTGTCAAACCTGGTGCATGTTCAGTGGAAAGGAGTAGCTATTTAAATGTCTAAAAGTTTAATTATTGTCAATCTGCGTTTACATTACATCGCCGTAAGCTGATTTAATAATTATTTTTCTGACATTTAAGCTAACTTTTATTGTTACAGAAAAGGCTGGCGTTTTAAAGGGAACACTTAAAATCTAAAAACTATAAAACTACAAGTTTACATACCCATGATGTCTACAGTTACGTAGCCTGTAATTGTCAGAACTGTTGAATGTGGCAACTTCAAGCGTTTGCAAATTGTTCGCAAGGATAAACCAGACTTGTGCAGCTCCACACTTCAGTTTTGACTTTCCAAAGGTGTCAAACCAAAACTTATTGTGTTCCAACTGTGTTCTTAAAATGCACCTAGGATTAACTCAAATGTGTCAGTTGGCATTTCCAAAGATATGACATCACCATCTTTCCCTCATTGTTTAAAGAAATAGTAACCTTTCTGTATTCAAACTACTGATTTTGAAGACAGAAATAAATGAATCTCTGACATATTTTTCTCTCTGACTGTGACATTTGGCAAATAGGAATAATGTTGGTAATTCCAATTGATCTGATTTAACTTATTTATTGGAAGTATACGTTTCTGGTTTAAGCTGTAAAGTAATTTTATGGATTGCTGAATTTAGAAACCGAATACTTATTTCAATTATATTTTGGAGTAAAGAAAATGAAAGCATAAGTCATGAATAAATAAATTGTTCAATAATTCTTTAAAGTGATTAAGTAATCTTAAATCACTTTTACGATGTTAAAAAAAGAAGTTGTTTGAGCCATGACCTTCATGCCTGATATGTACTTTCATATCAGGGATTTAAAGGAACAATCATTCCCAAGCTGAGGGGGGAGAAGAAAATACAGTTCTTACCATGTCTCTTCTGTCAGCAAAAAATGTCTGCTGATGTACACAGTATGGGCTAAATCAATGAGCGCTCACACACCATAGCAGTGTCAGTTCCTGAATGTATGGCATACTGGGTGAAAACCTTCTGCTGCCAACCATGAACCAGTCAAAATGCAGGAATCCTATGGAGAGCAAAAACAGCCAAGTATTACACAAAAGACGTAAAACTGTCTTCTTATGCTGGGCCAGAAATATGTGGTGTCAACTCCCCACTGATTGCACTTTCATTTAAATCTATCATTTATTTATATGGTCCACATTCAAATACGCAATATCCGGTGACCAAACTGCTTACCAAAATCAATACATAGGAGAAAACATAAAAAGCAGGTTTAAAATAATGTAAATAAAACGAAATAAAATGGACAAGGCAGACAAAACCAGAAATTTCCACCACATTTTCAAATGCCTGTATATAAAAAAACTTTTTCAAGGCTGAACTCACAGATCATTATCTTTTTCTCTAGTGCTTGCATGCCTCTGGTTGTAATGCTTCCCTGCTTGATCCCTACACCGCCTGCTAATATACGTTGAGCTGTCAAATTCTCGGGCAGTGTTGGTACTTTAGATCTTCAGAATAAAGCTCTCAGACAAAATGTATCCTGGCTTCCACATCCTCATTTGATAACCATACAGATTTTTACATTATGAACTTAACAACTTTACAACATTATACCTCTTTAACAACATTCAGCTGCAATATCAGGTGCCTGGGATTCTTATTAGAGATGCTTACAGAGTGAAAAAATAAGTCCACATTCAAGATTTAATTAAACAACAGCTAGAATAATCTCCGTAGGGAATGGATAGTAATGACCAGAAATGGTATAACAAAACAGTCCAAAATGAATAGTTCATTTTAAGCTGTTGTCTAAAACTATGACAAGACAGACTTGTTCAGTAAATGGAGCCCTGATGTTCTGCCATAATTACACTGCTGAACTATGTACAAAAAGCTGATCCAATTCATCTTACGGGTCAAACTAATCCCCTAGACCTACAAAGAGAGTCAATCACAGTCAGTGGAAATGAGATGCCTCAGGTTTTAAAAGTGACAATCCGTGTTTATTTACACAGAAAGACATAATTAACCTGAACATGAACTCCGGTTGTTGAGTCTCTCATGACCCAGACAGGCTGCAGCTTTTAAGTGAACTGTTTGGCTGATAGAAATCTCTCTCATCCTTTTTTCTTTTTATTCCTCACGTTTGATCTCATACTGCCAGAAACACGAAGAGCTGAAAAAAAAATACTGTGCTGTCTAGTAACTTCAAAGTTTATGATAACATTATATGATTTGCTGTTTACCTGAAGATCAAGTCAATCGAGCCTAATCGTGATTTAGAAGTATTATAGTGTGTTCAAATCTGGCAATCATTTTTGCAGTTGTGATAATAATCCTTTTCTCACTTTAGTAAGGACAATAATGCTTTATTTATTTTTTAGATTTGTATCTATTCTGTTGCCTCACCAACTTGGTTTGATTCATTCTCTAGTGCGTTGAGGCATTTGCTGACATTTACAAATTATTTGAAAATCTTCAAGACTCACAATTGTCCCATTATCTTTTAATGCTTGTTGTTTCTGCCAGAAGTGGTCATTGCTGACGGAATAAAGACACACATTTTTTCTGACAGCAATATATAAGTTAATTGCTGGTTACTTGAGTGATCCTGCAATTTTCTAAAAGAGGATGAAAATCAGCAGCTGTCAGACAAGCTTTTAAACGGACCGCCCGGGTTGGTCAAAATTATTTGGAACATAAACAAGAATTACTGCTCAAATCACGATCACAGTTTTTACAGCCGCAACACACTATAAAAGAAACTTAATGGAAATAATCTCACACCCTTACTTTTAAAAGTAATAGATTGAAGTCATGACTGTTTGCTGCACTGCTCACTGCCCTCCCCGCCCCCACGATTGTATTTTCTGTTACAGCCATATTATGACATGCCACATTTACTGTAATAAAACCCAGAAGTAGAATAAAAAAGCTTGTGCGACTTTGTTCGATTTAAAAATAAAAATAAAACACAATTCTCTGTTTTGAATACTACACTCATAAAATTCTGTTGGGGTTCAGATTAGCCATTTTTTTATTTGTATATAGAAAACACAAACAGGATAACATTTTTTCTAGGGTTGACAGAAAGCAATAGATGAGAGTCTGACACTCCGTTTCTCTTGGGCACTGTAAATGTTCACATAAAGATGACAGACATGTTCCTCCCCACAGTGTTTCAGCCACTGGCTGAATAGAAACACTGATAAAGACTTTAAAATCAATAGGTCACCCACTGTTTTACGATCTTTCCGCATCACAAGTGTTTATACAGGAGCCAGCCTCTGACCTAAAATGTATTTCTTAAACCAGCTTTATTCTGTTATCTTGTCGACAAACTTTGATGGCAAACAGCAGTGGCTATCATTGGTTAGGAGGTACAATTCGCTTTTATTTATTTATTCTATCTTCTCTATTTTTTTTTTTTTATTCCAGTCACAACTGTATGGATGTCCAACGGAGCCCTAAGGCGCCGGTGCTTAAGAGCTCTAACAACGCTGATATTATACAAGGAGCTGTTGCCTCCAATGATGTTGCATGCCTTCTGGCTGCAGCAGCAAAGGTGAGAGTTCATTTGTTTACATGAGGTGCATCCAGAGGAAGGGGGAAGACAAATTACAGAGCTGTGTGGCATCGCCGTTCAGCTGAATGCCTCATCCTGCCGAAGCCTCCCCCGAGTGTCCCTCTGCCGGTGTCAGATTCCTTACAAGGAGGGCAGAGAGGGTATTGGATCCTGCCCGCACAATCAAAATATAACATGCAGTATGGGCTTCCAGGGGTCGTCTCAAGTAACGCGGTAATTCAACTCTGTGTTTCACAAATCATTAAGGTCAAGCTCAGATCTTTGAGATGCGATAAACAGTGGTCTTCCACGGTGCAATGTGACATAAATTTATTGGGACAGCTATAGCTTTGAACCATTTGGAAGGATAGTCAAACTTCGACACTAGACGAGACTGTAAATCTTTGGTGCTCTCTAATATATAAATCTTTCATGGGTTGACTTAGCTATTCTTGCAGGCACCCATCTTTTTATTCAAATTTGCCTTTCAGTGGTGGCTAATGTTGACTCGCCTGATTGGCTCATCATGACCTGTTTAGAAATGTGCTCTTAATCAGCTTTGCTTTGCACAGCAGCGGCAGAGGACTGACTTCATCTGGATCAATGTTTAATGTGTCTGTCCTTGCACGGCAATGTGTGAATGAATATGTCAAGTGTAACCTCATAGGAGAGTCTCCAGAATAAAGCTATGATGCAATCTCTGTCATGGTTTGTGTTCTCTTCAAGCAAGCAGCAAGTTATTTCTCTCTCTCTCTCTCTTTCTCTCTCTCCTCCTCTCTTTTTCTCTCAACAGATGAAGGCCCAGACTTTTATGGAAATGAGGAACCCAGCCACAGGGTGAACATGTTGAATGAGGCACTAGATAAAGTAAATGTATATAGGCTGTTCATCATCTTTTTTTTTTTTTTAGGGCCTGTTTTAACTTCCAATTTGAACTTTCTTCAGGTTCTGCCTTTCATCTCTCCTCGTGTTGCTGCAATTTACACTTTGTCGTTCAATTCATTCCTGTCCGATGTGGATTTCCGGTAGAGCTTTTCCCCAGTCAAACCTCTAAAGGTGCTGGGGATGAATCACATGAGGTATTGACTTTGGCGAATACTGGGCAAATTATTTCCAACCAAAACACCCTCCTCCCTATTTAATGTCTTTCCTGACTCTCCATTTCATCCCTGACAAGAAGCAAGGGAGAATTTTCCCTTGTTGATATCATAAATCTGAACTAGATTAAAAGTACTACTACACTGTTGGGTAAGCTCTGTGTTCTCATCTGTCACTGCAGGAAGAGGTAACATTGGAGACGGGGGGGAAAAAAAGGAAAGAGCTTATCGGCTTGTGCCTGTTCAACTACTGCCATCTGCAGCACATTGCAGTCACAGCTGCCTTCTTCCTTCCTCTATTCAATTACAGCTTCAGGAAATATGTGTTGGCTCTGTGATCGCTGTGTATTGTATGCAGAACCAACAAGCATGAAATATAGAACAGAATAATTACAGCACAAGCCAAATAGACCCAAGGCGTAGTTTGCAGAGAAATACCTTGAAGCTACAACAAACATTTAGTCTTGACTTTGTCTCCAGAAGAGGATGCTGAAAACAAACAGTTCCACTGTGTCTGTTTAGTGTGCCAGGTTGGTGCGATTTGTTAGCACAAAGGGAAGAAGAGAAGACATAACATGTGGTGGTATAAAAAGGTAACTTCCAAAGCAATAGCTTCAGCGCCTATAAATCCTATAAATATAAAAAAATTATATATTTACATGCATTATATACAATTATTAATTATTTTTTCCTCATTGTCAGACAATAAATCCGACCAAGCCTTTCCTGTTTTTGCGAAGTTAGACTTACCAAAGCCATTTCCTTTATATGTTTGTTTGTATATTTCTGTGTACACTAAGATTATTAGACCTTTAAGCAATTTAGCAAAAACACTTCAATAATGGTAAATAGTCTGTATGTATAGTCCAATAGACTAGACCAATCACCCATTCACACACACACAAACACACACACACGCGCGCGCACGCACACCCCCACGCACATACACACATTACAACTGGCAGCTCACCAGTTACACCTCTGACCTCCTTCTTATAGATGTGTATTTTAGGGCAAACAATATATTATAATACATAAAACATATATATTGTCATGATGGGTTTGAGGTTCTTGACCCACATGCAGGGACACTCAGAGGCGAACGGGTCTAGTTAAAGGTTTTATTTACAGCTTAGTGGAGATAAGAGAGTGAGCGGGGAGAGGCAGGCGGATGCGGGTATGCGAGGCAATCTCCAGGTTGTAGGTGGACCAGGCAGTTTCGCAGGGCTGAAGGGCGGACAGGTAGGTCTATCCCGCTAGACCGAGAGGGAACGGTGCAGGGGCGGCAGGAGAGGATTCCTCCGAACTCTGGTATCACGAAAGGTTCCAAAGAAAACTGGCAACGACCTGGGGAGGATCCACAAAGACAGGTTAGGTCACAAAGAGGCTATGAATCAAATAACAGGCTGCTAGGCAACTCAATGAGGGCTCTGTGTACCAATGCTGGCAAACACTCTGGCGAGGAGGAACTGGCCGCCTGCTGCTCATATACTCCTCACGGTGATGATAATTTCTTGCAGGTGCGTCAACTGAGACCCGTTGGCCCACCCTCTGAAAAGACGTAGCCACAAGGAGCCCTCTGGTGGATAAACCTGGAAAAAGAAAACAACTACCCCAGCCTGGTCCCCAACATATATATATATATATATATATATATATATATATATATATATATATATATATATATATATATATATATATATATATATATATATATATATATATATATATATGGACAATGTCTTATTTATTAAGAGGACAAGAATAGAAAAAAGCCCTACAAAAAAATGACACTAGCTTTTTTCTAAAGTCGCAAGATTTCTTTTTCACCAATCAAACTCTAGAGGAGAAAACAATATAAATTCTCAATTTATATTCCGTCTATCACAGAAATGGGATGAGAGAGGCAATGCTGTGAAGACGCACAAATCAGAATATCTGTCGGTAGAAAAATATTCATTGCATCTGTCCAATCCCGAGTATGTTTTTCCTGCTGTGGAACATGATTCCTTTGCTTCTAGTCAGATTCCCCACTTATACCAGCTAATTGTCAGTGTTAACTCCTTTTAACATTGACATTATTGTTGAAGCCTTTTATTTCAACAATGGTAGTATGTATATATATATATATATATATATATATATATATATATATATATATATATATATATATTGATAGGTATTTTCCTAGAACCTACATAAAAGAACCACAGACAACGTATATGAATTTATGACTAAACTTCTGCAAGCAAAAGGAGAAGACTCTGTCAACTGCTTCTCAGAGCTGTTCACAGAGCGTTCTGCTTCTCTTTGGATACAGCTTGTCTTTTATTCTCAAACTTCAAAGAGGGAGGATAGGCAAGATAGACAGCAGAGGAAAAACAGCAAAGGTCGTAAAACATTTTACCTAAACAAAGCAAAGGTCGTAAAACAATTTAACATCTGGCCCCTGATCTGAGCCCGGTTCAAATCTCGGTCAAACTGTTTCACATGAAGATAACAGGCAGCTGTGACTTCCAGGTCAGTTCACACATACAGTTTAAACAAGAGAACACTTTAACCTGAAACAAAATGATAATACCAAAAAATCTCTAACATTCCCCCCTTTTTATCATTTTACCATGTGTGTAAACCCTATTCAAAAGCCAAGCATAGAAAAGAAAAGAAATAAAATAGAACCAATAAATGCAAGAATGTTTTTTTTTTTTTTTTTTTTTGTTCCCTAGTCTAAACATAAAAGTTACACAATGACTAAATTAATATAATGAATAAATGAAATGAACAAAAACAAAAGAAAGAAACAGCAAAATAAACCAAATGCAGGTGTCTCATCACTAGCACCACTTGTTTTCACATTTTCGGTGTAGGCGTCATAAAACATTTGATTCCATCTGTTTATTAGTTACAGGACATCGTCATACATTTTTTTTTTTTTCATCTTCATCTCTCTGAAGAGACATGTAATCTTCATCGGTGTCAGAGATTACCCTGACCATCTGATAGTTGATCATGGCTGTGTTAAATGTCTTTAGCATCATGCTACGAAGGCATGACATGATGCAAGTTGTAAACAGGCAAAAAAGAATCAACACAGTCAGAATTGGTGTAACAATCTTCAACAGTAAAGTCCACCACGGCCCAGACGTGAACCAAGACAGAAAGTCAAAAGGATGTGATCCTTTCGTAGCACCGTCTACACAATGTTTAAGTTCCTCCAGGCCATGTAGAGCATCAGAAATAGTTCCACCAGCTCCTGTTTCATCCGGAACAAATGTACAGCACGCTGGGCCAATGATTTTTTTTTCATCTTCATCTCTCTGAAGAGACATGTAATCTTCATCGGTGTCAGAGATTACCCTGACCATCTGATAGTTGATCATGGCTGTGTTAAATGTCTTTAGCATCATGCTACGAAGGCATGACATGATGCAAGTTGTAAACAGGCAAAAAAGAATCAACACAGTCAGAATTGGTGTAACAATCTTCAACAGTAAAGTCCACCACGGCCCAGACGTGAACCAAGACAGAAAGTCAAAAGGATGTGATCCTTTCGTAGCACCGTCTACACAATGTTTAAGTTCCTCCAGGCCATGTAGAGCATCAGAAATAGTTCCACCAGCTCCTGTTTCATCCGGAACAAATGTACAGCACGCTGGGCCAATGATTTTACAAACACCTCCCTGAGAGGCTGTGAGCAGGTCAAGCACAACACGATTTTGCAAAACCATGTTTCTCAGTTCAGTCAGCCCTCTCATGGAGCCGTCTGCCAGCCGGTGTGCGCTGTTGATGAGTTGCAGTAATCCATATCTGTTGATTTCAACGTGGTCCTGAACTTCTCCTAATCCAACTCCTGGGAACATGCTCTGCATGAACTTTTCACCTCCGGTCCAGATCTTGAATTTCCCATGGAACTCCAGTGTCCGTAGTGAGGCCTCTGGCATAACTGCATGCTTGGAGCGGGCAGCTAAGCTCCATTTCCTCACAAGAAGTACCAGTCTGCCATCACCCGTGAACCATAGTCTCCTGGCACTATGGCACTGCACAGCGTTGTCTCCTGTTTCCTCTTTGTCTTATGCGTGATGTTGAAACTCCTCTCCTGAAGCAAGTTGTCACAGTCTAGGTTGTCCTTCCAGACTTTGCAGTGTGGAGTCATCCTTTGACCCCTACAGGCGATGCAGTTGATGTAATCCGGTGTCGTTTCGCAGTGGGTGTAAACTCTGTTACACAAGTTCCAAGGTAACATTCCAAGAGAAACGTGTCCGTTGTTGAACACGCAGCTCCTCAGAGACCCGGGTTTAGCTCCTGCTAAAGAAATGGTCTCTGGTATTTTCCATGCGGTTAGTGGAAATGGAAATACGTCAGCATTAAAGGAACAGTTCATAGATCCAAAAAGTTCCTTCACGGCATCTCCTATCTGAAGTAGAACAGAATAGTCATTTTTACACCATTTGCATCCCTTTGGCATGGGGACGCTTAGTCGTGGTTGTGTGCTCAGGCCATAGAGACACATCTGTTTGTCATCCGTGATGTGTCCTACACGCAGACCTGAGTTGTGTGTGGCGATTGGCAGCTGCGCACACACACATAGCAGTTCACAGCATGTCCCTCGTACGCGGTTCTATTCATTAGTTTCCACCACAGGTTGATGCTGCAGTCACAGCGCAGTAGAAGATCCATCTGGCATATGGAGTCCCCATTGCTGCTCGGTGCACAGAGATGTCAGAACCCCCAACCTAAAGACGGGGGAATCTTAAGCGTTTCTTCACCGGGTTTGAGACGAGCTACCCTAAAAAATAGCCCCCCTTTGAAGTCCGGCCTTCCTCCCTCCGCCTACTTAGGGGTTCAAACACTCTCTGCAGCTTGCAGGGACTGAGATGTATCCAGCTGGGTCTTTACGACTGTTGGTGACCTTTATGTAGACCCAGTTTCCTGGCTGGATGGGGGTGGTTTTATTTATTTCCTGTAGAGGAGAACAGTCAGACGGCAGTAAATTTGCATTTAACACCTCTTTCTGTTTCAGGATCCTGATCATATAATCTACCAATGTTTGTTCTTCATCAGCTTTCTGTAAGTCTGGAGCAAACAGAGGCAATATGTAAGCTCTCCCATAAATTTTGTCAAAAGCAGGCTTTGCTGGAACTACTTCAACTCTTTTAGAAAAAGCATCAATCATCACCAAACAATATTTATGTGGTCCACTTTGTGTGAGTTCAATAAAGTCCATATGCGTTGTTTGAAATGGATGAGGGTTTTGGGAAACTTCCTCTTCTTGGTCTAATGTTTCCTTGAGGATTGTTTCTGACACAAACTGGACATGCAGTACAAAAAGTTTTTAAGTAAGAATTTAATCCATATGTGGTAATGTGGTAAAATGCTGTTGTAGCATAGAGACCATCCCCCCTGTTGACACATGACAATGTCCATGTGTCAAAATTGCTGCCGCTCTAAATAGAGATTTTGGAAGGACCGACTTCTATTTACTGAAAAAATGTTATCATCATTCAGTGTCGCCCCTTTAGTTATCCACATTTGTTTTTCTGCGTTTGGAGCATTATCTTGCATGTCTTTTAACACAGCTTTGTCTATTACTTGAGGATCTTCTATCTGTATTGAGAAATTGTCTCCCCCATGCTTCCCAGTTGCAGCTTCCTTTGCTACTTTATCAGCTAATCTATTGCCATTTGAAACCTCATCCTGTTCCGTGGTGTGCGCTGCACACTTACAAACTGCTAGTTCAGCTGGTAAATGTATGGCCTGCAAAAGATTCTTAAGCAAGGATGCATGGGTGACTGGTTTCCCTGTAGATGTTATCAAATTCATCAAAGCATAACTCTTTCTAAATAAAAATGACCATCCTGAAATTAAACCAAAACCTCAAATCCTCTAATTTTCCATTTCTTTTTGAATTTATTGACTATCAATCAAATTTGGATTAAAATGTTCTAGACTGAAGTCTAGAAAATGTTGCTTTTAATCACAATCATCAGTTTTTAGTAGCCGTTTACAAGGTTGCTTAAAGTCTCAGACTTTCACTTAACCTCGCATTTCAGACAAGGTAACAATGTAAGTTTTTTATAAAAAATTAAATGGTCAATAATTTTATCCGTTACTCAATTTAGCAGAAAAATTTCTCTCGTCTCAAAATAATTGTCATTCATCCCAATATAAAACACACAAACACAATCCCAATCAATTTATAGATTCTTTATATAATTAAACTCTAAGTTAAGCGTTTCAGTTAAATGCAAAGAAATACTCCATAGTATTTCAACACTGCAATATCAATTAAGTTCAACACTTAGATATGTTTAATTTAGTTCCAAACTTGTATATTTATTTCAAAGAAAATAAAACATTTGCAAATCATTATTAGTTTTGAATCTAAGAATTTTAGTTGGTGTAATTTAGCCGTATCACACTCAGTTTTTTTTTTCTTAACTTTTAACCATTACAGTTTTTTCCTTCACAGTTTCCCAATCTATGGCTCGTGGGCCCTAAAAGGATCACTGGTCCTTCTGTTAAGGACTGAGTTAATGGGTACAAAATGAAAGATTTTTATTTAACATTGTACCTTAAAACCTTCAAAATGTTCTTTTCTAAATAGATAATTCCTTCCTGCTAGTAAGTAAGCAAACAAGTCCTCATTACAGTAGCAGTGTGTGTCACAGCAGTGTGTGTGTATAACTTATCTGCATTTCTCCTTTCTGTCTTGCTTCTCGCTTCCCCCTCCTGCTGCTGGCGTCGCTGCAGCTGGTCCTCCCTCTGTCTCTTCTCCAGCTCCCTGTCAGTCCAACTGGCTCTGGTGTTGGATTATTTATAAGTTGTCCAGACCGTCCCTTAGTCCACCAATGAAACAAGCGGCAAACAGTTCAGTTTGCTTTCTTTTTCCAAACGTCTAGCAGGACTCCATACAGTAGTTTTGCTGCATGGCAGTTCCCAGATGTCAAGGAATTAGGACCAGTGGACACTTTATTGCCTTCAGTGTCCAGTTGGTAGAAATCGTCCTGTCCTTTTTCGCTTCTTTATCAACTGGCTGGTGATAAAGGAGGGAGTCATCTGATTGGCAGGACAGATCTGAGCTGAGGTCAGACGCAGCGCAGCGAGGCTCAGACAGAGGAAAAGGAAAGAAGCAAATAAGAGTCAATTATAACTTTCTTTACTTTTCATCGTATAGCTTTTAGCCACTTATTATCCAACTTTTTAAGAAGTCATAAACCATTTCCTTATTCAAACACATATAAACATGAAACATGTTAAAAGCTGTAGTCTCTTTCATCATGTTCACCATTAACTTGTAAAATGTAGAATGTAAGTTTAAGTTAACTTCATCTAAGACACGTCTCACCAGAGAACAATGGATTTCTCTAAATTTGTTGATCTCAGTGCTGCAGACTGTGAAGTCAGCGGGCAGCCCTCCTCTCAAGGCCTAAGAGTTACGAGGCTGGACAATGTCCAGGTCGGTACCTTACTCTGACCGCTGACCCCTCCAGATAGACAGCTAAGAATCATTTCACCAAGTTGGTGTTATAATATTATTCCGACACAATACATTAAACATTGTTCTCTGAGGACAATTTTATTATTTAGTTTTATTTTTCAGCTTCTCCTCCTTCAGGAAAGTCATGATTCCACTTTTAGCATACAAAGAAGTTGTTCCCATGTTGTTATTTCAGTGAGACCTCTCTTTACTGGTTTTTCTTTAAAGGTGTAGGAAGCTCAAAAAGAAAAACAAAACAAACATCAGTATTTCTTAAAACAAATTATTTCTCACTTGTGAGGTTTAAACCTAACATTAGTAGCATTAAAAATTATTTTGCATACATTGATTTCTTACAGGAATTCAATTTCTTTTATGGTTTTACTTAACGTCTTAAACTGCATGCACATGTCTCTAGCATTTCATCAATTTGGACTGGGGGTTTGTGTTTTTGGGGTGTGGTAGAGTCTGATCATGCTGAAGATTTCTCCTATTTGTGGTCTCCTCACTCCACCACCCCTCTTGTCGCCCCGTGCAACATTCTTTGAAGGGCAGTTTCTTGCCCAGTGACCAATATTGCCACAAATCCAGCAGCCTTTTGAATACCGTAGATTTTGTGGGGTGTTATTTTGGGGTCTTCGCCTATCGTGACCTCCTCTGCCTCTTCCACGGCCTTTTGTCCGGTCGTTGGAAAAGGCAGAGGTATATAAACCTCCAAATTTCTCCAGGTGAAAAACATCTGATCCTTTCACAGCTTTCCTGACCTCTTCTAAGGTACAGGGTCTAAAGATATATAAGTTTTGTGTCCCTTCCTTTAGGGAAGGATACAGTCGTGTTGCTGGAACAGCAGCGGCTGATACTGGGGCAGACGGAGCTGCTGAAGCAGCCAGGGGAGAGGTGGCTGCAGGAGCTTGCTCTCCCTGCACCGCTGCAGCATTCCGTGTGCTTGGAATTACTTTATTTTCTTCCTTCTCTATAATTAAGTTTTTAGATTCATTTAACCATAATTTAGCACACCTCAGCTCATTCTCCTTTTTTTTTTTTTATTCCCATTTTTCTTTCTACACTACTCTCCAAAATTCCCACAATTGTTTGCCATTGATCGATTTTTAGCTTTCCATCTATTTTATATTTCTTTCTCCATTTTTTCATGTGTACAGTGCTACCAGGAAACCTGGACAGCATGTACTTTTCATCCCCATCGGCGCCCTTACCGAGTGATGAATTACAAGAATGTTTATTTCCCATATTTAAAACACTTGCAATTTCAGCTTAAAAATATTATTTATTTGAAATTATTTAAATTTGGTCCAGGTTCGTTGACTCCTAGGGAGTCCTATGAACTGGAGATCTTTTCAGTGGGTCAGCAATTAAAATACCTTGTTGTGGTATTCCCCGCTTCGACTCTTTCGAGTGGGAGAATCTTGCCTATTGCATCCACAAGAGGTTTGCTGTTTAATTCCACTGTTTTATATGAGGTAAAATACAGAGCGGTATTTAAACCTCCAATCACTCTCACACACACAAAGCAGCAGTAGCAAACCAGCAATATAAGCACAGTAATGACTACGATTTAGCGCAACATTATCTGTTTTTGCCTTGTCAGATAACTCAGCACCAGTGATATTTTACCCATCAAAAAATCAAAACCACACAGCAATGACAAGCTTCCTATCCGCCTGAGGACTTACCCTTATGGGGTCTCCTCGAACAGAGTTTTAGCAGAGCGACATCATACAAGGATTCTCAGACCTCAGAGTTTTAGCAGAGCGACATCATACAAGGATTCTCAAACCACAGAGTTTTAGCAGAGCGACATCATACAAGGATTCTCAAACCACAGAGTTTTAGCAGAGCGACATCATACAAGGATTCTCAAACCACAGAGTTTTAGCAGAGCGACATCATACAAGGATTCTCAAACCACAGAGTTTTAGCAGAGCGACATCATACAAGGGAACTCAAACCACTAAAATAGCCATTTTAAAATTCACCTACGTTTCTGTAGTTTTCGGGTTGTCCAGTCGGATCTCGTCATTCCGCCGTTGGCAGACAAAGTCGGACATGTGTCGCTGGCCCAGCGAAGAATTCTACTTCCTGGGTCTTTCTTTCCAGGTCCAATTGACTCTGGCCATGCATGGATTCAGCGCGCCTTCCTCTGCCTGACAGCGGTCGGTATGAGAGATCCCGGGTTTCGGCACCAAAATGATAGGTATTTTCCTAGAACCTACATAAAAGAACCACAGACAACGTATATGAATTTATGACTAAACTTCTGCAAGCAAAAGGAGAAGACTCTGTCAACTGCTTCTCAGAGCTGTTCACAGAGCGTTCTGCTTCTCTTTGGATACAGCTTGTCTTTTATTCTCAAACTTCAAAGAGGGAGGATAGGCAAGATAGACAGCAGAGGAAAAACAGCAAAGGTCGTAAAACATTTTACCTAAACAAAGCAAAGGTCGTAAAACAATTTAACATCTGGCCCCTGATCTGAGCCCGGTTCAAATCTCGGTCAAACTGTTTCACATGAAGATAACAGGCAGCTGTGACTTCCAGGTCAGTTCACACATACAGTTTAAACAAGAGAACACTTTAACCTGAAACAAAATGATAATACCAAAAAATCTCTAACAATATATATATATATAAATTGATCAGAATAACATCTCAGAAAGCAGTATGTAAGCTGATATGTGTTTAAGCCTTGTATGTTTAAAAGTTTTGGTTGAAAAAGCAAGTCAACACAAACCCAATTCCATCTAAGACTGATAAATACTCCTAGAGCTGCTGCAGAGATGCAACATTTTTGGTCTCTGGTTATGGTTGCTGGGATTTAATCCTACAGCCTGAATGTCCACCTTTGTGCAGGAGTCATTATGCATGTTTACCTCTGACCAACTAGAAAATTAAAATCTAAAAATAAAAATGCTGCTTGAGTCCTTGAGATTACAAAGATGTGATCCATGCTATTCGTTGGTTGCACACTTCAAGTCAACAGTGGAGCAAATGAGACAAGTTTGGCATGACTTGATGGGGGGGGGAAATGAGCAGAAGGAACGTTGAAAGAATCAAGAGATATATACATTTGTTTATTCTTGTTTGAAACGTGTATCGACCTTGAAAACTCAGAGCAAAGCATATTCAAAGCAAATTTCTGTTGCTTTTCTGTTGCAACACCCAATCTGAGTCCGTTGCACTGATACACACGTAGGCACCAGTTTGAACTTTGCTCATTGCCAGTTTATTCAGGCTTCCAGATATAATCAAATTTCTCAACGAATGCCAGCCCCTGCAGATTGAATGAACAAGCACCTGCTGTGCCAGTCTGGGAAGGGGACAGAGAAGGCAGCTTGTAGATTAAATAAAGCTGTCTAGTCTGTGCCAAGGTAATGGCTTCTCAAACCAGTGTTAAATGAAATACTTATTCTGTGTCAGAGTTGTTTTGTAGAATAAGACTGCCTCATCTTTTGAAGGAAGAGAGAACTTTTTGTTGCTTTTAGGGCTCAAACAGAGTTCACATAAATTGTGGATCCACATGGGCCCCCTATAAATGTGCTTTTAGTGTGAGTTGTGCAACAAACAAACAGCACAGGGGTTCACTGAAGAAAGCTGTTCAGCAGAAGGTTAACAGCATGAAATAGAAAGAAAAAAAAATCCTGCTTCATAATTTCCAAATTGTTTTAAAGAATATATTTTGAGTGTAGATTTCAGATTTGATGAGTATTTTATATTTTGCTAGAAATGATTAAACTACAGATTTCCAAAAAAAATTAAATAGCCGTTTAAAATGGCACCCAATAGGAGTCCTGAGCTACACAGCGACTTTAAAATAAAAAAATCAATAAAAAAAGCAATAGAAAACTAATTTCAAGCAAAAGTGACAAAGTTATTGATATAATTTTGGGATTTTTTTTGTGATAGAATGGGTGAGCCAAATTGCCGATATATATATATTATATATTAATATATATATATATATATATATATATATATATATATATATATATATATATATATATATATATATAAATAAATAAACTTTCACAGTATGGTTGTTTGGTGATGTTAGATTTTATTTAATTTGGAGATTTGTGGTTAAAAATTGAGAATTTGAAGAAAGCTAACTGTTAGCCTCTTACCCCCTAAGGGGGTATAAATAAATTTCCGCCTGACAAAAACACACAAAAGTAAATCACTTATAGCCTCACAGCTATTAGATTTAATAAGAAACTTTTGGTACCTCTGTAAAGGTAAGATGTCATAGAATGGTTTTCTGGTGTCAGCACCATTGTAGCTTTGACCCTGCCTGAAATATTAGGGACAAAATACAAAATATTTTGCATTTTTTTTAACCTCGCCAAAATTTTCTTTGAAATAAACATTGAAAACACTACCAAAATAGTATTTGTAACACAAAAAAGTAGTACAGACTTTTAAATCTAAATGTTGTGTAAAAGTATACCAAATTTGGACTCAATCAGATGAATCATATTTATTTTAGAATGGTATTAGTGAGAAATTTTTTAGGCGGAGAGGCCATTTTGGCACATTTATCCAAAATGTCACCAAACTGTGCCAAATGTGTTTTTTACATCAATACTGGGGGTTTGTTAAAATTAAATAGCTTATTACCACCTAATGACACTTTCTACATATAATATAACCATTGGTCATGACATTTACCCCATTTATATGCAAAATGTACCATTGTGCACAGTGTAATATGTATAATAATGATGACCTGAAAGCTCTTTCTTTGACTCCAAATAGAAAACTTTTATTGAAATAAGATAAAACAGTCAAAAATACTTTTTGAATAATTTAAAAGAGCAAATAAACAATTTTGAAAATCCACCACCACCATCACCACCAAAAAATGGACATCTTACCTCAAAGAAGGTGAAGAATCATGAGAGGTGGGGGAAGGTTCAGCTCCACCTGAGCTTGATGGTTCGGCTTCCACTCGACTATAAATAAAAATAAAGTATTTGAAGAATTAGAGGTTTATTACAAAGTAATGAACCAAAGTAAACATGAAATCCTTACTAGTAAAATAAAACATATTTTAGTAAAACATAACAAATAACCACATGGTTTTACTTCCTGCCGTTATTACAAGCATATAATCACTGAAATAAATAAATAAATAGAACCAAAACATCAAATATTTTGTGTGAAATTGCGGGGGGAAACTTACACATCACCGAGATCAAGTCTGTCAGCTGTGTCCGGCTCTTCCTCTTCCTCCTCGTCCGAATCCCACCAGCTATCAGAAGATTTAGCTCCACTCGTAGCAAATCGAAAAACTGTTGTTGTTCAAAAGCCTTCAAAAGCCTCTAAATCGTCCAGTTTCTGCTGCTATGATCGATTTATCATAAATAAATCAAAACTGAACTCACGGAACCGAGATAACTCCACGTGCTCAGACTCCCGTGTACCACACGTGCTTATGCACGGAGAGCCACGGAGAGCGCACCGAGAACGCGCCGAGAACGCATAAATTACGCACACATTTAGATCGGGTTCCGGAAAATACGTCATGATTTTTCATAGCCGACATCTTGTGCCATACTCTGAGAGTCTTTCCACTGTCTCGTGAAGCCATAAAATGGCCGTGATGATCAGCTGATCGGGTGTTTTCCAGGCAGTTGCGTCATCGCCCGAGGACCTTTAAATCTCATCAGCTGTTTTTAAATAGCTCTAAAATCTTAACATTTTGGGCAAAACCTTTATGCGGAATAGTTTTTGAAAGATTAAAGCCTCTTTTAGCGGATAATAATAAAAAAAAAAATTTAAAGGCACACGGAGCCTTTGTTTACAGAGCGAGTCGAGGTCACATGGCAGCTGGAACCCTCGGAGGGTCCGTCGGGCTTAACAGGTTTTAAAAAAATTAATGGATTTAATCCCTGTTCCTTTACACGCGAAAAATAGCTGCTTGGCTGGGAAGTTTTATTCGTTGTTCCATGGCATGATTGTGTGTGTGTTTGTTTCTGAGTCTACCTGGGGGGGAATGTGATGAAGAGGAGGTAAATATAAAGTGACTAAAAAGAATTGAGCCCCTTTAATGTACTGCGTCATTAAAGGGGCAGTACATGATACCGCCCCTTTAATGACGCAAGAGCCATTTAGGTTTCAGGTCCTCAGTGATATGCACTCTAAATAAATTAAAACTTGAGATCTTCTCCACCTCCTCCCCACTGATACAAAGATCAGGGTGTGTGTGTCTGAATGAGACACACACACCCTGAGTGATTAAACGGTGATCAGATGAAATGGTTCAAGTAAAGCTGACATCTCTTTTTGAGCTAAATTGAGATGTACAGGCATATCCATGAAAGTCTAGTCTTCGGAGGGATATAATCTAGCAAATTTCACATGGATATTTAAATATATTTCACTTAAATATTAGTAAATATATCTCTGTGTCTATGTGTTAAACTTGTGACATACTATTGATCTGTCCTTGATGTTGGACACCTTTCAGCTCAAGTCAGCTGGTACAAGTTCCAGTCCCTTACAATCCTAAAAGATAAGCAAGTATAGTCAAAAGATGAGTGGATTGCATTAACGTCATAGGTTCCTGTAACTAGGCAACCACAACATTATGACTGGTTAAATAATTTGCTTAAAAAAAAAAGTGTGTTTTACACATCCATTCCAGCATGCAACAGAGACACGCAATTTTATGAATAATGACTTATATGAGAGTTCTGAAAAAAGTAAAATAACTGACATGCGTAAAAGTGCACCAGCACCCTGTCACATATTGATGGGAGCATTTAGTTTTAAATCAATTTTTGCTGCGATGATACAATGTTTCGTTTCATGACCACACAGTGGTGGTTGCCATGACAAAGAATCAATCCTAAACTGTAACAAATGGCCACAGTTCATACAGGGAAATGGTTCCTATTTTTTTTCCTCTGAGCTGGTCAATACACATTTGAGCTCCAGTCAAGAGCTCTTTAATGAATGTGTGCTGGCTTGTTTACTCAGGGAGACAGAGACATAATTTCTGACAACATGTCCCTGGCTACATTTTGCTAGAGCTACATGCAGTGATTGCAGCAAAGCCAGTTTCTTCCAAAATGCCCCCAGGCTCATCAGGCCTTTCTATTTAGCATTCTGTGTCAAATTCACCATTAGGGTAAAGAATGGAGATAATCACTTTTGCAATGCTGTGCTTAAATCACCCCACCTCCCCCTTTTTTTTTTTCAGAGAACTACCTAAAAACAAATCAATGTAAAGATTTGCAAACAAGCTACAGACTAAAAAAAAAAAAAACAGATGGAGCTCTATTTCTTTCATGTGGCACATGCAAATCTATTAGTTCAATGATCTAAGGGCGATACTTTATATTCAACAATTACGCAACATTCTGCTTCAAAATAATCTTCATGGTGGCTTTGTTTTGAGTTTTTTTTACTAATGTACAATACCACTGGGTTGGCATGAAAAAATAAAGGGACTTGATAAAGAAAGCACACTGGTTCAAGGAGGCCATATGGGAGCTTATGGGCTCAGTCATCATGAAAAGTCCCGTCTCCTGTTACTTTCACCCTATTATTTCATATTTGCTATTTTACTCCATCTCTGTTCACACAGATCCAGAATTGAAATGTCTCAGTTGCTATTATTGATCTCTAACGTCGAGGGTTGCTCCTCTTGGCAAGAAAAGTATGGATGTCAATAAGTATCCATTTACAGTGGCACCCAACAAATGAGGAAGGAATTCAATTTGCCAGTATTCATTCAAAACCTATTTGTTCTCTTCTCACTGACATCTACCATCAAGCAAAGGCAATGTGGTGGAACCCACAGACGGTCTGGAGGGTGACAGAGGATGCTCTCCCATTACAGTAGAAACAGATTGATCCACACCCACTTTGGAGGGAGTGCACATAATTCACTGTCAATATTTATTTTAAAACCATGGTGGACAATTGTTCAAGTATTTTAAATAAAACAGTGTACTATATTAAGTTAAGGGTTTGTCACAATACCACGATACCAAAAAAAAAAAAATCTTGATAATATAATTATGTAGAGTCATGTTTTACAAAGACAAAACAGCAAGAAATATATATTTTCTATTTGTTTCTAAACCACAGGCAGGAATCCATACTGTAGCAATATAGTGTTTCAATTGTGAGATGAATTACATTAACAGGGGTTTGGGTTACGGTTAAACCTGATTGGTGGAGTATTTATTAGCTATAAGCAGAGTTTGTATGTTCTTATACCTGTGTTGCTGCTGGGTTTTCCACTTGCCTCCCCATGTCCAAAACATGGATTTTAGATTAAGTTTAGATTATGTCATAATCACCAACCATATCAACTGTGCAACATCGTTTTAATCTTCTTCCATAAAGTGTGGTGTGTGTCTTGGAAGCAAGAAGAAAGTAAAGAAAACAACTCCCACATGCATACATGAATTCATTATTCTCCTCTTTGAGTAAATTCAAGATATAATATATTGACTTGTTCATGGATGATAAACTGAACAATAATAACTCAAGATTATAATGGATATATTGTTTGTCCGACAGTAGCTGCAGTGTTATAGCCCATAAAAATCAATAAAGCACCCTATTAAGTCACTTTGTATCCAATAATTTCAGATATTTATCGGCCTCAGAGCATCGTTAATGGATGGTCTACTATAATTTATTTTTATAAGTATCCAAGCAAGTGAACAACAGAGAAAGGTTTTGCCCTGTGTTCAGTTGCCAGAATGAGTAAATATCTAATTGAAGTACTTCTGAGAAAGGCCTAAAATGCATTGCATCATGAATAAAATAAAAATAAGAGATAATGAAACATAAACCTCACTATTTTATTTTTTTTTATCATATGATCCCATCTTGGCTTTAAAATGCAAGCTGTTTAAGATTTTGTCATAATAACACGTTCACTTAAAAGTTTAACCTAAAATTGCTCAAACGGGGTCAAAAGGCAAACCATGGCATCTTTCATCTCATTCTGTCACAACCAGTTGATTTCAGCAGTGCTGCAACAGCTTCAATCTGTTACATTATTAATAAACAACATTTTAATGTTCCACTATATGAATAAAACCCAGTACTGCATGAAACACTCTGGATCGATGGCAAAGCAGCAGTGGACCAAAGGTTTTTGTGACCATATATTTTTATTAATACATCTCCTTAGAAAAGCATAGGCCAGCAATGAGGTTGTAGGGGATATTTCCTGCTCGGCTTGCTTTGATCTGTGAATTGATTAGTCATGAATGAATCCCTGCAGAGGCCATTGAATGCAACACAGGTACAAGAACAGGTGATCAATAAGGTTTCTCCAGTCTCAAACTGTGGACGGCTGCATCCAATCACTGCTAGCAGATTCAAGGAACACATTTTCCTGTAAGGTTAAATATGTTGTACAGTGTTTTCCTTCCGTCCTTAGCATTTGTTGTACTGCAGTATTACTTCAAAGGGGTCAATGGAAACCTTAATGAGCACTTTCACCATTCAAGAGTAACATGTTTTGCTTATGCTTGGATTTAATTCTTCTTTTTAATTCTTATGGTCTATTTGGCCAGGATTTATTACCATTGTTCACAGGTATATATGCGGCTTAAACAGTCATAGCTAATTAGCACCAATTAAAGTTAATAAAAATGAAGCAAGACCAAATGTATCTTATAGAGTCACTGGCCCACTAAGCAGTAGTTCAAATCTCTTCTTGTTACAACTCAGTTCTTAATGAGCAGCACACTGAACCTTGAAGCAGGCGGGCTACAGCAAAAGACCACTCCAGGTGCCTTTCTGAACATGCAACAGTCTATCATAGGGCAACTGGGAAAAAACAAAACAAAAGAAACATGCACCCTACTAATCACTCCTGAGGGTAATCAGGAGAGACAAACTAGCCTAACATGGCTGTTTCTGTACTGTGGGAGGCAGCTGGAGTATCTAGAAATAACAAGTATTTCATGGGTAGAGCATGGGAAGTCCATGCAGAAACACTCTAATGAGGGATTTACACCCAGGACGTTCTCATTGCAGTGCACTGGCGCAGATGTTAGCACCATGCAGCTTGTGGACAGTGATATATTGGAAGAATGTTGTCTGGTCTGATGAGTTTCAATTTCATCTGTGACATCGATACATTTTGGCACAAACATTATAAGAGCATGGATCCATTAATGTTTTCATTTTAAAAGTTCTAGCTGTTGTCACAAGATCACAGTGCGAAGAGAACACCTTTGGGATAGCAGATTATCATCACAGATATGCAGGCAATAAATGAGCAGCAACTGTGTGATGCTGCCATATCATTATAGACCAAAATCTCTGAAGTATCTTTTCAACACCTTGTTGAATTTTTATTTTAATAATTTAAGGCAGTTCTAAGAGCAAAAGAGGGTCCAGCCAACTTTTGGCAGGGTGCAATGAATACAGTGACTGATGAACGTAGGACACATGAAAAGCTGTTGTATATTTTTGCTAAATTTGGGATTCACCATGTTTTATTCAGTGCTTATAATGTTGGAACTGAGAGCTTTGTTTTGACGAAACCAACCGTACCGACACAATTATTTGGGAATACTTGAAAAGACACAAGAGGAAGTAATAAAATCCTAGAAGAGGCTTGCAATTCAAAAAAAAAACTTAGTTGCTGCACAAACAACTGCAGTTTATAGCATTTGCAGTCTTTTGATCTATTTGAGCAATATGATGTCCTGTTTTAATAACTTCATCATAAATGTTTTTTTCTAAAGCCATTTCAGAACCTAACATAATTATTTTCACAAGCATCAAAACATTTTTTTTGCTGGTGTGTGGATGTCATTATGTTGTGTAGAAAGCACTTTACTACAGATGGCCGTTTTCCACAGAGACCAATAGCTTCCCTCGTTTTATTATAATGAATCTCTGTGTTTGGCAGTGGACACTTCTCCACCCACAGGAAATGATGAATCAAACTTTAACAGTCTCTCTTCACACAGTAAGCGTGTGCCCCGCTCGCAGGGAGCTCCACTCACAAACAACATTTTGTTTTTTGTTTTTTTGTTTTTCACAAAAGAGATTTGATCGGCCAGGCCCAAATGTTCACAGATGAAAGTTTTTCAAAAGTGGTAAAATATTTATTCAGTGGCTCTTACAGCCAACTTTGCTACAGTGAGGAATTCAAAGAAAGTGTGCCGTTTGGGCCCGGGAATTCAGACTCTCTTGGACGGAGACGACCACATTAATCAAAGAGCTACAGTTAAAAATGATTAAATCATCTACAATCTGGTGAGTCTGCTTTTCCATTTAGGACCATCAAGGAACTGAACATGCTTTCGAACAGCTTAAAATATTGTGTGAGTTTCTGTTTGTTCTTTGATGAAGGATGAAATGTATGAAATTAATTAGCATCTGAAATGGGACAGTTAAAGCGACGCAATATGAGATGTCTGTTCATTTAAGGTGTGTCAACAGGGTGATTGTTTGGTGTGGCCTCATGATTTTATGCCATAATTGTAATTTATGTGTTTTATGTTTTACCTGCCGTAGGGAAAACAGATGGAAATGATAAAATAGCAAAATCTGGTGAACGACATTACTCATTCACTCTGATATTAATGTTCCTGGACATGGTCTTGAATAACTAACCTCCAACGAAAAGTCATAGCATTGGTGTAACTACTCTGATGAACTTGAGGCACAGTGTCATTTTACACATGAACACATGCAATTGAATTCATATTTGCACATTTTTATTAAGCTATTTTATTTATTTCAAATGTGATAGAAGTATAAAATCACACACATGAACAAGGAATGAAAAAGACATATTTTTGTACCACAATAATCTTAACATGCTCAAAAAAAAAAAAAAAGAAAATGACTAAGAGTTGCTAGTGGACTGAAGTCCTCTTTCAGAAAAAAGCAAATCTTGCATTAACAGGTTGACTGCCTCCATGAGGCCCTGAAGTAATTCATGAAAAAAGAACTCTGAGCAAATATTGAGTCAATGCATGGACTTACTTTAAATAGGATGACAGTTCTGTATTAAAATCCATTGTTATTAGTCTTTTGTGATGTTTAATTGTCATTCGCTATAAGCGAGGATCGTCGGACTGAACAGAAATGAATCCATGAATATATTACCTTGTGTCTATTGAATCTATACGAGTTCCACTTTTTGAATTAAAGTACTTAAAAGGGAGGAGGGATGTGTACTTTGAAACTTGACCTTTTTCAACTTTATATCATGCCATAATGTTAGTCCCTCATCAAAAACATACCTGGAGTGATGCTTTTACTCTTTCATGCATGTTTGAAGAATCCTTGAATCTCCACAGGCAGCCTTCAAATTATGCTATGTGCCTGGAAAATACATAATACTGCCCTAAAGAAATCTTTGGGAATATTCAGTTATTGAGATCTTTGTAGGAAATATTATAGAATTCTGATGTTTTTGCAAAAGTGGTACGTCAACTGTTTTTAAACGTTAATGTATTTGTGAGAGTACTTGAAGGGTGATATTTTCAAAATGCTATAGAACAAAATTATCATTTTTTTTGAAGCTCAAAAGCTATGTAAATTAAACAAAACATATACTACCACCTATAGTAGTGTAGTATATTTTTGGTTGCATAATCACTGCACACTGCTACTGTGCAGTGATTATGTAGAGGAACCAGGTTTAGTTTTTTCCCCCAGAAATAAGTTCCCAAAAAATTCAGAGGCTGTAAGATTAGGGCAGTTATAGCAGGAAATGAAAGTAATATTTCACTTTTTCTGTGGGTGGCAGATAAATAAATAAACATGGGGACAAATAAATATTATGATAAAAATAGCTCAGTATAAAATAAATGTGCTAAAGGAGATGATTTATCAATTCCAACATGTGAACAAAATATATGTTAAAAAATTTTGTAGCATTTACATATCTTTTCAGCCTAACATGTGGTCACTACAAGTGAAGATGAGCAAAGAAAAAACATTTACATTTCTGTTTATGTCCCTATTTTGACTTAACAAGAAATTCACACTTTGTCCACCAAGGGGCGCCCTTTCCACATAATCAAATAGGTATTTGAGCGAGTTCAAATGTTTCAGGTGTGTTCAGAAACAGGATGTTGATTGATTATTATCTAGAGATTCTGAAATAAAGTTTTTATTTATTTTTTTTTCTTTCATTATAAATTTAACATTAAAAATATATATAGATGTACAAAACAGTATGGTGGAAAAACACCATTATGAACTAAGTGAAAAAAAAAGATGAATTAATGTCCATCCATCTACTTTCTAAGCGACTTCATTGGTATTTGGGGTTGCGGGATCTTTTTCCAGTAGTCATATGGCAAAAACATTGGTCACAGATTGTAAGTCACAGTTCATGTTTAAGATAATACCAAACATACAATACTTGAAAGTCAGAATTATGTTATTAAAGTCATAATAATTGAGCATAACAATAAAAGCCCCCTCTGATTTAAGGAACTCATTGAAACTGTCAACATCCATATTAAAACATTAACATTTCAATCTTATATAAATTAAAGAGTAATTAAAAGTGCGCTTGTGGTAGCTATATTGGCATACAAAGTCCGTTTCTATGTCCTAGTCTGTGATGTCTGTAAAATCCCATTCTAGAGCAAAGTCAGTCAAAGTTTCAGGCAATTGTGGGCAGCAAGAAGGAACTCAAGTTGCACAAACAACGAACACAATATAAAACAGGCAGTTTTGCATGGGCCCCACGTCCACAGCTGACCTTTCTTGATTGAGTGTAATAGCACACTGAGCAAATGCAAAAAGGTCACTGGTAGAGACAGCTTTAATATTATAATTGGCACTTCTTCCCGGAAGACAGCATAGCTTTAAGGAGCTACACATCTTCCCCACAGATAAACCCATTACATATTCAGTACGTTTTGTTTGCAGTCTTGTCATACCCGACAAAGATGGACTACCTAGTTAATCACAAAGACTTCATGCTGTGATTTGAACAGGATGAGCTGCCCCAGCACGATCGCAGCCTGGGTTCTCTATGACTTGGGATTCTGAGAGCCGCCTTTGTGTATTTGCCAAGGCTGCTCCTTCATTTTGCACGGCAGTCAAGGATGACGTGTTTTCACATGAGGTGGAATAAGCTTGCTTGGGAATTTGCGGTAAAAACATGGAATTACGGCGCTCGCCTTTAAATCTCTTTCGAGTCATTAAGGTGCTGTCGCATTTTAAAATGTTGCTCCTATCATCTTGGTATGTCGCCCATGCTCTTCGGCACCGTGTAAGCTAATCAGCAGAGAAAAAATATTGTGTTCTATGACTGTTAAGCACCTTCAAGTGCTCTGTGACTGCCCTCTCCTTGTGCCATAATGATGAGCAAGCCGTTTGCCCAGTTTAATCACTGTTATTCAGACAGGTTAGCTTTATACGTGGGCTACATTGTTAAAGGGCAAATTTGAATATATAGAGTGAAGCCAGAGGAGCCTTGGCTTGCTTTGTTTACATTGTTACTGACTAGATTAAAGACACTCTCCCTGTGAAATCAAAGTGTGCTATTCTTTTTTTCCTCTTTTTTGGATATGTCACAGATTCAACATATTTTTAATTGGGCACTAATGAGAATTTTTGTCCTTAGAATTTAATAAAACCTTAAAAGTAGAAACACATACATTTTTGCCACATTTCAAAAACAGTTTACATGAATTTTTTTTATTTTATTCCACAATATCCATCTGTTTTTTGGAGGGGGGGGTTTCAGTGTGCAGCATTACTTCAACATCAACCAGAATCCATGAACAAATTCAGGAAGTTTTGAAGCCAAAAGTGGCTTCAAAACGTCCAAATAAAGTTGTCAGTGCATAATTTTCCATTTATTTATTTCCAACTATATTCATTTGCCTTTTACCTTTTTAAATTCAATTTTATTTAGCAAAGCTTTTATAACATAACATAATTGTCACATTTCACATGTCTGCTAAGTTTTCAGGCCTCCTTATATAAAAGACATATGCTAGTATTAAGTTATTAGCACACAGTTGCAAAAAAATAAAAAATAAAATAAAAAATCAATGCCTGTAAAAGACAACTTTCATTTCCATTAAAAGTTGACATTCCTTTGTTTTAAACATGACTTTATATTTCTTACACTAAATATTTTTCGGGTGGAAATAAGCCGATTACAAGCTTGTTTCTAAAAGTTACTACAGCATAAAGAGACAATGGCAACAGTTTGTGGGTTAATTATTTTCACATGAGCTTAATAGGTTTAGCTCAATGGCTTATTTGTCCTGGGGGATGTAAATACTATGCATTCTAATTAATATAATTGGGTAAACAGAAGGAGATAATTGGGAAGCATCACACAGAGCAGGTGTTTACCTTGCTTATTAAACGAGTCACAGTACAAACTTTAATAGTGTACTTTAAGTTTGATTTTTGTGACTAAAGAAAATGAATACTGTGGATGATCTCCAGAGATGTTCAAGAACCAAATGTTTTTCATCGTGTCATACTTGTGATTCATGAGGCACGCTGTGAACAAACAGCAATGTGACACCATCTGAGAGATGGGATTTAGTCTTTGGATGACTTCGTAATGATTAATGGGCGTGCCAGAGGAGAATGCAGTGACTCCGTATCGTGGTTCCCGGTTGTCTTTATATCTAAATAGATATTTATATCTTATTCAATACTTTTTGAAAATAAATTAGTTATTTTCTCTTTGGGGAAGAAATAGACATTAAAAGCTTCTTCTGTTCAAAACAAATGCCCAACTACTGTATGTTCAAAACTAGAATTTACTTGGTGAATGATACTGAATGATGAATTGGATTTGTAGAGGTCCACGCATTTTAAAAAAATAATATTTTGGCAGATTTATTTAGATTTTTTTTCTATGACGTCGCAAAAGTTGCATACTTGTGTATAAGCTGTTACCTTAAAAATGTCTTCAGGTATGCCTCTAAGTACCACAAATGTTTTTGACTGACCTGTCAGAAGTTTGATGACATCATGTGGCGCTTTCATTAATCATTTTATTGTAATCTTACACTAAGTAAACTTTTAACGTTTTAGAAGTTAGAAACTTAAATTTAAGACATGTTGCAATGCCACAAACTTAAATGTTAAGATCTGAGCAAGCAAAAAAAAAAAAAAAACACAAAAAAAACAGCATCATCTCCATTGGTAAAGTATAGCTAATAATATGCTTTTTAATAAATGCATGACTGTACAGCTTACACATTTTCATATATAAATGAATCTTTAACCTGAAACATCAGAATTATTCCGGTGATCAATCAGTTAAGGCAATGCATGTCTATGTGTTTCCACAAGGTGATTTATTTCATGGACAAAGTCACAAGCAACACCGTATGTGATAAATAAGTATCTTTATGCATCTACGGACACACTCCTCCCCCTCGACTACACTCCACCACCACCCCCCCGCCCCCCCCACACACACACACACACAACATGTTTTTTATGATCATAGCATTTAATGACTCCCTCTCACTAACACATTGACATTGTCCACATGAGATCCTCGCAAAGATGGCTTGATTTACCAAACCTCTTGAAAGAGGAAAAAAATCTCATTGAGGAGACGGATTGCTGAGAGGGCTCTCCAACAGGCCTATAAATCATTCTTTAATCAGAGCACCCTGAGAGTGAGGTTACACACTCAGGCCCCACATTAGCACCAGAGACTTTCACGCTGTCTGTGGTTCTGTTCCTGAACTCTTCCATCCTCACTTCGTGTCTTTGCCCTCTATTTTCTCTTGTTTCCTACACCTCAGACACAGAGCTGATGATATCATTTACATGTTAGAAAACGACTGTTGGGCTAAATACACATTGCACTGAATGAGTGATGTCAAATTTACCCAAACATTTGGATACAAACTGTTTCAGTCAGTGCACTGGATGTGGAGTAACAAGTTGACAGGAAGCAGACATGTAGACTGACAGCTTTAATTTGAGGGTGCTGTCAGCTCCAAAACTATGAGCAGACAAAGAGGAGTTTCTGCACATTTTGGCTCTCCAACATGTAATGTAAAACTGTCAGTTACTTTCAAAATAATGGCCATTCATGCAGACAGCTTGACAGAACGAATACTCATGCAAAATCCAACCAAATAGATCCAAAACATCTTCAGTAATTGCACACTTTTCTGACACCGACCTGTTTAAACATGAGGTATACCTCACGGATTCTTGGAAACCTTGGTTAACGTTTTTAGCAGAAGAGTTACCAAGGTACTGCTTTGCAAGTCACAAGTAAGTTGGGTACAAAAGTCCAAGACACGCAAGTTTCAAATCGGGTGGACGTCTTAGACGTTAAATTTTGAGTGTAAATTTTAAAAAGAAAAACAGCAACAACCTTTACTTAACCAGAAAAATCCCACTGAGATTAAAAACCTCTTTTCCAAGGGAGACCTGACTTGAGATTTATTACACAATTAAAATGCCATACAAATAATTAAAAAAAACAGTCACAATTTAAGGACGCCATCTCTAGGGCTCTTACTCTGAGCCTAACTGTGCTCAATGAAATAAGCCCTGTTATTTCCAGTCATTTTGCAACATGTTCCATGTAGACAGAACTGAGTAAAAATGGAACAGAGAGCAAGAAATTATTATCTGAATGCAAATAGTAAGAATCAGTGCTTGACTGTCATTAAATCACACATGAAGAGAGGCAACAACCCAAGCATGGCCTTATAAATGACACTGTACCAATGATCAAACCTCCTGGTGGAAAAAGGAGGCCATCCCGCTCGATTGTACAGACTGAAATTGCTGGTTAAACAAAGACTATTCAAGAAGACACTCATCAGAGGCATTCGTATACAACTGGTCTCCATCATCTAAGATAAAAATGTTGCTGCAACAAGTTGTTTTTCCATCTTTTTCCAACTGTAAATAATTGTCATCAGCATAAAAACGCATAAATAGAACTTGTCATATGTTGTCCTAAATAACCAATATACAAAATGAACACGAGGAGACCTAATATGGAACCCTGTGGCACCTCCTTTTGGACAATCAAAAATTAAAAACACAGAGTGTCACATTATACAGTCCTGTCACTTAAATAATTTGTAGGAATCTACTTGATCTGCCTGTCATAAGCAATGACGTCTGTGCTTTAAAACACCATGATCAACAGTGTCAGTAGCTTTTGCCAGATCAATAAAAAGAGATGCAAAGTACTGCTTTTGATAAAAGCAATAAGCATATCATGAATCGTTTTTGCTCCTGTTGTGATGGTGCTGTCATTTTTCCTGTAGCCTGATTGCAGTTTTGAGAGTAATTCATTCGAGTATGAAAACTCTTTTAGTGGACAGCAAACACGAGAGTCAAGACACAAAATTGACATTGACCTCTAGATAGTTAAAACCTGCTGGGTCGCTTCTTTTTAAAAAGGGAGTAACAAAACCTGACTTCCAGAATAAAGGGGTTTCTTTGTTTTGGATCAAGAGACTAAAACGAATTGTAACAGGTTTTGCTACAAAACCAGCTGCCATTTTCAAAAGGATGTCTCCGTCAGGTCTGATCCATGGGTATCGAGTCAAAGGAGTCACGTCTAAATAAAGTCACAAGTCTTTGGTGGTCTTGTATTACTGAGCAAAAAATAGAGCCAGTCAGTTACATTTTTATAAGATTAACTGTTCTTTGAATTTGATAGTAACAATATGATTTAATTAATGATTTAACATTCTTTCCAACAGCAGATGCCTGAAGATGTCGAAATTGGCCTTATTTTTTTGTGCCTTCAGACCAGAGTAACGCATTAGTTCTTTTGATCCATTTAACAGATCCACCGTGCCTCATCTGTGCCCATAGCTCACGAACAGGTAGGATCATTACTTAAAGATCTGACTTATGAATATTGATTTAGCACCTATGGCTTCCAAAGTGATGCAATAGTTTCAGTCCTTTACTTGATGTGCAATAGGCTGCTGTCCATGCAGATGGATATCAGCTTTCTAATCTCAGGCAGTTTTGGAGGAAATTTGAAACAGCAGCGTTTTCATTAGGTATGCTACGTACACACACTCAGTCACAGATGAAGAGGTGCAGCCAGTCATCATCAGATTTAAGTTCTTTCAACTCACTTCAAAAGCCGTCTTACACTGATAGTGAGGCAAAGATTCAAGCTTCAGTGGACTCACATCCCAGCCTGCACTCTGTGGATGTGTCAGCTCCAGCTTCTGGATCCTCTTAGTTGCCGTCTTCTTCAAACGCGATGCGTTCAGCTTGACTGAGACAGGGAATAGGGAACTGTATTTTAGTCTCTACATTATGACATCAAGTCTACTCAATCTGAAGAAGAACACTCCACTGCTTCTGTCTTAAACAGAAAGTCATTGTGGAATACTATTATTCCTAGAATGTGAAAGTTCATGTAAGCACCAATTTGATTGCATTGACTAAACAGGTCATGTAGTGACATGTATTTACACGAAATTACACTGGAAAACTCTATAATCACATAGCGACAATTTCAAAATAATAATAATAATAATAATAATAATAATAATAATAATAATAATAATAATAATAATAATAATAATAATACGAACTTGGACAGATACAGCTATGCCCCAAAAGTATTGATATGGGTTTAATCTTTTAATTCGACCAACATATCTCTTCTGACTGTCACAGTTCGGATATTTGAATCACCTTCTTCATAGAAATGGCAATGATGAAACCTCAGATTAGGTTTGATCTGGACTCTCCCAAGGGAAATTCACCCTGATTCCCTACAGTAATAGCCCTTTTCTGAAAGTAAGACTTTTACTACTCTGCAGCATAATATAAGTACTATATCACTTTTAATTTAATTTAATGATAGCAAAAGAAAAACTATTGCCTACCAGATCACTTAATGCCATAATTGACTAATTTTTCACTCTCATCTGTTTTATTTTTCAGCCTTCACAGTAATCAGTCGTCAGTTCTGATGCCATCATATAAAAGAGGACCTGTGAGACCATGCCCTCCCCCTTTTCTTATTGTTCTGAAGAAGAAGCTTTTGCAAATTAAATTTTTCAGCACTTCAGTTCTGCCATGCAAAACACAATGAATCATTCAGTCATCAAGGTCCTCTTGTGTCTCTGGATTACATTTGAACTTGCACTGCACTATCTGGAGAATCCTGTTTATTTAAAAAGTTGTTGATATATTCAGAGCTCCCACGGGCTTCCTTTTCTTTAACTCTGAAACCCTCATAAACATAAAGAAATGAACAAAATTCCTTTGTGAGAATCTGGTAAATGGAGCAGGATCCCAGTGACAGTAAAATGAAGCAGGAAAAAAAAAAAAATCAATGCCATCCAATTCCTCCACTGTCTGTTTGAGAATATACGTATTGTTTCTGCTATCTGTTTTTCTCAGCCATTGTCAATCACAATCCCTCTAAAATCCTCCCCCCAAATCCCAATAAGAACTTTAATTGAGACTAGATTACTCAAGGATAAAGGTGGTGAGTCTGCACGGATGACAGCAAATGAGATCTGAATATGTAGTGGGGGACCAAGAAGGATTTAAATATAAATTATGAATACAGCAGAAATTCGTAGTGCTCTAAAAGTTCCCCGTTACACTTCAATAATGGATATGGTAAAGTGCTCTGGCAGTCCATATGGATTCCCAGTTAAAACACTGGTGTTTACAGGGATCATACAGAATACTTTGCTCCTTTTTTTTTTTACGTTAAATAAATTATGTTGTCAATTTAAATATAATTCTGCGAAGCAGTGATGCTCTTCCAACGATGTAGCTTTTGTATTAACAAGAGGGATATATAGATAATGAGTTATGGGAGCTTAGTGCTGCACCTACTTTTTATGTATTGCGATGTTATTTTTAGAAGAACACATTTCCTGCATTTGCTGTTTTTAATGCGAGGATCTCTGTAACAGCAAAGCCTATTCCTTCTGCACTGACAGAACTCACAGTGCTGTGATGTCTGATGACCTGCAAGGCTTCTCGGGAAACTCTAAAATTACTGCTGAAGGAAGAGTGTGCTGCAGGGGAGTCAGTATCAGATATCTTTAAAAATTCATGTACGGATACGGACAGATAGGTACTGTGCTCATCTCAGTCACCTGGGTCATACCAGATGATATGCTCAGCATTTTGGAGGGTACACTGTTGGCAGAGTTGTGCAAGAGGAAAAAAAAAACTTTTTAATGGATGCATTCAGGACTATCACTTAGTATTATCTATTGAGAGCAGCTGATCATAGTGAATCCTCACTTTAATCTTAGGTGAAGGTAAACAGTTATGTTCAGTTTTAAGACTGATTAAAGGTACAAAGCCATGAAAAACAAATGGACTCCAATGGACGGACTCCTGTTTATTGCCACAAAATTCAGAATGTGACTGAAATTAAGGAAAGTGAGGCAACAAAAATTTAACCCCTAAAAATGTATCAGAAGAATCAGTTCTCGACTCAGGTTGTCTCAAATGTATTATGTTCAAAATTTCAAGGTAATTGATTTGTTGCTGTTGTTTGTTTATGTACTTTTAATGAGTACATTTTAAATTTTTATGTCTTTTCCCCATTTTAAGTCCTATTATTTAAAAGATTCTTCAGAAGGTCATATCTGTGCTTTTGCAAAATTTAAAACCAAACTAAATTTTTTGGTAACACTTTATTTGAAGGGGTGTGCATAAGACTGACATGACACTGTCATAAAAATGACATAACACCCATCATGAACATGTAGAAGTCTTTATGAATGTCTATGACTGTTGTCATGAAATGTCATTTGGTAAATAATGACACTTTTAATGCAAAGTTGCTTTAAAAGTTGCATCAAAAGTCCATTAAAAGTGCCAATTTTGCATGAATTTGTAAATAATGACAATTTAATGCAACGTTGGCACTTTTAATAGACTTTTAATGCAACTTTTAGAGAAACTTTGCATTAAAAGTGTCATTATTTACCTAATAACATTTCATGACAACAGTCATAGACCTTCATAAAGACTTGTTCATGTTCAGGACAGGTGTTATGTCATGTTTATGACAGTGTCATGTCAGTCTTATGCACACCCCGTCAAATAAAGTGTTGCCTTTTTTTGTTGTTGATGCTGTTGGTTCTACAATAATTCTTAAAGTGAGTCAACTATTTTCGCTAAAATGTAAAACCCTAACCAGACAAGAAAATGCATTTACTTAGTCAGTCTGCTCTGAAAAATGTTTACTCACATGCTTTTTGAGTGACTAAGATACATTTAGTCAAAGCTCAATTGCTACAGACAGGGGCAATCATAAATTCATGATTTATCCTGTTTTGTTCTCTTATTACTTTGTAAGGATAAACTTTTCAAGGCCCAAAATAATGAAAATTACTGTGCTTCAAAAACAAAAATCAAGAAAACATCTTACTGAGACAACCCAGTCTTTTTTTTTCCCATTTACAGATTTCTGCCCAGGTCCTTTTTGAAAATGAAATTTGGATCTCAATTGGGTTTTACCTCATTCAATAAAAGAAAAAAAAATCAACTAGGTACTGGTTGACTTTAATAACATTTTAGAGTTAATAATTTACTCGGACTGAATGAGGATATCCTGCACTACCGTATATCCTCTTTTTTTGCCCTTATGATGCACAAACAGAAACTTCTTTCCAACCAAAGTGTAATATTTCAGACACATGCAATTCCTTCAGATTTTTTCTTGCCTAACATGCTAATTTGTTTGATGGCATGATTTGGAGAGGGAACTTCTCTCTTCATGTGCTCACGCTCACTTCTGTGAAATCTTTTCTCAGCGGAACATTGGCAAATTAAACGTCCTCATCTATGTTGGACATAAAACGCTACAAGACATTTCAATCAATATTTGTGGCTATTAATTAACTCCTAGGGTCGTAAATTAGACAAGAGGAAATGAAATATTGGAACATCCACAACAAGTGTGCTTCAAAGTACCAACTGGTGTTTTAAGCAATTGATGGCTTTTGCTTAGCAGTGGGTTGTAAATATTAATTTAGACATAGTTTTTATTTATTCATTATAAAATGCCTCACATCAAAGTAATAGTGGAAGCAACTTGTTTATTTGCGCACAGATTTATAAAGTAAAGTCATTATCAATGTTTTTGTTTCTGTCTTCCTCAGACTGAGTGGTCTGTGATGCACTGCCCTATAGAAGAGGGAGGTTTCTCATTTCAGCTTGATTCAGGATTTGTGAGCTTATCAATGTTTGTGTGTTTTCCTTGACGTGTTGGCCAACTGGAACGAAGATGCTGTGATGCAATCAAAGAACACAAATCTGAGAGGCACTGAGGGGACATCGAAATCCACTTCACCCATCAATAAAATGCGTTGGGTTCGGACCGCAGAAACGGGCTGAAGCCCCTCTCTACACAGTGATCAATCATTGACCGAAGAGACTCTTTGTCTGTGACACTGAGATCCAAATAAAACTCAGAAAAATCCATCTGCCCCGTCGTTTGTCTAAATCAATAAGCAGCTGTGTTGCGAAGCGCCTGAAGAAAATAGATGGCTTCATTTTTTACAACACCGATGTTCGCCTCTGAAGGCAGCTGTCCATCATAAGGGCTGCAACATAAAAATAGATTGGCTTTAAATGAGTAACTTAGAATGTATTTCTGGTGTAGTGGCACTTCAAAATGAACATTTCTATTAAAGTCAGTCGGTGGTGAGTATTTGTTTTACCTTTAAATGATTCCGTCACAAAATGTAAAAATCCATCCATCCATCCATTTTCTTTCGCTTATCCGGTGTCGGGTATTACATACAGAAATGTTTTATAAAATAGTTCAAATTATTTTTTAATTTGTTCTTGGAAGCTATATCTACTTTGAGTTTTATCATTTTTCTTAATATTTAGGAGTCTTTTATTCACAATTTTATGAATCTCGACTTTTCCCCTCGTGCAATGGGAGCAGACTTTACGTTTAGGGAAACCGCTGAGCACTGTCAAAACCAACTGTGCTCTAATTAGCCGATTTTTGTCAAATATTGAATATCGCACCAGACAGCAAAGAACATGGCATTTCTGAACTTGTGTGTTGTGTTTATGTAAAAAAAAAAAAAAAAATGAAAGGAAAAGATGCATCAGACAAGTTTGGATAAAAAAAAGGAAAAAAAAAAAAACAAAGGCAAAATGTCAGCAACAATTATCTGACACTGTGGTTGACAAGGAGAGCAGAAACCTGCTGTTCAACGGCCTTTACTCACTGCATGGCTTTTGTTCATCTTGTCTTTTCCGTGCAGATCGGCTGCTAATACACACAGGAGGGAGGAGAGGACAACGGAAGGAAGAGAATAAAAGATGATGGACAAACTGGTAGCATCAGTGTAACTAGTAAAGGAAATATGTTTTGTGCTCTTTGCAATTTCATTGCAAAAACAGATACTCTATGGCGTCCTTTTTATTGAAATAAATGCATGCTGAAATCCACCGTATTGCTGTGCATTAACATGAAATGCTGTGGCAGAAGACACTTTAACAATATAATTATGGGTTACCCAGAGAGTTATATTTTTTTGTGTTAAGTTTGGGTGGATTTAATGATCTACATTAATATTAGTAAAAGACAAATTATATCAGTGACCATTGTGAGATTTTGATCTAATTTGTGCACACACCCTGACTATTATTTGGCTGAATTTTTCTTAGGAAACTGTAGCTTAACCACACTCATTTTGTAACCATCAACACACTTCTGGACATTATTCTAGTTTTGAGAGACGTTCTTGGCAAGATCAGTACAGTTAATTAAACTGGATGGTTTTCTGGCCCTGGCCTGCCTTCTTAGCATAGTCTATAGATTTTATCGTATGTTTTAGATCACTGTACTATTGGAGGACACAGCTGAGTTTTAGTTTCGACTATTTGACCCAGTATATCATCCTCAGAGACAGAAAAATGTATTTGAAAAATAAGGCCTCTTCTTGAAAATAGACACCGTAAAGCTAATTTAAAATCTGTAAGTGATCACGAGGCAACAGTTGAGCTTTTTGGCCACAGTAAAAACAATTATAAAAATACAAAAAACAGTGAACCACGTCAAACATGTGGCAGTGGGTTTGTGTTATCAGGTAATTTCTACTATTGGTGCTTTTGAGCTTCACAGAGTGAAAAGACTACATTCAAATTCTTCAGTTTCACCTCAAATCAACAGCAAATGATTGAAACCAACATGACAGGATGTTCCAAAACAGAGAGTGATCCAATGTATACATTCAATATGGTTTTAATGTGTAAAATATGTTACCAATATGCATCTGGCCTTTGACTTGGTGGCAGTTAAATTTACTAACATTTCCTTTTCTTTTCTGTTCTTATATAAAACACTTTCACACTTTCACCAGTCAAAAACATTTTCTTTACAGTTTTGTTCTTCCCATCCTTTTTTTCTTTTTCTTTAATCCACCATTTTTATTTTTGGTAAGTTTGTGTTGAATTATAGTCAAGGCAGTCTATTTTTCACACAAAATTTGATTGTCTTTCAGTTAACCTGTTTTTTTTTTGTTGTTTTTTTTTCGCTTTGTTTTGTCATGGCAGACTTTCCATCAAACTGATAAGAAAGATGTAGCCATCTTTGAGTGTAAATCATAACTGACACACTCAACTGTCTGCCTTGAATTTGGAGCCTCGTCATCTCTCACTTCAGATTTGTTTATTTCTCCAGGTTTATCTGCAAAACCGGACCTAAAATAATACCTATAACATATACCCTCACAATGTAAGTAAACAAAATAAATAAAAATACAGAGTGGCTGGAATATTTGACTTGTTCCAGGTTCCTAAATCACATTGCAAATGTGATCCTACGCTCTTTTAGCAGTAATAAAGTAAAGTAGAAGTGAAAAATACTGATATAATTAGCTGTATTAGTGATGTGAAAGAGAAATATTACAATGCATACTGCTTAGCAGGGTTACTTATTCTTTGTAGTTTATAAGAACTTTAAAATTCAAAGCGTGTGTGAATCACCCAAGAAAAATGTCCCTGCAGGAAACATGAGTTTTAGCTGAAGTCCAGCTGGCAGTAGTGCCACACTCAAATGACAGCATAGCGATGTGATGCTAATTAGGACACAGCAGTCAGTGTCCAGCACAATAGGATGCCTACTTTTAAAGTTGTCTGAATGCTTTTCTTATGTAGCATCTATTTAACACAACTAGATGTATGGCATGATTTTTAAATATAGAATATGGTTTCTGTTGCTGGAATGTGAACAAAAAGCAAAGCTTGAAAGTCGGTTTGCTGCCCTGAAACTGTCATGTTTCATAAAAACTTCCTGCAGTGGAAAATATCAGAGAGTACCGCAACTTAAAAAAAAAAATAAGGAAAGAAAAAAATTAGCAACTTTTCTTGCAATACAAACATCTAGCAAGCATTTCACTTTATCCATTATGCATGCCATCACACACCATCTATCGCCATGGCCAAAAATGTTCTTTTGGTAAAAATGGGTTTGTATAACGGAAAAGAATCCCATACGCATCAGCTCTTCTCTTTAAAAAATTAACCGAGGTTACAGAGCAAAAACAATTTTTTTAAAGGTTTTATTTTGGTTTATATTATTTTTATATATGTTAACCAGAGTTGCCAATAAAATGCAGAGAAGGCACTGTGCTGTCAATGAAGTTAATATTCTCTCAAAGCTAAATCCTCACCACGGGAGTAAAGGAGCTGAAAACTTTGCATTCCAGTCTGCATCCACCTCGCATCATAGCAAAACAGAAGATCAAATGTGATCTTGACTTTCTAAGGCTAGTAATACCCATGTGTGTCAAACTTTTTTTTTATCAACATGAGGATACCTCCGAACCTTGATGAATCATTCTGTTTCAAGTGAAAAGCAAACATGGATTAAGCTACACAGCAGAAATCAGATGACATATTAATCTGCAGGTTTTTTTTTTTGGCAGACACAGGTAAGTTGGTGTTTTTACTAATTAACGGTCTGCAGAAAAGAATAGAAAGTTAATAATAGTAGTAAAAAATCAGAAATTCAATTAAAACACAAATTGTAAACAAATTGATAACATTTACCTCTCAAAGTTGAATTTTTTTTTTTTTTACCACGTTTATCAGCTGTGCAACAGGAAAGTGTAATCATCACATACCGTTTTTATAGCACAGATGTCTTTTAAACTCGTCTGTTTATTAAACTTTTGTTCACATATACTCTGGCCCCAATGGGAACATCTCTACACCCAGATATGTGCAGGAAAATCGGCATGTTTCTTAAAAAGAAAAGAGAGAGAGAGAGAGAGAGAGAGAGAGAGAGAGAGAGAGAGAGAGAGAGAGAGAGAGAGAGAGAAAACGCCAAAAGATGTATGATATTGTGACGTCAGAATGTTGATTAAATATTTATACCAGGTGGAGGAAGTGTCTATAACTTCGCAACTTCAGAATGAGAGAAAGAGGAGGGATGAGCACTGAAATCCCTCCCCGGAGGCGAGCAGAAAGATTGCGCTGGTGAGAGTTTCGGGCGCACTGAGACGCAGTCGATCTTTTCCTCTTTTTTTTTTTCCGCACTCAAAAAGAGATGATGAACATCAACAACAACAAAAAATCTCCTCTTGTAGGCTATGCGTTTCAAGAAAGATGGTTCCGCTCAAGTTTTTAGAAGGGAGCTACTTTCGATGAGGACTGACCCCATTTCCTCTGCGGATCCAAGTTTTCAATCACTTCATCAGTCCGCAGGACACAGGCGCAGCTGGTGCCAGGGAGAAAACCACCCCTGTCCACATGCGCTGCTCTGCCTCACTTTGGAATCTGTACACTTCTCACCGGGCTCTCACCGCAGACCGACTGGAGAGGAAAACTCCGATGGAGAATCATGCAGCACTTTGAACCCATGGAGACATGGCGCAAAGGCTCCTCACATCTGCGAACAGAGTCAGCGCTAGATTCGCCTTCATATTTACTTTGTCCCTATCCTGTGCGTATTTATGCTACAATATTATCTTCTATCGCGGCGCAGTCATGACAAACCAGACTTACGACGGGAAACGCTGCCCGCCGAGCAAAAACGCAGGAGGGAAGAAACTTCTTGGGAAGCTGGACAATTGCGCTTCGCTGAATGTCAGGTCGGCTTTTCAGCGAGGATCCAGTGATCCCCGGGACCAGAGCAAAGCGCCAGGTTCGCCTGGTGCTCACGGGACAGACGCGAATTTTAAAAATATGAGTGTTGCGCAAAAATATGGGAACAAGAAGCTGCCCAATGCGTTAATAGTAGGCGTAAAGAAAGGGGGAACCAGGGCGGTGCTGGAGTTCATCCGGATACATCCAGATGTGCGCGCACTCGGAACAGAACCGCACTTTTTTGACAGAAACTACGACAGGGGGCTGGATTGGTACAGGTGAGTAAAAATTCGAAAATGAAATGTGAACAATTTAGTCTTTCTGCACATATTCTGTTTTTTTCTTCTTTTGTCTTTAGTCTTGCATGATTTTATGGTCTGATTAAAATTCTAAATGCCCCATCTGCAAAGCAAACTTGAAGGCACTTCTAAGGTTTTTAAATCGTTTTCCACTCCACGAGCCATGAAACTCACAGCAGACACAAAGTTCCTGTCACACATACACACAGTAAAGTCCAATATCGCTGTGTTAAGTCAGCAGAGCTTTATGTCCTGAAGGTTAAGTTAGTGTGGTGCAGTTAACTTTAATCCAGTGTCACAGCTGACTAAAGATGGTTGAGAGACATCAGATCCAAAAATCTTGACCAGCTGAAGAGCCTATAGCTTCTTTAACATCTTAGCAGAGTCACACTCTGTTTGTTCTTATGCTACGTGATATTGATGCAGTAACTTATGTTGAAACATCCCTGGCCAAGTATTGAGTGGATTTACTGTGAAGCTCCAGACACATTCTCAAGTGAATATACATTTCTGTATCATAAAATACTGTTTATTGTTCTTCTGTAGTTGGAAATATTTTTGGAGAAACATAATTTTTCCAAAATATTAGCTGTGGGCCATAATAGTCAACATTTCTAGTACTAAACAGTTGACAAGTATTACTTCATGTGTGATGAATCTATTTAATATTGCAGCAATCAAATTACAGAAATAATTCGGTTAAACTTCTATGATATTCTGAAATCCTGAGACACACCAGCTCTTGAACCTGAAAACAGCACATGTTTTAAATTAGTTTATCCAGAACATGCACACGCACACGCACACACACACACACACACACACACACACACACACACACACACACACACACACACAAACCACAGACGAAAAGAAGAAGGTTTCTAGTAAGAAGAAAAAACGTCGACTTAGACTCTAAAATTCAGAGAGGTTGTGTTGTGTCAGAATGACACACACATGTGCATATTTTGTACAGACACCAAAGTATTTCTATGCTACTATGAATAGATTTTACCCTTAACGTAATCAAATAAATAACCCACAGACCGAAATAAAGTTGTATTGTGTCATGTTCATGTTGCTAAGAATTCTTTTGGCATTTCTGACATGAATCTTAACTTGTATTCAGACAATTAACTAAATACAAGGCCGAAATTGCTGCAATCTAGTTTTGTGGGTGGCATTTCAATGAACACAGACTCATCCAGCTCATTTTAATACTGGCCAGAGCAGAAAAATGCATGTTACTGATGGCTGCAAACAAGCAGGCCTGTTGGTAATCAGGCACTTTAGCTGTCCCTAGTTGAACCTCTACAGCTCCCACATTGTGTTGTACCTCTACAAAACAATGTGTTCAACTGAAATGATTATAATAGTGGTAACTATTCAAGAATAGACAGCACAAATAAGATAGAAACACACGTCACTAAAACCTGGATTGGGTTTAGCAACCATTCCAGGGTGACCACTGGTGGCATCAGCTTGTCCTCCCCTTCAACCCATCAGGATGAATAGGCAGTTGATGTATAGATCAACTGCTGGATATTCTAGGTAGTCACATGTAATTTTTTTCTGTTGCTACTCATCCACAAAAGACAAAAGGTCTAAGCTGCAACAAACAATTATGTCTGCAGTTAGGACCATCATGGTCGACCTTTCCTCCACCCAGGACTTATACAGGGTCAGGAAAAGAGCAGCTAACATGACTGCAGACCCCACACATCCAGGACACAAACTGTTTAAACTTTTACTGTCAGATCAGGAGTACACAATGCTTTTTTGCAAAAACCAGCCATCAAAGATACTGGTTTTGTTAACCACGCTGTCTCTCGTATGAACACAATCAGTACATTTGCAGTCTAAGTCGTCAGCTATCCTACTGTGGGAAAATAAATTGCACCAATGCATTCAGGATTGGTGGACAAACTAACAACACATTTGCTTGTGTATCTGCCACAGACACCAAAGGTTTGGAGGAATGTAAAGCTTTTCTATCCTTAGAGATGTTTGTACATTAACAATGCAATAGAGACAAACACCAGCAGGGGAATCATCAAGTTCAAAAGGCACAGCGGTGTGATAGAGTGGAGCATTGTTGTCACCATACATAAAAGAAGTAAAGTTTCAGCTTTTATCAAACCTCATATTTCTTTCATTATTGGTCCATTTTTTATATAATGAGCATTCTGGCATTAAATTGATTGTTTCTGTCCTGAAAAGTGACAAACAGGAACCATTTCAACTGTTGGTAAACTATTCTTTCAATTCAGCTTTGATAATCGGCCACTTATGTGACAGAAGTCTGATGCAGGAAATTGTAAACCTGACAAATTGCTTACAGTTTGTGTACATACACAAACCAGACTGTCAAGAATAAGACTGGATAGTTTGTCTTTCTTAAAGAATTCCCTGCTCAATATACACTTCTTTTTTCCTTTGAGTTAATGTTTGGCTTTTCTTATTATAGTGGACCACTTACTCTTTTTAAGCAGTGTTTGTTAAGAGGCTATATTGACAGGTGTTACTCATCTAAACCTTCACAAGAGAATGTTTAGATGACTAAAACTTATCTTTGTCCAACTTTGACAGGTTTGTCTCCTGTTTCCCACCTGAACAATGTCCATGTTGCTCCTTCGAATAACTTTCAATGAAGCCGTTGGCTCAATATATTCATCTGAGTTAATGATATTAAACCAACTACTGGACCTACAAAAGTACTATCTTTGATGTTGCTCCACAAATGACAGCCTGTTGTAAAATTCAGTTTACTGAAGTGTTAATGGAAGACTGAGTGGTTGCAATGTCTAAGACAAATTATACATCTATGAGCATTTGTTGAGTGAATTGTTGCATACCTTATAAAACACGCATAAATTTATAGACAACATGTAAAATCGTCGAAGTTTAAAGGGATAATATTATGTAAAATCAACTTTTTAAGTTTGTTTTTAGTCCCTCATCAAAAACATATCTGGAGCGTTACCTTGATTGTTTCAGGATTGGACCTAGCGCCACCTTCGAGACACCGCTCCTTCTCTGAGCTGCAGTTTCTGAGCTTCCACCTCACAGAGCTCTCTCTCCCCACTCAGCTCCTTCAAACTAGCCAGCAGCAATTAGCAAACACCTTAGGGAACTGCACATCAGCTCATCTCATGATACTAACTACTTCTCAGTCCAACTCTGGTTGCAACCCAGAAAATCAAAGAGTTAGATATCTTTTTATTGTTGGTAAGTTAACTATTAGTGATAACAGAGGAGAACACGAACAAAGCAACAACATTTAAAAAAATAAATATATACTGCTCAAAAAAATAAAGGGAACACTTCAGTGTTCACTTAAATGTTAAAGTGTCCCCTTTATTTTTTTGAGCAGTGTATATTTGTTTTCAGAACAAAAACATTATTTTTTTTAGATTGTTTTTTAAGACAGTTGAATGTAACCATGGCACATTAATGCTTGTGTTTGCTGGGTAATATGTTGGTCACATTATCTGAAATCCCACAAGAGCCAACACTTAATATGGCAAAACCCATAACAAGCACTGTTGCACAACAACTATAATTTGGGAAATTGCAGCTATAACATATTTACCTAAGAGTTGTTATTTTAATTTACTATACTATGTGGACACTAGGTCTTGTGAAAATGCTTAATTTTTAAAATATGCAATTGTTTTTACTCTGTAACCTTTTAACATGATGTTAGTCTGCAGCCGGTTTAGGTTCCCTCTAGAATGATGTTCCACTCTCAAGGTTACAGCAAGGATCCATCGTAAAAACTGTGTCTGTACTCATGTCTCCCTTAAAATATAGTGTTTCAGAGGCAGCTTGGCCTGGAGAGTATTTTTAGTAACACTGGTTCTACAGAATTCTGAAATATTGAAAAAATACTCCTAGCAGCTGTCCTTACAGTCGTGTTTTGCACCTTTGACCTCTAAGATAAAAGTAAAAATCTTTATTTTTTTTATATTTCAGTCTCGTTAGTTTTTTTTTAATGCTCAGAAAAAAAACATTAAATTGTGACTTTCTACGCCCATTTCTTCTGTTTAGCAAATCTTTTCCTCAGACATATTTGATAGTATTCAGTTCCAAGAGACGATGACTAACTAATTCCACGTTGCCTCGTTGATGTCCTTGATCAAATAAGTAATTTTGAATGGAGTATTTTACAAAACGCTGAAGAAATTATTCACATTTCGCTTTTTTCACACAATTCTGCCACCAACTTCCAAATACCAAGTAACCATCACCGTAGTCAGTTAACCTTTCCAACTCAAAGTTATGATTTTCAGTATACATCAACGTATGTGTCCTTTAGAATCAGGCAGAAATCTACAAACTGGAACACCAAATTAACTCGCCCAGAGTTTCAGTGTACTGTCCAGTTGTTCTGCACAGTCTGTCTTGTTACATTAAGCATGTGACAGACCATTTAGGCTCAGAAGAAAAATGGTGCAGTGTTCATTACCGTGGCTCCTGAAGAGAACACACGCATGGCCTCATTTATTTTGTGTGCGGGTATTCACACAACGATAAAGGACCTGATGAAAAAGACATTCCTCTGCCGCCAATTTCCTTACTCTTTTCCCTCTGCTTTTTCCATTCTCTCGCAGAATCATAAAGATCAAACAAAAACACATTGCCATACACCATCAAGACTTAAAAGGGCATCTCAGCTCTATTGATTTTACAGAAGTCTATAGCACTTGCAGTTACTTCTTAGAGAAGTGTCGAAATTGTATGAGAGGATGCAGCTGCAAATATTCCAAACGTCCACATTAATTGGCTCGGGGAGGCAGGGTGCTCTGGAACAGTACCATCAGAAGGTTGATGAGGATAGAAAGCCGATTGGTTCTCAGTTAACGTAGAAAACTGCACATTATAGCGTGAGCAATGGTGAGGCATAACTCTGCATTATTAATGTGCTGTCTTCACTCCATGCACTTGTTACCGTTAATTACAAAACAACACATAAGACATTTTTCCAAAGATTCAAGACTGAGACCTGCTGCTCATTATTTAATGCCTGCACCCTTGTACAGTAGCCCCAGTTAAAGTAGCCAGTTTGAGCCTATATCTTTATGAGTGATGCAGGAGCTTTAGATCCCAAGATAATGTAATAATAACTGAACTGAGCCAAGTGCTAAAGACAAAATTGCACACTGAAAAGCAGCTGTGTTATATCAAAATACTTATATAAAATAGAAGCAGCCATAGATAAATCTAGCAATGCTAACATGCCACATTAACATTAAGATGTGTTGGAATTATGCTCCCAGTAATTTTCTAGTAAAGCTGCACAGTGGACCCCCAGTATTTGTGAGGACTTGGGAAATTAGACGCATATACTGACTGTTTTAATTGTATAAAAACCATATAAACACCAAATGAACAGTAGAAACCATCTTAGTGCTACATGAGAAGCTAACATCTAGTCTTCTTTATTTTCCTTTTCGTTGGTACAGCAAGGGAAATGATTGGTGCTCCTGCATTGGGTGCTTTGCAAACGCCAGCCAATGTGTCAAATAGTATTGCAGCTACATGTATTTATGCTTTTCTAGTGAAATTTTTCTCCTCGAAACATTTTAGTTATGCTCTATAGAAAAAAATTGGTAGATTTTCTGCAAATAATTGGAGTAGTTACAGTCCACAGAAAAATTCTGAAGGTGAATCCATTAATACTGAACCACTGCATTTATTTCATGCGCTGTAATTTCAGAACGCATTTCTGCCTATGAAGCTAGTATTTCAAAACGTTGTGGTTTCAAAAACATACCATCTTAAGATTCCTGTATTATAAAGTCATGTTTTGTGATTTTTAGATTACATTGATGTCTACATGACCAGAGTTTTACTCCACCTTCTGAAAGCAGACTTTGCCTGTCCTGCTTCCCCTTTAAATGTTTCAGCACATTTCATGACATTCATGCACATTTCTCTTGTTCAGAAGAAGGAAATTGGACTAGCTGGGAAGTTGGGGATTAAAATTAAAGGAGCATGGGCTATTACTGATATTTAAGGTAATACGTCTGTTGAGCAGCATACTGCAGATTCGCTGTCTGGGCAGATAAACAAATTCAATTAACCAGCTAATATAAGCTTGTTAGACACTAAAAAGCAGAATGATAAAAAGGAGTAATTTTTCTGCACGATTTAACTAAAAACGTCTGATACATTCTGTAGGTATTTATGCTACATTGTTGTTTTCCCACTTCAGCTTACATCTGGTTTTAAACAAGACATAAAACTGTTGTCTTCATATATCAGTGTGTCAGAATGTAAATGAATGTTATAGATAACAGTATTATAACGTTGATAACCAATATATTATTTTAGTAGCAGAAAATAATAAAGTAAATTATTCTTTCTTTTGGTAATATATATCACTAATCTTCATATACTGATGAGAATTTCATTATAAGCCACTTTTATTATGAAGTCAGTGAATACAGAAAAAGTAACATCAAACTTAGCTCCACCTTTTCATTCCCCACAAGGGGTCAAAACTTTGCCAAAAAACTATCCCCTCACATCATTGTGAAAGACATTGACGTTTTTGCACCAAATTCTGAATGTTGCAACTTAAATTGAGACTTGTGGGACCAAGTACAGTTCTTCTAAAATTGGTATTGTCCAATTTTGGTGAGCCTGTACAAACTCTAATCTCAGTCTTGCTGGGGTTGCACCTTGTCTAGTTGTTTTTGATTTACCCCGTCTGCTTCAAGGTTTTGGTCTCAGTGATTGGATTCTCCAAATAAAGAGACGTTATTTGTGGCTTTTCTATTATCTTGAGTCTGCCAATTCTGAGGCAACAATGGCATTTTGGGCAGAGCACTTGCTTTGAAATCGAATAGTGTTTGGCTTGATTTCAGCTTCCTTCTGCCACATGTTGACATGCCCTGGGCAAGGCACTTAACCCTAATTTTCCCCAAGCTGATGTGTGCACATTTGGGAGAGCAAATGGGGTAATGTGGCTCTAAAAAATGCTGTGAATTTAATCTGTTTCCCATGGACATCAACAAGTGATTTTCATTCTCATTAGTGCTTGCTTTGTTGTTATTTTTGTCTGACCATCTTCTGTGAACTTGAGAGAATGTTGTGAGTGAAAATAGTTTAAACTTTTTCTGAAATCCTCAGATTGGGATCTCTGTATCGACAATAATGTTCAAAGTCAGTCAAACATTTCTCCCCTATTCTGTAGCTTGAGTTTAATTTCAAAAACTTCTGGATGACTAAATGCAGAGTTGCTTCTATGAAACTGGCTGATTCTTCATTTACACACACTCTGAAATTTATTATTATAAATTATATTGAAATTATATACATTTAAAAAGAAATAAGAGTAGAATATGTTCTGACTTGGGAAATTTGTCTTTATATTTTTGCATGAATGCTTTGACATCCATACAGAAATAAATGCATCTAAATAAAGGCACGTCTTCATTCTGCAAAAAATAGTGAGCAAGTTTTACCCCATTAAGTCTCAGTAAATGCAATGTTATCTTTCCTGATTAAACATAACCTGACATTCTTTTTCACCATTTCAACACTTTCGCAAGAATGTGTAAGCTTGGATATCTTATTACTTTCCTGCTTATATGTAGATTAAATGTTTCTCGTGTTATGTATTGATGGTGTACATTAATGCATGTTCATCAGCTTCAGGTTAATTTCAAGCTGTTTCTGTTTGGTCACAGAAATATAAAAGAACACACCTTTACAGACAATGTCTCTTTGGATATATTTAGTACTTTGCCATTCTTAGTTCCCTTTTGGAGATCTTCAGCTTGTTAACCTTCCCCTCTTGTCAGACTCAGCGTATGTCTATTGACCAAGGATCAAATCCTGTCTGAGTTGTTCCTCCTCTGCCTCAACTTTCTGCTCTTTTGTACTTTTGCATCATCCGAGAGTGAAATGTTCTAAAGATATGCAATTTGTCTGCTCCCTACATATAAATATCCTTGACTGTCACATTGCTGGAGGCTTTACTATAAAACCTGAAAGAGCCGCTGAAGGCTTTTCTGTGTTTATCTTTCCATTTGTATCAGCTAAGATGCTGCAGTAAAGCTGCAAACAAAATTCAAAAACTAAGAGGGTTTTACAAGGTACGTTGTCATGACTGTCACTGACTGACACCATTAGAATAATGAGAGAAATTAAGCTGTGTTTTCAGCCTGATATTAGCCACCGCAAAATTCTAAAAAACGTTGAAAAATTCATTGTATTTTCACCCAGCAGAATATTCTTGCTTTGGCCATGATCTTATGCGTTCAGTATTATTAAAAAGATAACAAAGAAAAGTCTCAGAAGGAGCACGGATACTCATTTGTAAATGTTTGGATTTCAAAGGCTTCTCTATTTCAGTGTGTGTCGATATTTTTGCCTTGCCACATGTTAATGTGACAGCTCAGAGCTCAGTTCAATTGAACGCGTTATTGCTCAAGGAGAGCAAATGTCAGTCATTTCCCCTTGCAGGACAAACCTTGAGTAATTCTTATTTGAGGAGAGTCCTAAGTTGAAATGACAGCAGTTAAATAGGATCTTGTTCAACATAGATTTTTTTTTTTTTTTTTACTTTTGTGTCTCTCCATCACTGCGTCGTCAAACTTTTGATTTACGTATTCGACTAAGAAGCTTTCTGATGACAAAAAGAAAGCCTCTTGAAACATCAGGCTCATTCTGCCTTTTATTTTTAGCCAATTTCTCTCCAATTAAATCAGAGAAATAGATGTGTGGCTCCCGTGATGCTAAATTGCCATTCACCTCTGTTCCTGGCTGGGCTGAAATGGGCGCAGGATTGCTGTAATCACCTGGACTGCTGGACTGTTAACTCCTAATAGACTTTTGGAGGTGGCAGGTTTCTGTTACTTGTGATTAATGATCAGATATCACATCTGTAATCAAAGTGAGTGATAGTTTAATAATGGAGCGGCCTCAGCAGTGAAGATTTATGCTGTCATATCAGCAGAGAGGGCGATGCCATTTTTAGGAAGTACGGTGCCAGAGACATCACGAGAATCATCCAGCTCAAGAACATTTTCTCTGCTCTGTGAATCTGTGTTATGGATACTGTCAGTAGGTTTGGACAGCAGGTTGTCCATCTTTGTTTGAAAGTGCCTCTTCATGAGACGTCATCATTAATAGTTTGAACTTGGTTAAGAATGAAAATCGTATAGAAATCAAACATTTTCTTATAGTCAAATCTGTGTGACCATATGAATAACATAAAGCAGTTATCAGAAAAAAAATTCTTACTTTAATAGCTTGCAATTTAAAATAAAACAAAACAAAGAAAAACTGTTGTGCTTGTTTTAAAAACATGGTTTTCAAATTCCACTTACCTAAATCCTTACTCGCCGGATGCTAAGATTTGGTACATATGTTCATTACTTCTTATAACTGCATTCCAAATAAAGTGCAAACCGATACCATTAGTTCTCTTTATGTTATTGTGCATTTTGGTAATATAAACCCAGGGGAATTTGTCTTTAAAAGTTATCGCGTTGATGTTTTGTTGCTAAATTACCCCAGAGAGCAGACAACCATGGAATGTAATGAATATTGTTTAATGGGTAAAGTTCATTATCAAACCTTTTTAATGGCAAACATTAAGCTTTTGTCCCATGAGAGGCAAGTGGCATTAAGTAAAAGCCCACTGCCCATAGAAATCGTTGTGATTAACCAACCAGGGTACATCTGGTGATCAATGTTTGCATAACATTTGCACTCAATAAAGTTTAGTCATAAAATGTGAATTTATAGGAGCAAAATGCAAGCATGATTGAAGATGGAAGTTTGATAGTAAAAGGGAGTCTAATTATGGGAGCTTATGTAAAGTCCAGAACAGAGAGGGAAGAAAAACCAAATACAGAAAAAGCGCAAGTGAAGAATCCGTGTATGATTCGTTCTTTGGTTTTTTCGTTTCAAAATAAAATTGGAAAAACCAAACAAGCATGTGTTTTTTTTGTTTTTAAAACAAAATTAGAATAACGGCAATTGCAAAAGTAAAAAATAAAACGACCTGTTAATTTCACTTGTCATTATTTCATTATTGACAAGCGATCTGACCCGGACGTTCTCTCTGTCCGGCTTATACAGGGGTCGTATCATACACATTATGCAGGCTGCAGGGAGACAAGCTTGTTCGTTTTAGGCTATATACTGTAGTCTTTTTTTGCCAGCTGCAAGTCAGTTGAAATAATGCTCCTGTGAGAAATAAATAATGCCGGACATTGGTCACTTGCGGCTGGCAGAGAATACTACAGCCTACATAATGTGTGTGATATGGTCCCTGTGTAAGCTGGACAGAGAGAACTTCCGGGACAGACCGCTTGCCAAAAATTAAATAATGAAAACCGAAATCGACAGCACGTTTTCTTTTTTATTTTTGCAATTGTCGTTTTTCTAATTTCGTTTTAAAAACAAAAAAACACATGCCCGTTTTGTTTTTCCAATTTTATTTTGAAACGAAAAAACCAAAGAACGAACCATACACAGATTGTGAAGCATAAGTGGGTTTTGAAAGAAAATTTGGAGTTGTCATTTAAGCATGTTTATTTTTTTTATGCAAGATGTTCAACAAAAAGCATGTAAAAAGGTTGCTGTTTTCTAGATGACCAGTTCTCATTGTTTTGGCTCTAGATGGTCACCGGAACATGTACAAGTTATGCTGAACGCAGCAGAGAGAACTTTTCTTTAACTGACAGCATGTAAAACTACATTTTAAGATCAAATCATTTTGGTATTGCTGCAATAAATTCAAGTTCATTGATTGCGCACAAAGAGATGAGTCAAAGTTGACCTTTACATGTTCAGAGTGTGTGCATCACTGATGAGACTGCACTGTTCTTAAGAGGAAGATGATTTTCAGCTGGATACACCTGTCTGGAACAGAATAAGCAGTCTCTTTCCCCATGTTGATAGTTCTAGATTTAATGTCGCACTTATATTTTCTTATTAATCGAAGTAGAAATGAACAAAGCCTTTACAAGTGACCACTGGTTCTTGTTATTCATTTTAAATCGAAAAGAAGTGTAAATGCTTTCTTTTTTTCAAGGGCTAAAGAGAAAACCAGACAATTCACAGATATTATTGGTCTGGGAAAAGAAAAATAATAAATACATTTGTTTTAGGTACATAGTTAATTAATACATTGCATGTCAAGATTAGGTAGATTTAGCTTTTTTATTAAAGCTTGACTTTACCAGAGTAAGTGATGTGCAGTCATGAGGAGAGAAAGCAGAGTATTCTCTTCTTGTGGAAACTTGATTCTAACCTAAAAACAAAAGGCCTCCAGGGAAAATATTTCATTATGAGAGATAATGAGAGGCAAATGATTTCAACAAAAATAAGACAAAAAAGCTGCAGGAAAGCATTTATTTTACATTTTAAAAAAAGTGTTTTCGTATCAAGCGGTAACAATCATTTTGTCAATCTTCACTCACCAAAGATATTCACAATGAAAACGATAAATTAATTTCTCAACTTACTTTAAAAGGGAACAATTCCAGCAGAATAATATGCATAAAATACACAAAAAAATAATAAAAAGTTTCAGCATAAACACTAATATAGCACAATATATGTCCTCGTGTAAAGAGACTGATATAAAAAAAAACAGCATTTTTCTATCTTTTAGAGTTATTCATCTTTCAGCAGACCGTTTATAGTGGCTGCCTGTGGTGTTGTTGATATTACACAGATTCAGTTGTTACTTTACATTAGTTGTTCTTTGCTTAGGTTTGAAAAAAAGTAGGGAGAAAAAAAACTGCAGTTACGACATCAATTGCAGTGGTAAAGGATCCTGCACAAATTAGCTTTCAACCATGTTCCCCAGTAGAAGGTTTCATTTACAGTATCGAGCAGATCTTTCACACTTGAGTTCATTTTCCCAGAGGGATTAAAATGTCAGGGCCTGGCCTGTAATGCATCCTGACTTAAAGTTTGGCCAAGAATCGTGAAGAAGATTGTAAATTACCCCAAAGAAATTTGCAGTTGATTCTGAGTGAGGTGGCTGTAATCAATCGAGGCACTTCTCTGAAATGTCTGTTAATCAAGATGTGTGTCTGGACATGTGAGTGTGAGCGGGTTCTCCCATTTGTCAGGGCCGAAAGACAGGTTTTCTCATTTCATTTCAAGTGTTTCCAACTTCTATAAACTTTAGTAACCCTTGGAGCAAGTCTGTGGGTATACCTACGTGGGTTTTCTAATTGCTTATAATTATTATCTTCTAAGAGCCAAGAAACTTGGAGCATTTGGAACTCAGTTTTATCTTTTCATTTCAGATAGCATGTGCAGCGTTATTAATTTCTTGAGGGCGTAGTGAAAGAAAAAAAAAAAAAGAAGCAAAAAGTACATTTCTGATGGTTGATTTAGAAATCTGCCTCAGGTGTAGCATGATCTCCCACTGACTCTGGCTATCTCAATAACCAGCAGACACATTAAACGGGGCCGTGCCATGCATTTTTTTGTCGATTCATTTACTGTTTCTATGTGCACCACTTCAAGTGATAAACTTTGTTGGTTCTTAAGCATCTAATAAAGTCAGTCACACAGAGCCATGTGAGTTGTGAATGCTAATTTAGTTAAAACTAGACAAATAAACCTGAACACGAGGCTTCACTACAAATACCAGATCAAAAAACATTTTGTAGATATTAAAGGCACCCCTCAGTGTTCCTCATTAACATTACAGCAATACAACATTGGAACCCATGGACCCAGACTGCTCCCACTGACATGAAAGCATCCCTGATTTCAATACGAAAATAAGGACTGGTCCTCTTTGATCACTTGATTGCACCATCTTCTTCTTTCCTGTGGTCACACATAACTAATCCTTGTAAAACACAACTGGCAGGTGGAATATTAGTGGACATAATGCTTTTAGTATCTTTTTAATGAGGGGTAGACCATAAGTTTTGCTTTTATAAACACAAAGAAACAAGACGCCTCATTTCTTGTTATTGGTTCACTTAGAAAATACTAAAGGGACAATAGCTTAATCTCATATCCTTGCTCTGAACTTTACTAATGGACAAACTTAAAATATAAAATATTAAAATGCAAATAGACCATTAAAATACACTATTTATCCATGCTTTTAGATCTAGTTGAATTTAAATTCTTCTTAAGCATTCAAATAACAAGTGTAAAATGTTCAAATTCTAAAGATATGCAAACACCAGTTTTTTGTTAGCTTACCCTTAGTGAAAAGAAGCTTTAAATTTAGTGTACATGTTCAAAAATGTACACTAAATATTCATTGTTCACCACCTAAACATTCTGAACTAGACTGACACCTCCTAAAGGAAACGGCTTTCATTCAGTCGTCATAATTTGTCTGAATGAAAAACAAAGCATTGTTTTTGCCTTTACATGGGTTGCATCATCAAACCGACTTTGTTTACAGGCATCCGGTAATACAACAAACCCTCACTCTAAGTAACTTCATGTAATCTTTCTACACATTTTTAATTCTCCTTTTTTGGTCGACCTCTCGGCTTCCTGCCATGTTGGTTCCAAACTCGGCATCTGATAGAATCACTGCCTCTCAAGTGAAACCGTCTATCTCAGTCTGACTTCTCTGACTTTATCTGCAAATAATCAAAACATCTGCTGTCCCTCTGATGTGCTCATTCCTGATCTTACATATCCTTGTCACTCTCAGAGAGAACCTCAACATCTTGAACTCTGCACCCTCCAGTTCTGCCTCATAGCGTTTCCTCATTTGCACCGTCTCTAAATCAAACATTGTTGGTCTCATTACTGTCTTGTTCACCTTTCCTTTTATTCTTGCTGATACCCTTTCATTACACATCACACCTGACACATTTCTTCACCCATTCACACACTTCTCCGCCTCTTCTCCACACTCTCCGTTGCTCTGGGCCACTTAAAGTCCTGAACCTTCTTTACTTCTACTCCTTGTAGCATCACCGTTCCACATGTGCTCCTCTCATTGCCCCAGATGAGTAACATGGTGTTTGGCATCTTGTGTAAACGCCAAAGCAAGTGTGAATTGCTTACTAAATTTCTGTCCATATACATTCTGTGTTAACTTCTAAATCATCAAACTTGCAAATTTATGACATCTTGTGGCAACTTATATGTTTGATGGACTGAGAAAAGTTAGAAGTCGCAGAACTATTAATGATTAAGCCCTTTTTTTTGGTTGTCTCAGTTGTATATCCTGCCCATAGAAAATGTAAACAAGTAAGTAAAATGATCAGTTTAGTCTATTAGTTTACACAGTTGGTATATATGCCCTCAGCTTACACTTTTAACTTTTACTCTTTCAAGGCAATATAGTCAAACCAAGAGGAGAGGCATCACAATTTGGTATCCACAAGAATGCGAAAGGGAACATCTTTTGTTCACCATCCACAATTAATGCTGAGACTTAACAGAACTCACGTGAGGTTCCTCTTGAATGAAACAGCCTCGTTTGTTTCAGAGTTGTAAGAAAAAGTCAGTTCCACTCACATTCATGCACATCAGTAATAACTTGAAGCCACACCGAGTTTTCCTCATCGTAAATTACTTTTCCACTCCATAACACCAACATGGCATAAGCTGGCCAAAGCATGTGAAACAGTGATAATTGTGGGGAGAAAAGGAATTTTCACACCATCATATTAAACCAAGGTGAAAAAGAACTTCAGCGATAAACTTCCCCAATAAATTTAAAAACAACAAAGTTATCTAACTAAAGTGCCTATTCCTAAGTACTGGAACTGTATCCTCATCACAAATAGATGTTATACTTTATGTGGTGTTAAAGCCTGGATCTGCCGTAGTCTTAGTCAATAATAACAGCTGTCCTAGCTACCAATGGTGAAATTTGTGTGATGTCACAAGACCATTTTCAATTGGATGCGCCCCGGCTGAGTCATTGTGTTTTCTGGAAGTACCATGGCAGCTGAGGCAGATCAGGGGTGTGATGTAATGATAACAGATGGGCTCTGGCTGTGCCATTAGCTGGCATGAAGACGTAATACTACCTCTACAAGGTGCTTTTTTTGGCGCTCTATTTCTTCCATGAACACACATTGAACAGATTGTGGTGAAGTTCCACACACAGAACAGAGCACTGGACTTTAGCCAAGAGTAACACGTTAGCAAACCAAGAAGCTGTCAAATGGCCATTAATGTGTTTCAATCTTTAGACTACATACGTCCAACACAAATTTTATAAGCAGCACTGCATATCAACTGCCGTGAGCTCCTTTTCACATCTTTTCTCTCTGTAATTATGACTTCATTTATGAGAGCTCACATGCTGTCGTTTGTTGATGGGGACATTTTTTCAAACGCTACGAGTTTCCAGATGTGGCTGCTTAAGAGTCCATCAGTCATACCTATCATTGGTTGCAACCCACCAGTTTTAAATAGCCAGCTAACATTTTATGAATGATTTTGGATGGTGGGAGGAAACATCATTGACCTTCTACTGCTCGGCAACAATTATATGTGCATATTAAAATTTGCCTTTGCTTAAGAAAATGGACCAACTTTGACAGATTCAGCTTGAGACCATCCTGTCAAAATGAGTCAGAACGCCTCCAGATGCAATCCAGATGCATTTTGATTCCAATTGTGTAATGCATACATTAACGCCTTTGAAAGCGTGCTTTGCTAGATCTCATCTTATTACCAAATGCAAATAAATTTTTCACCAGGAACTGACTTTGACAAACGCTTCGACAATATTATCTGCTTTCAAAATTAAACTCTTGCATTAATCACAATACTATAAACAGAGTATTGGTAGCTAGAAAGGTATTGGTAGCTAGAAAGAAAATAACAAGTGGCTTTCTATATTACAAAAAAATCAAATTATTTCTCACTGGCTTTCCACCTTGAAATGTGTTTGTCTGTTCTATCTGCTCCATCAGTGTTTTATATCTTCTGTGTAGCAGTCATTTAATCTATCAGGCACTAAGACTCCCTGGGAGTAAACAAACAGAACAGCTGTAAAAATCAATAACTCCAGACAAGCTAGGTACTGCAACTTTATCTGATGAACAGGCTCACCATTGTAGTTTGTATTCAAACAAAATAGCAAACCTGAATGAAATATATCTTTGTGAATTATTCTCCAGATTGATTATCTTTTTTTTTTTTTTTACCGAATGTCTCTCTATCTTCACGCAAATGATGTGACATGCTTGGAAATGTAGTCAACAGACTAGACTTGTAACTGTCATGAATCCAGCCAGCAGTAGTATTTTGAAAAGCAACATTTGTGAACTTTCACTGTGAGTGTTGTCAGTTCAGTGTTCTGATACAAGTTGCAGTTTTGAACCAGAACGTACAGATCTTTTTTTTTTTTTTTTCTAAAGATAGTAAAAATGCATGGAACTGACAAGTCAGAAATCAAAGATCCTCCCTTCAGCGGAAATAAGGGCTCTGAAGATTATCCAGCATCTTGGATATAGCCGCAACTTTTTTTATTTTTTTTTATTTCTGTGTGTGTTGGTGTGCATGCATCTGCGTGTGTAGCAAAGCTGTTTGCTCGGAAAGGTGTCGTTCTCATAAAAGATTAATAGTTCCCCGGTGGCCCTGAGGCACCCAAGCCAACAACTCGGGGATCATAAATAAAACTAAATGGATCAATATTTCCAAGACTTTAGCAGTAACCTATGGCTACCCCTACCTTGAGAGAGAAAGCTCTGAGAAAGGTTAGGTTTTAATCGAACCCTTCCTCTGGTAATAATAAAGAAGGTGTCCTATTTATCATCAGCACTGTGTCGCAACGTACCTAAAATAAAGAAACTGCTCTGCATTCTGTAACAGTAACTATAGAAATTTAGACATCGCATCTTCTGATGTCATTGACCCAATAACCAGTATCAAAAGAACTAATGAGATTATTTCTCCTAAATTGCCGAGTTTCTATGCTGATGATGCAACCGAGTCACATTACTGTCTGGAGAAAACAGACAATCATGAATGTATGGCTGGTCTCTGAATGGTAAATGAAGCATTTGGTCTCCAAACTGCCAGACACATTTGGTTATTAATCAACTTTTATTGACCAAAGTGCCAAAGCAAAATGAAGTATTACAGCAGGATGGAAACCTCTCCTTGATGAACATGACAAATGCAGTCATTTGCCTGAAGCTTGCAGAGCCATTATTGGTGCAGTATGATGGTAATTGTGATGCATGTTTTGATTATACAACCTGACCTGTCACTGTCGAGTACCTGAAAATTCATCCAAAATTTGAACGTTTTTGTGTTTTATCTCAGCAGCAAATCTGAGACTCACGTATAGCTTTGTTTAGATTTATTTCATAGGTTTACAATGTAAAACAAGTTGTCTTCATTGTATTTGCATTAATTATCAATTTGTTATAAATACTTTAGCAAAGCATATGAATCCACCGGCCTGAATGATGAGTAGTTTCAACTCTAAGATATGAAAAAAAATTTTTTATCTAAGTTTATGCAAGATCTTTTTGCTCTCTTATGAATGCCCAGAAGAAAACCCTCAACATACATTTGATTGAGTTGGAATAATCAGAATATTATGCAGTTGTGAAAGCTGCCAAATATTGAAGGACTGTGCCAGACGAAAATAGATAGTGCCTTCCTGAAGAGAGAATCTTGATGCTAGGTTGAACAAATTTGATGGTAGAAATGTGACGATCAGAACTGGAAGTGCAGACGTCTAGTTTAGGTCATTTAAGAGTGACGCAAGACCCGGGCCAAGAGTAAGACATGTCATCCATTTATCTAAGGCAGTTCCTCGGAGACAAAAAGTTCTGAAAATGATTCTTTGAATCCCTTTCTTTGCACTTTAATGTTCAGACCAGTATTTTATGCAATTTTCAAATTTTGCAGCAGTGTCCTCACCTTGCATCATGTAAAGCAATGCAGAAGCTTTGTCCTCACTCATGAAAATGCACTTTGGCTTCCCAAATGCTTGAAGTAGATTAAAATGTTCTTGATCACTCATAAAAAAACAGGGTTGACTTATAAATTGCACATTATACTAGACAAGATTATTTTACAAAATGCCCTTATTTTTACAATTAGAGCCACATAAAATACATTTGAAATAAGCCAACATTAATTTAAAAAAACAAACAAACAAACAGAAAAGCAGCAGCTCTTAATAACAGAACTTAAAGCTTCTAATCTTAGGATGAAAGTGAAGGTTGATTGTACAAACTCCCCTAAGTCATGACGAAGGACTGCTGACCTAGCATGACTTCATAAAAGCAGTAAAGTTATTATGAGCATGTTTACCGCTTCATAAAACAAAACCAAGCGTAAAATTTACAGCTTTCATATAGTCAACATTAATTTACTCTGGCATACTAAACTTTTATGCATTTTGTCACATTTTTAATATATTTAGTAGGATGTCATGTATTTTTGTTCACCACATATTTTATAAGAGTACAATTTGGTCAAAGCAAGAAGGCTTCTTTTTTTTTTTCTTGACTTTGACTTTTAATACCAACTGTACATTGTGATATTACTTCACTTTGGTAGCCTATCATTATTTTTTGTAACTTTTCTAATATACATAAAGTTTCAGGTGCTGTTTTTATGCTCCAGTTGGAGCATTCCCCTGACGTACATATCCATAAAAAGAGAAGCATCTTTGAAGTGTTCCGAGAAGGGCAAAAAAAAGCTCTTATTCACATGGTTTTTTTTGTTTTTTTTTCCCACACTAGGGGACTGATGCCACGCACACTCGACAGCCAGATAACGCTAGAGAAGACTCCCAGCTATTTTGTGACCAGAGAGGCACCTCACCGCATCTCCAGCATGTCTCATGATACTAAGCTGATTGTTGTGGTACGAAACCCTGTCACCAGAGCCATCTCTGACTATACCCAGACTCTATCGAAGAAGCCCGACATTCCCACATTCGAAGAGCTAGCCTTCAAAAACCAAAGTCTGGGTCTTGTGGACACGTCTTGGAACGCCATTCGGATTGGAATGTATATCCTTCACCTGGAAAACTGGCTGCAGTATTTTCGACTGTCACAGATGCATTTTGTGAGCGGCGAGCGGCTGATAACGGACCCAGCGGGGGAAATGGGCCGTGTCCAGGACTTTCTAGGGCTGAAACGGATAATCACGGACAAGCACTTCTACTTCAATCGAACCAAAGGTTTCCCCTGTTTAAAGAAGCCCGAAAGCAGCAGCCAACCTCGATGCCTCGGCAAATCCAAGGGCAGGACTCACGTACAGATTGAGCAGGAGGTCATAGAGCAGCTGCAGGAGTTTTATAGACCTTTTAACATCAAATTCTATGAGACTGTGGGACAAGATTTCAAGTGGGATTGAATGTACTTTGAACAAAAAGAGAGCGAACAGTTTATAAAAATGCCTACCTCTGGAAACAAGTTAATTGAGAATAACTTTAAAATATATTTAACTGAGTACTAAGCAGAGTTCATACTATGATCAAATAAGTGGTATTAAGATTATAAATCTATAAATATGGGTTTATCATGTGGGTCATCTGGGGAGAAGTGTAATTTATTTATTGATACATAAAATATATACCAAACAATTTTTCTTCCCATCAACATACCAATTAAATATTTTTCAATCTATTTTAGTGGATCAACTTATTTACCAAAATAACGTCACAAAGCTTTCCCGCCATTTGCCATCACCATCCACACAATTAAATATTTATTATCCAGATTCCTTATTTATTCATTATTTCCTCTGAAAATGATCTGCTGTCCTTACTATTAAAATGAGCACTCCACATGAAGTCGCCTCATAATGTCAGATTAATAATAACATCAGCCTGTCAACATCAGCAGACAAAGTGTGGAAAACAGAAGTGAAAAATACTGTGAGAATTAACAAATTAATAGGTTTAATCAAAGATCTCATATATATATATATATATATATATATATATATATATGTTTACATTTTGGTGGACTTTAGTTTTTTTCTGTGTTTGTATTCCTATTGTGATCATCAAAATAAAAGTCCTAAATACCAAAAACATTTATTGGCAATAAATTATTTTCAGTAAGGGTGCATGGAAAGGAAATATTTTATGGTGTCTTTTTAAGTATAAGATCAAATTTTCAGAAATCTGACATTTGCATACACATTCTGGTCATGGCTGTTAAAAAAATGTCTGAATACTATGATTGCAAAGTTACTATTATTAAGCCTTTTATTTATGTCTATGTCAATAAATAAAATGTCAAATTAATGATATTTTGCTGCTTGTTTAAAACTTGGAATCCTTAGAGCACTAAAATGTCTCAATTTTGTTTTGAAATTCTGCTTTCTGATTCAAATGAGAATGATAACCTGCAGTGAACATATGTAACTCCTCCTTTCTACCTGATGAGATCATGACAGAGACTTCTGTGAGCTGGTTAGGACTAAATCAGTATAAAGTCTTAAGAGAGAGATAGGAAAAATGACGCCCAAAAAAATACACTAACCCAGCACTAAGTGAAAGCCTAATTAAAATAACAAAGCATGGATCAACTCAGTTAAAGTTTGGCTGTGAAATTGACTTCCATTAATTGTGACTTTTTGTTTTGTTCACATCCAGTATAGTCGCAAACTAAGCCCTGTTTTTGCCTCTATGCTTCTGCTGGAGAGAGCAGAACCCAGAACCTTTGCATGATAGACTCTGACAGAGAACAGCCAGCCAACTTGGGCAGAGAGAACAGCTGTAAAGCCTGACAATCCCTCCAGCTAAAGAAGAAGAGCTGAGGGCAACAATTCACATTGGTTCCAAAAAAAATGGATTTTGAAATCTTTCCCAGTGTCTGCTGGAGACAGGCACCATTCCCCCTGTAGTGACAAGCAGGTATGGACCAGGGATGCCCAAGTTCAGTCCTAGAGTTGTTATTCTGCAATTTTTAGATGCATCCCTTCTCTAAAACACCAAATTCAAATAAACACTTTGTTACCAGGCCTCTGCAGAGCTAAATGGCATTTCAGTCAATTGATATACACTGTATTGGAGAATAAATGTATCCAATAGATGCGGGATAGTAGCTCTACAAGACCAGGCTTAGTCACCTCAGGTCTAGAAGGTAGAGTTTAGGAGTTTTTAGATTTTTTCATCAATATGAAGAACCCTTCCAGGCTACCCAGGCAAATTCTTTAGAAAAGCATATATTGGCTTCATAAATTACTGAATGACTTGAACTAAAATAGTCAGAATCAGAGCTTAAAGTTTGTCCCTGAAGTAAAACTGGGATGACAATATAACTTCTACACACAGAGTGAATCAAAAATGTACTTTTAAGTGACTATTCACCCATATCCCACCGAGAAGATTATATGAAACATACCGAATTACTGTGCTTGACAGTTTCCAGCGATCCTGTTAAAAGTTAAAATGTTCCTTTCCAAATGCTTCTCTGCATGTCTTGATGTCATTTTCGTTCGCAATCCTTTTTTTCCCCCTTGACAGATTTAATGCTGTCACTGCTCTGAATGGCTCTCCGTGCTGAGCAGCTGCATTAACCTCGTGATTTTTCACCCTGAAGCCAATCAGAGTTGTCATTAATGATTTCCATCAACGCATCTTTGACAAGGAAGAGATAGGAAATTTCTGAAGGGGGTAATAATGGGTCCCGTATCTGAAAAAAAAGCAAAAAACAATAATGCTTCAGTAATAGTCTCAAACTATTTGCATGTGAATTTGCATTATAAGCTCAAAACTTGTCATGTAGATTCCTACAGCAAAATTGCACAAGACCTCTGAGTAAGGTTAGACTTTTCAGTATGTGGGTTTTATGTAAAACCAGAACATCAAACAGGATGTTCTGGACTCATGAGATCCCATAGTCCTCACGGGTCAAGACCCTAAACTTGGTCTTCTTTTAATCATTTTAATCACAATAGCATGCTGATGATGATTTGCATTAACTTTCGAATTCAATATGCTCTAAACTGGAAACAACAAAACCATCTTAATTTAAGTGCATGTCCATTTAAAAAGAAGTTTAGAAAAATAATTCATTTTATATTAGCTTTTAATTAATGAGAACTTGGATCATAACTTTATATAAGAAATCAAGGGGATCAATAACAAAATCCCCAAAGTCAAGGTATATGATAGGAGTTAAGATACAACTACTAGAGCTAAGATCTTGTTCATGTGTCTTTTCAATGTTATTTATTTTTCTTTCTTGGGAAAAGCTAAGTTTCCAACACTCCTTATGATGCATCTACTTATTTGATTCAGGTATGGACAAACCAGTTTCCCAGCTCTGAATGCAAACACTTTGAGCTTAACATATTTAATTTTAACATAGTTACATAAAAATAACTAATATTGCTCCACATGACAGGATAAAAAAAAGAAGAAAACCACACAGACTGAAATGGGTGAAAACTAACACCAGTTTCTGTATGCCTGGGCTACTGCATGAAAGATTTCTCCGACTTTATCTATTCACGTTTCACTTTTTATTGCTTAATCCCCTGCTGCACGCCTGTGAGTCCGGGCGCCTTATCCAGGCACGGTTAGACTAATGTGCTAATGCGACAATGTGACCCACCATATTAAGGAAATTGGGTATTCATTTGCTTTCCAACTGATGAACTCATGTCTGTTGGCCAACAGCAGTATTTAAACTGTCATTTGCGATATTCCTTATTAATATTTGATTAACCTGCCAGTGCTGTCTGCAGCTGGCTGCTACTTAGTGAGCCATCAGCAGACATACCAGTTTAGCAAAAAGCTCAACTTTATCTCCGTTCAGTTAATTATAAGTTTTCCCCAAGAATGCTTAGGGCTGGATGACATGGCACTAAGGAAACTCTTCTCCCCCACACACCACATGACACTTAATGTATACTTTAATGTTTAATTAGTCCTATAGATGGCTTCTTTCTGTTTTAGTCATAAAACATCAGATGAATATTTTAGTCAATTTTTGTAACTCCTATAGAGGATCATAGGATTGTACTGAAATATTTTTTTGAATATTTTCCTAAGGCATCAAATCTAACACCTGCAATGCCACTTGTGTATATATTGTAATAACTCCTCATTATAAAGAAACAAAGGTTCACTGGAAAACTAAAAGCTGTCTGACTGACCACTCTAACCTTCAACGTAAATACCAAAGAAGCTGTTGTAAATGTCATGAACTTTGAAAGACTCTGAGGTAAAATAAACCTCTGGCGCTCATCAGAAATGTCTAACAGTTCATACTGGAATCCATTAAGCCAGAGCGAATTTATTTTCCACTTCATTAAATGAAAACATAATGAGTCCAAAAGGCTTTTATAACTGCTGCTGCTAAAGCTCTTAAATTTAACACCAAACATCTCAAAGAGAAGCAGCTGTGAAATATGAGATGTTGTAAAGATCACAAAATGAAAGACTGACACAAAAGAAAAATCATTTAAAGGGCAAATATCAGATTTTAGAACTGGAAAACTTAAACATCCTGAAAATTTGAAATGCTGATATCTTACAATTGGTTATCCCCCTTTTTCAAGGCAAAACGTTATTTTCATGTCATTTTCTGACAACAAAAGGCAGTCTGAACTCGATAAATACTTCAAGATATAAATGGTGACACAGCATCTGCAACCAATTTTCCTGCTCCGCATTGTTGTAAATGAAAAACAGATTGTTTTCTTGATAAAAACGATCCTTTAAACAGATGTTGAATCAATGTGTGGGCACTAATTGATGGCACAAGATGGAGTGAGCGCTTTTACTTTAAAAAAATTGCAAAAAGTATAAGTAAGCTTCACAAAAAAGTAAACAGGTTAAAAGGACAGACTTCTATTCACCCATCAAACACAATCTGTCTTTGTTTTGCTTTGATTTAAGGAAAGAAGTACGCCAAGGTCTGGAGGATGAAACACAGTTCACGACACAGCTAGAACGGATAGCCTGAGCAGCGATTCAACAGCCAAACTATCGAGGTGACCCTTTGTGTTGTTCGTAAGCTTTAAGCCTATCCGATAAGAAAAGGCATTACGTGTCCATGGGTATGAAAGTTTCTGCTGGTAGCTACAAATCTCAATAAATCTCCATCTGCTCTCTAAAAACCTTTCTCTGGAATGCTTAACAATGACAATTAACCACTGCATGGCTCATTAATGTAAATGAGGCTTTCCCTGTGAGACGGTTGTACAGAGAAAAATGAGTCCAGACACCCGTACGCATCCCAATGACACATCTGGTCAGAAAAGGAGCAGAAATTACATCTACTTAAAGGCCTCCCAACTTTTGTGTTATAAAATAAAGTTTTCTTTATAAGTGGTGTTTTATTACTGCGGTGAACAAAAGTAAAACAAAAACATTTTACACTGACACCTTGTACGACTCTACTCAGCTCTGTTAGGTTACAAGGGTTTTCCACAAATAATTACTTGGTAAAACCCCCATTTTGAGAACCGACTGTGCTGAGGTTCCAAGCATGTCAGATCAGGCAACAAGTGCAGCATCAGAAGACCATCAGTCACTTGTTGCGTCATAAGATCGACTCAGATGCTCTTTTACTTCTCCATCCCAACCTTTTCTGGCTCTGTTCTTTTTCTATTCAGACAAAAAGCCAGAGACCGAGCATATATGTTCAACATATTGTCCTTGTTCGCTTTGTTGCATTGTATTTGTGTGGCAAACGGATCATGTCGTGCTACTTTTCCGACTCTGGGGCTGTCCACTAGATGTTTTACTCAATTGTAATGGAAATCCAATTGAACTCTGTAGGGTAGGGCAGAGTTGCTCTTAGAGTAGCAACAAAACTGAACTCATCATGGAGTCCTTTTAAATCCCTGGATACGGTGCCAGTATGTTAGGTTTCCAAGCTTGTTGTTCTAAGACAATGTTTCCCCTGATTTTCATCACCATACTGAACAAATAATCATATAAATCATCATCTAAACAACACAAATGAAAGCTGATTACTTCATTATTACTATTTTACATGAGGATGACAATTGTTTTATACTTTGGTGTCCGAGTTCAGTGTTCCAAATGTAGCATTCTTGGAAAACGCTTGGTTGTCCTGTGCTGACGATTTCTTTCAGGGTTTGTTTGCTTTTAATTTAAAATTTGAAGATCTAAAAAATACAATGAAGAAAATAAAACCGATCAAAACATAATATCAAAAAATAATCTGCTCAATACATTCATTGTAATATTTGAAGTGCTACACTGTGTGAAATTTTTTAGGTCGGCTAAACTTTTATGGCATCGCTCGACAATTCCGTGTGTAACAGATTTCTGCCTTGTTTCTTGCTGAGAGGTTCAGTTTCTACAATATGACTTCTACTTGTGGAGGACAGATTTGAAGTATTTATATCGAGACATCTTCTTGTCCCCATTAATGAGCCAAAGCCATGCCAGATAATGATCGTGTTCCCTTTTTCCAATGGACAATGAGAACAGACGTTCTTTTGGATGATTCGAAACCTGGCAGCCTGTAACCCCTCCAGAGGAAATCTCATTAAATACTAAGATGGCATGCAAGCTAACCTCTATCTGCATCGATGCACCTTTTGAATATGTCATCAGTACCCAGGTTTTTTCCCTGGAACTGTCTCTGTGCATCGTCGGGTACTTCAAGCAGTTTCTCTGAATTACAAGCAGTTAAAAAAAAAAAAAAAACACTTATCTCCTCTGCAGATGGATCTCGGTACTTTTTTTCAAAACATATCAATGTGTCTCCAATTTCCTCAAGCCTGCTGCAATGCAAATGGCAAATTCTGCTCTAAACTTCTACGTTTCCCATTAGGGAAGAACATACATGATCACTGTCGAGTAGCCACACAAACATGCACACAACTAACCATCGCAAACCTTTTCCACTCACCTCATTTCCTGTGGTCTGTTGAACATGCCTTACCTTCAGAAAAGGTCAGATTGAGAACAGTCCTCCCCGGAGAAAGAAGACTAATTAACCAGTAGCAATGGCGGATGAGTACCAGCTCCTGGGATACCATTCTCTGAGGCAACAAATAAATGTTTTCACATGTAAAGCTGGGATGTTGTCCTCTGAAACGGTAATTGGGAACACAAAAGATCATATTATTTTTTTAAAAACAGTTTTTTTTTATGAGGTAATCAAGTAGATGAGACATATTTAATGTCAAGAGATTTAAAAAAAAAAATAGTGCTACTTGCCAGTTTTATGCATTTATTTATTTGGTCCATGTTTTCATTTCATCTTTTATGTAGAACATGGGTGTCTACACAGGGCACCACATCGGGGATCGGGTGTTAAAAAATTTTAATAAGGTAATTAGCCCCAACATGCCCATGACATAAGCTCCTTGGAAATATAATACTGATAAATATTTTCAGTAGCTCCATTTAATCATCTCTAGTTCATAATATTACATATTTAGACAGGTCTGGCTGTTTGCTTTAATATTTTTTATGTGACTGTAATGATTTTTATGTCTGTCCTTCTGTTTCAGCTTCTGTGAAGCTCTTAGTCTTACATTTCGTCTTCTGAAAAGTGCTATGTAAATGTTACAATCCCCCAACTCCAAATAGTCGAACTTGTATTTACTGTAATGAGTTCATCATCATAAATTATTTCCTTTTTATTGTTTTGCCACCAGACATTAAATTATGAGTAAGTGTAAAACATTGCCCTAAAACATAACAAAGGAAACCTAATTTCTGGGAGAGAGAGATGCTACCACTCACGACCCATGTTTGTGCACAACCGCTTAATTTCTTCTTCTTCCAGTTGCCAGGAAACAAGAGGAGACTCCAAGATGTTATTGGTGCTGGCCATGAGACACTTTCACAACTCTCCAGCTCAGTAGTAAGATTTGTTATTTAAAAATTTTAGCTAACCAGCACCTTATTTCTAGCTCTTTATAATAAAAAAAAAAACTTTCAGCACAACTGAAAGACAAAATTTTAGTGGTGATTCATTTCACTGGACGCTGCTTTCCTCAAACAATTCTCGAACCGGCAGCAGATATTTTCTGAAAATGTTTTAGCTTGGTAAGAAGCACATTTCAAAAGAATATTTTAGCAGCTGTTTTGGAAGTTACAGTTTTGCAAGTTAAAACAATCATTCTGTTCTTTTGGCAGAAGAGAACCACGCTATGCCCTCTGCCTCCCGTTTAAATGTGAGATCGTGAAGGAAGTCAATTCTCTCCGCAGAATAACACCCAGGGGACTCCTGAAGGAAACGAAGGGACGGCAGCGATAACAGACGCTCTCTCCAGGAGGCCTGATAAATGCAGCCAGCCTGCGTTTGTGAGATAATTAAAGTGCTTTACTAAGCAAACGTGGCCAACAGCTTGTTCAGAAGAGCTGACCACAACAAGGAGCTTCGCCAAGTGACCAACACTTGCTTAGACTTCTTACCACATGCAGGTCAAACCAAATGATCTACATACACTCCATAAAGAGATGCATTAAAACATCTAAAAAAGTTTGAAAATAAAAACTTCTTAGAGCAGACGCAGCTCTGAGAAATATAGATTGGAGTAATTAAAAAAATATATTTTAATGTATTTTTACTCTATAATAAATTGCTTCTTCTTGCCCTCTACTGTAGTACTCTGAGATAGATATTCTGCTCCAAAGTTCCACACAGAGTGCATATTGAAGCCCATTTCTAACTAAATCCAGTCACTTTGTGAGGAAAAAAACAGTAGCTGTACAGTTATGCAAAATTTACACAGTAGCTAAATCATTGTTGCATCTATGACACAGTATTGAAATCATTCTTCATTTGTTTTTACTTGCTGATCAATACAGTAAATGTGTGCTGCTTGTTTGGATGTAATTTGTTATTCCTGTGTGGGGATTTATGAAAGTTCCTTTAATAAAACAGAAACATAAAGCTGTCGTGGCTGTTTTCAAGGTGTGAGTTAATGCCATTAGTGTCATACACACGAATGGAGAATGAGCTCAGCTGATATATTGCCTCATTGGCCGTTACTGTGTAGGCATTCTGAAAGAAATGGGGAGAAAAAAAAAGAAGAAGAAAAAAACCTGGCTAAATTGTTCTTGAATATAACTCTCTGTAATTGTGTAACTAATGGCCTCACTCTGGAGAACAGGAGACAATAATCGGATCAAAGCCAAAGCCACTGAGATTGCCTCTGCCTGCCTGGGATAACGTCTCTGAGGGAAATTATCAGAGATTGTGGCAAAGCTTTTTGCAATCACACTTGCTGGGCTCTGGTGTAATGTGACTTATTAAAGAGTTTCCATTGAATCATTAGTTTCACGCTTTCACTGAAAATGGGCTCACTCAGTCAGTACCAGTCCATCTCATTCTTTTATCTGTTATCATCTCCGCTATCAGCAACCCTCACAAGCCCCCTATTAAATATTTTAAGATATTTGCAGTTCAATGCAGCTGCTCCATGCTCTAATGAGTCTTTTTTTTTTTTTTTTTACAGAGATTAAAAGGTCGAATTTGATGCATATAGTTTTTTGATGTGAAATTTTTACTGTCAAATTTCAAAAATTTGGAGAAGTTGGTTTTGGCTCAAGTTTGTCTGAAAGTTCTTGCAGGATGGAGGAGGAAAGATCTTGCAGGAGATGTAATAGAAAGTTTGACTTTGGGAAATTTCTTAATTCAAGTTGATAGAGGTTTCAGATCAACCTCAACAGTCCTCTACGTGCACTAGGAAGACAACCATTTTATTTGTTTCTTTAGAGTTTTAGATCTACAATTAGGCTACCAGGCTACGTCCAAACCGAGACATGTCATTTAAGTCACTCACCTCAAACCTGCTTAGAAATGTACCTCACCACTTGGAAGAGATTAAAACTTCTGGTCTAAGGTTTAAATCTTCCCTGGAGAAAAAGATTTTGGTCCATGTTAGTCTTGTTCACAGATTAAACAAGCAAAATAGTCAATGGGATGAAACAAAACACTTAAAGTGGTGTCAGAGGCTAGTTGTAAATTTTTCTATTCATTAAGCAAATACTATTGATTTTATTGATTTTTGTAATGATTTATTGCACATTGGAAAAGGCATACCTCATGTTGACTTAATTGCATGTTATTGGAATTTTATGACATAACTGTCAGCATTTTTTTTCCAAATGTAGGGTATTTTTGTATTTAGCTTTATTTCAACTGCAGCAGCAAGTTTTTTTTGAGTTATCCGTCTACCATCTAGCTGAGCTATTATTTTGTCTTTAATTCTTTGCAAAATAATCAGGTCGCAGGGAAACCACCTTGGACTTTAAATTAGCTTTAGGTCTGGACTTTGACTGGGCCTATTGCAGATGATTCATCTTTAACCTAAACCCTTCCATCGTGAGTTGGGCTTCATGTTTGAGGTTGTTGTCCAGCTAAGGTAATCCTCCAATTATGACTCACGTCTTTGAAGAGAAACATCATGACAGCATGATTCTACAACCACCATATTCTACCACCGAGTGTGCTGTGTAGTCCTTTGTTAGTGCTGAGTGTGACACTAACGGTGTCTGGTAGAAGTTTTACACCACACCAATGTCAGCTTCGCAGCAAATATTTAAACTTTAAAAAGCACAAAACCTCTTGCTGTGAAGAAGTCATACGCAATCTCAAAACAGGAAAAGAAAACACATTGCTATGAATAAATGCATCATTTTGCCATCTTTTAAAATCATGTGCTAAGAGCTGAAAAGGTTGTTTAACCTCTTTCAAAATAACAATGCAGGAATGTGTCGATTTCTTACTACAATTCAAATTTTAACAGTTTATCTCATCAAGTCATTTCAAATTGAATGACTTCATACAAGCACAGAGGGAAAAAAAACATTAAAAAACAATCTGTCCTCCAAGTTAGTAAAAATGGGCACAGCTTAATGGCTTGCGCTTGACAGATAAACCTTATAGCTAGATGCAGAAAACAAAGAATCCGTCTGTGAGACATGACAAGCTGCAGTACAAGGATGCAAAGAATGCAGGGGGATTAGTAACATTTGCTGACATAACTGGGACTTACATTGAGCTCCACTGGAATTGTCAGCCTCTGTGTCTTACAACATCAAAGATGTTCCAGCCTTGAAATATTAAAAGTGTTCCATCAACATAACTCAGAGTGAAACAATGCAGTTAAAAAAAAAAAAAAGGCCTTCCCGGAATGTGAAATAAGAAAACAAAAGAAAGCTGGCGTCAAATGTTTTGGCGGGCCAAAAAAATGCGAAACATCTTAATCCTGAGGTACAGCGATGAAATGACTCAGAGATTAGAGTTTATCCTTTAATTGCTCATTTAATGATATTTTCTACGAATAAAGAAACCTTTATAAAGACCTTTGTGAACTCTTTGGTAAGTGAATCCATTTTTCACAAGAGAAAACTCCTAAAGGAATACTGCAGTGCTGAAGATTTGCTTTTTATTCTCTTCATACGAAGCAGAGCCCTTTCTAACCCAACTTGTGGACATGTGTGGATTTTAAAATCACCACTGTTGG